>NW_028275159.1:21488224-21803938 GCF_013281855.1 Momordica charantia | reverse complement strand
CCTATTATATTGACATGATGTTTGTTGTTTTGTGAACTATCCATAATGTTAATTTAAATGACATGATATATATGATATATCTAATATTATTTTAAATGACCGGAAGTCCAGATTGACGAGTTGATGAGTAAGACCTGTAAAATAGAGTAAGACTTCTGACACTCAAGTTAGCTGTGTTTATCCGATCTATGCTCGAAAGTGTATAGTCTCGCATACCTAAAAATGAGGTGGAAATCTCTATTTATAGAGGTGAGCTTTCGATAGGACCTTCGATGACGCTACAACGATTCTCCGACAACCTCGAGAATCGCACCATGTTGTCTAAGATTCTGTTAGAGGTATGCGCTTGCAGATGCTTTTGATGGTCGACTCGTTCTCTGAGGAGGCATGCGAAGGTACGGAAATTGGATCGACTTGACCTTTAACCAAACTTTTGACCAGTCGTAAAATATTTCGACTCGACCTTCAGGACGGTTCACCCTTGTTGAGATATGGATGATTGACGAAACATGGCTAGTGAGAAATCATGATCAACAATAAGATATATATTATATATGTTAATCACAATCACTTATTTTATTTGTGGTGTTTTCTTAATTAGTTTTAAATTATGTGTGATTTATTTGTTGATTAATTAGAGACATCTTTATAGTTTGATTGGAAGAATATATTAATTTATTCTTTTTAGGACCATTTGGTAACTTTCTTGATTATTGTTCAGGTTTATCGTTTCTTCTTCTCTTTTATAAAAGAAAATTGTGTAAGATTATTATTTTTTCTTAAAGAAAAGAAAAATATTGGATAACAATTTATAGCTTGTTCTTATTCTATAAAATAATTAAAAAAAAATTAAAGTTTTACCTGAAAATAAAATCTTTAAAATTATAATTGTTTTATATCTATTTACTTTTATGAGTAAAAATAATAAAATAATACAATTTAATTTAGATTATTCAATGCCTCAAAAAAAGAAAACACTATATTATTCCCTAGGCGCAAGTCTTGCTTCATTGCATCAAATGGATCCTTTAGTTCTTACCACCAACATAAGTTTTTTCCATCAGTAGGACGATGCCCAACAATTGAAAGAAAATAGCGAACCAAATACTTTTGTCTTTAAATACTACATATTATATTCAAAAAATTAAATCATACCAAACAAACTATTGGTTAACGTCAAGGATTAATTCGATGGAATAAAAATTATTTGGTCAAAATCGACTAGCTTGGTGAAATACAAAAATTATTACGAACTTAATTCGAATTGTATGTGTTTTCTTGATCTCCTTTACAAATTTCAGTTGGGACAATATAAGATTTAAAAATGATAATAGAATTTTTTATCCAAAAATTAGAAACAAGAAATTGAATTGTTATCGAACTAGTCTAATTTTTTAGTACAACAAATATGAAATGCAGACGGGAAGGCATGAATCATTGAGCTAAGTTCATGTTGGTGTATTACCAAACAACCTCACCATCAACTTTAAGTATTAACTCGTTTGAATCGAAATAACGAGGTCGAAATCACTAACTCCAGTTAACAACGAAAATAAAACTATAAATTTTTGGAATTGGTAATTTGTGGTATGTGTTTTCTTCTTATTTACAACTTTTTGGCAGGGGCAATAGGACTTAAGAATTGGCCTCAAACATTCTTTCTCTTGCATTTGATGCCTGCAAAGTCCACATTAATAACCCAATTTATAGCATTCAAACAAAGAGAAAAGAAAGAAAACTGTCCCCCATTTTCATGTTTTAGAGAGAGAAAATGGTCCTGAAATTTGAATGAGTTTAGAGAGAGAGAGAGAGAGGACCTGTTTTTGCCAATTAGTTGAAATGGTAATGAGAGCAAGGAGAAGTGCTTGCAGAGAAGAGCCAATGAGCAATCCAATCCAAAGTCCTTTCACTTTCAAGTGCACGATGAAGGCCAAAGCAGCACCCACTGGAATCCCACAAAGGTAGTATGCCCCAAGGTTTACGTATGCCCCTAATTTTTGCCACCCACTCCCTCTTGCAACCCCTGAGAATTAAGTTTTCATATCACACTCCCGACGCCTAAAATACTTTAGGTCTGTTTGGTAACATTCTCGTTTTTCATTTCTCATTTCCAATTCTTTTTAACAAATCTAAACATCTTTTGCAACCGAATATGTTTCTTATTTTTTTCGAGAACATTTATAAAAATTTTAGAAACAACCAAAAACAAGTTTTTTCTTCTTGTTCCAATTTCCGATTTGTTCCAAAATATAAATAAAAAAATTGACTTATCATACTTGAATTCATAGATGTTGGGCGCATGCAATTCATTTTTCTTGATTAAAAGTGAAGAAAAAAGAATAAGGAACAGGAACGTTACTGAATGGACCTTATTTTAGTCGTTTTACTTTTAGATTGGTTAGTTCATGTAATTTCAAAACGTACATTTTAATCTCTATACTTTAAACTTTGTTCATTTTAATTTTTGTACTTTTGAAATTTCTATTCTTATCCCTGTACTTGTAAAAAGTGATAGTCTTATCCATCAAATTTCTTTAAATATAGCCATAATTTTGTACTAAGGGATTTTTAGGGACTAAAAATTTTGAGATAAAAACAGATGATTTAGAAATACAAAGATTAAAATAAATAAAGGTTGAAAGTTCGAGAGTTAAAAGTATATAGACCAAAATCGTACCAAAGAAACACGAAAGGTAAAAAATGACCTGAAAAAACAGCTTGGAAACCATCCACAATGAGTGAAAGGCTAATGAGAGGCCCCATGGCTGCAATTTGGTCCGCAATTTCCTTCTGGCTGCTAAAAGCGAACCCCAACACACGGCGGCAGAAGAAGAGAGCGAGGCTGACGGCCACCAGCTCCGCCGCAGCCACCGCCACCACAATCTGAACCGCCGCTTTGGCCGCCGCCGGATTCCCAGCTCCCAATTCATTTGAAACTCTTGTGCTATATGTAATGGAAGCAAATGAACCAATATTTAATAACAAAAAATAACATTTTTATTTACATGTTTTTTTTTTTTGGTAAATAACTTTTTACTAACCTCGCTGTGGCTCCAAACCCATATGGTATGAAGTAGTGCAGATAAGTTACTGTGAAGCTGCTCCCAAAAAAAAAATGTATATATATAATATGAAAAGAAAATATGTTAAAAAAATTTATTAGACAATTGATATATACCTATGCTCCCTAATATATTATATATTTTGTGAGCATCTTGATACTCCTCCCTAAATAAAGAGAATTATCATTAAAAGCTTCGGAGCATGCTAAGGAACTCGCTTTTCTAATAGTATACTCTCTACGAACCCGTAACCAAACAATTTTGTTTATTTTTTTTTTTAAATATAATATTGTAATTAAGGAGTCAGAATTCGAATCTTCTCCTTTAAGAATGTTACTAACTTGTCAGAGTTGTAATTATATTTAAGCTAGATACACTAATTCATTAATTCTTATTTAGTATCTTGATTTTTTTACTTTTTTATTTTCAATAAAGGTAGCGGATTTAAAATTTCTAAACTTTAAGGTCGGTAATTATTACTTGACTAGTTGATCTTCACTTATAATAACATATCTCTAGATCTTTGCATATAAATATTTTAACTTTGTAGAAATAATTCCTTGAATGACTGATTTTCTGCATCTTTCTATGTGAAAGAATGGACAACAGCCTCTTCCTGCTGCGAGGGCGTTGCACGAAACCAAACCGCTCCCAGGGGTAGGTTTATGAACCTTTATATGCCATGCATAATGAACAGTTAGTATAACGAAAACAAAGGTTTAAAAATTTGACTTGAAAATATGCCAAAGTGGGGCTTCGGGCTAAATATTAAGTTTAGATATGATTAATATATTACAAAAAGGTGTTGTTCTACCTTTTGTAATATATTAATATTTGTGGGTTTTTATCTCAAAATTAATTGATGAATTCGTCCCTTCAAGATCATGACTTTTTTTACAGTATCAATCTTGGTCGGTTCCCATTTATGAAACAAGGATGAGAGGAGTAACCATTTATATTATAAACTTTTTGTTAGGTAATTTATCTTATCCAAATCTAATATAATACTTACTACTAATTTTTTTTCCACAAAATGTAATTTCCTAATAAGTCTAGAAATGCAATTCTAAGAACAAAAAAGGGCATGTTTGCATACCATATAGAAAGCACCGAGGCCTCCAATTTTGGATTTGGTACAAGCCCAGAGAGCAAGATTATTGCCTCATATGACCACCATTCAAGGCTACAAACAAACCCAGAAATCATTATATATCCCTCATGAAGTAAACAACACTAGGAAAATAAGAATAATTCAAAATTCATCATCTTAATTAAATTTTACCACACCATCACTGCTGAAGGAACGGCGAACCGAAAGAACACGGGCACGCTCCGAACGACATCGTTCGAGACCTGGGCACGGGTGTTCTTGCACGACAGAGAGAAGAGCATGTACAATCCAAGCAAGACCACATTGAGCCAATAGGACAACCCAAGAGCCAAGGCAGCCCCAACACTTCTCATGTTGATTTTAAACACAAGAAGCCAACAAACAGGAATGTGAAAGCACAGAGCTGCACAAGAGGAGCACAGTAATGGATGGATCAAGCTCTGGGCCTGAAAATACCGAACCAACGACTGAAGCACGGCGTAGGCGACGAGGTTTGGGATCAGTGAGATCGCGTATTTGCCAGCCACAAGGGAAATGGAAGGCTCCTGCCCCATCCACAACAGGAACTTGTCTGTGAAGATCCAAAGGATAGAAATTGGAAAACATACCAAAAGGAGAGAAATAATGGCTGTGTAAGTGTAAGTTCCAAGCTTTTGATATTGCTCAGCCCCATAAGCTTGGCCACATAGAGTTTCCAACGCACCAGCCATTCCAAACTGTTTCACAATTAGTATAAATAATCACCATCAACCTTCAAAGTTTAAGTTAATCTTCTTTAAAGATTTCGAACATATTAATTACTTCATGCTCTATATTAAATCAACACTAAATCTAATAACTTTAGCTAATAAATTATGATATATTTAACCATTTATATCTATTCTTTTAAAAAACACCCATCCCATTTGATAAGGATTTCCAGCAACTTCTAGAGCTAATTCGGACTAAACTTGATCACTTGGCGAGAGGGTATAGGAGGTCTTTTTGAGCACAAGTTTTTCATATCGAGAAAGTGGATTTCATTTCATTCTCCAGAAAGCCTGTCATACTATTCCACTTTAGCTAAGCTAATGATGAAACAAGATCTGGATTTGTTTGCTCAATTTGGTAAGTTTTTTACTTTTCTTATTTCAAATCTTAACCCAATTTCAAAAACAAAAAAGTTTTTAAAATTTATTTTTTAGTGCTCAAAATTTGCTTTGAAAATGTTTTTAAAAAGTAAACTAAAAAAAGAAACACAGGATTATTATTGAAAGTAGTATATTTTGCTCTTAATTTTCAAAAATAGAAACAATAAACAAAATGGTTATGAGTTATCTACGAAAAGCTTAAATTTTTTTGACCTACAACCCAAAAGCTTAAGCTTTACATTATAGGGTCGAACACAGAATCTGCTACTCTAATACCATATTAAATATGATTGAATCACATAGATGAACTTAAATGCTTAAGTTGATGGATTAGAGCTATAAATTTAATCATTTATAGGATATCTAACAATAAGTCGTGATTTAACAATTTCATAACAATTTGAGTTTATAATTTTTTATTAATAGTTTCTCAATTAATAAAAAACTAAAAACAAAATCGTCATTAGGGCGAGAGAATATTACGAGCAGGCTGAAGCCAGTAACACTGGTGAACGATGTAGCTATCGAAACGCCCGAAAGCAAGACTTCATCGCCAAGATGTCCGACCATCATCACTGAAACAACCTGTAAAAGATACTGCAAAACCGTGGTTGTCACCATGGGAGCTGCCATGAAGCTCACTTTCTTCAACTCTTTCACAGAATCCCTCCACTTTTCTCTCATTTTCTGCCAGCCAAACAGCTTTCTTTGTAATATCTGATAAAAAAAAGAGGCATGCAACTATAAAAATTGGTGTTTTTATCTTCATTTGATCATGCAAATGAATTTGGACCATACCTTTAATGAGTCCTCTTCCACTTGGTTTCTGTTTTTCCATACTTCAATCAGTATGTGATTGTGACATTAAAAAACACAGCAGAAAAAGAGAGTTTAGAATGAAAAGAAAAAGATATATACTTTGGAGGGGCTAAGTTTTTCTTCTGATTTGGTATATTTATTTTATTGTTTAATTAAGCAACAAGAAAATTATGGCTTAGTGCGTGGCTTTGCTTTGCCAAAAGTTAAAAGATACTCATCCAATCCAATCGTTGACTGACATCTGTTAAAGGATTTATAAGTTTATAATATAGGTGAAATACTCATCTCATCATCAATTGACTTTGAGATGAAATTCCACGAATATTGATATGGTTCAAACAAACATCATCTGATTTAACTAAGATTGATGTTCCAAAAAAACTACCATTTTAAGGGGCATGTTAAGAATCCTACATTGAAAAGATTAAGAAAATTAACAGAGGTTTATAATATAATTGAACTACTACTTTTATCGTCAATTAGTTTTGAGATGAAACTCGATGAATATTGATAACAATTAGATTGTTTGGAATCATCAGCCCATTAGTCCTCACTCTACAACAAAGAATAATACTTAGGTACAGATAATCACTATTAAATTTTTGACGAGTAGGAAAGAGAAATACAGAAAGAGAGAATTTATTTCTTTAAAAAAATATCAAAAAATTGTCAAATTTTAAAGGGTGATTTACATGAAGATCTGGTTCCTCGTTAGATTAATATCAATCATTTTTAAGATCTTCATTTAAAAAAAAAAATTCAATTTATAACGAAATCAAGTCATCTCATCCAAATTTCAAAACACAAGTATTAGGCATGTGTTCCATCATCAGTTGATGTTTATAATACAGAAACTAAATATAAGCATAATTATTCATCCTTAAAGATAAACATCATCCAAAGTTAATTTTTTCTTAAAGCTTATAGATGAAATAAATTTAACCATTAAAACATGTCAAGTCTAGTGGATCGTCATTTGTGTTGACTTTCTAGATCATGATTCCTAATCGTGCACTCTCTCAAATGACGTGGCTGCATGTTTACCGTTTGATTTAAGTTATAAAATTTATATTGCCAGCTATAATATTTTTACGAATAGGGTATCTTCCAAGTCGTTCATGGAGTCATAAGAACATGGCTACATGATTTTGTTTTGATTCTTACTTTATTCTGAAGACGAGATATTTGAGGGTATATTATATTATTGGATATGTGTGATTTTTCATGAAAAGAGTGTCACCAAATGTCATTTACTAACATGTTTTAAACATTCTAAAATAATATTCAATATTTATCGGAACATGTATATTTGTCGGTACAAATCTTGTTCATCATGCCAACATGAAAATTGGCACCATTCTTTGACCAAGAGATTATGAGTTCGAATTCTTCCATCTCCAGTTGTTGTATGGAGAAAAAAAAAATCTTATACATGACAACTATTCACAATCAAATTATATTGGAAGTTCAGTTAGCTTGATTCATTGTCTTGACACATACCTGAATTTATAATTTTTAGATACACTTGAATTTCTTAGGTACATGCAAATCAACGGATTAAGATACATTAATGATATGTATACATGTATCTATATTTAGTTTTGTGTCTTATATATGTGTCTATTAGGTATTATATAAAGGGATATCATTAACCTAATTTCTAACCAAGCAATTGAAGCAAGAAAGAAAAGAGAGTTTCAAGAGGAATTAACAATATTCTTCTTGGTGTATTCTTGAGTACTTTTCTAATACAAATTAGTCATAGCAATTGGAGCAATCAGTGAGAGTTAATCAATGCTTTCAATACAAATTAGCTTCCCAAAATACATTATATGATTCATATTTGGAATTAAAGTCACATGATTGCAATTTAGCAGGAAGATTCTTCATTGAAGATGCATGTTTACTCAACTCATTAAGAACTAGCTCTAGAACCCCTTAGTTTAGACATGAAAACATATATTACTGTTCAATCTTATCACTACAAGAATATTTAGTTTTTCCGACGATATGAATCGTCGCCAAAAGTCAGAAATTCGTCAGGAAAAGGTTCTGGCAACGCAATTCTATTGTCACCACAATCGTTATTATAGTCCCATCGCGACAGACCTATGGCGACGAATTTCAAATTTTACTGCCAAAGGTACCATTGGCAGCAAATTCCCTTTTGTTGTCACAGGTATACATGGCAATGAAATAAGTTTTGTCAGTCGTAGACACTTATGATGATGAAACAGAATTCATCGTCAAAAGACAACTAGGGCAACAAAAATTATTTCATCGCCAAGTATAACTACGATGACGAAAGGGAATTCATCGCCAAAGATACCTGTGGCGACAAAATTCAAATATCGTTGATGTACGTACACTTTTTCTTTTTTTGGACAATATTTCTATTATTTTCCAAAAGAAATATAATTCGAATATTAGAATTGGACACGAGTTCAAATTTATCATATAAATATTAAACAAAATCTAGTTTTACAATCTAGTATAAAAAGTTTAATACAATAAGCAAAATTCGACAATCTAAAATTATTCTAAAAAGTTCTTAAATCAAGTCTTAATAAAATCTTCCCTACTTCGATAGAGAAATCAAACGAATCTGAAAAAAAAAAAACAAATGTCAAATAAACTTGTGTGAACAAAATAATTAATTTAATGTTAAAAAACCAATTTGCAAGCCATAAAAATGTCTAACTCACCCCACATGCCATAAACTCAAACTAAGCATTCAAAGACAAAATAAACATTCATGATTCACATGCCATAAATTCACCACTTCCATTCAAAGTTAACAAACGGATCAAAACACATTTCAAATTCAAAAAAGTTACTCTTAGTGCCTAAAAAGCCTTAAAAAACATGCACACTCACCAATTCACTTCAAATTCAACAAACTCATCCAAAAACACTTCAAATATTAAAAATAAAAAATAAAAAAAATTGTCCAAACTTACTTACTTACAAACATGTGTATAACTCATCCAAACTCAATCCAAATTTCACAAACTAAAGAAAAAGTATAAGAGCACGCCCCCACCCCCACTCCCATTCAAAGTTATTAACAAACTCATCAAAACACAATTCAAATTAAAAAACTTACTCTCACTACCTAAAAGTCTTAAAAACATGCACACTCACCAATTCACTTCAAATTCAACAAACTCATCAAAAAACACTTCAAATTTAAAAAAGTTGCCCAAACTTCATTAAAAACAAACATGTATATAACTCGTCCAAACTCAATCCAAATTTCACAACATCAAAACACAATTCAAATTAAAAAACTTACTCTCAATACCTAAAAGTCTTAAAAACATGCACACTCACCAATTCACTTCAAATTCAACAAACTCATCCAAAAACACTTCAAATATAAACATAGCTAAAACATTTATGACCACATTCTAAATAGCTACCATAACTGCAGGATAGCCACATGTACAGTCATAAAATTCTAACAACGCTCCATATGGTCGTACTTATTTTGATGAGCTGGCTCCACCAGAACGAGTTATAAATTTTAGCATTATTGATCTCAAATTTGACACTTCACCACATAGAATCGTAATCTTATAGTAGATATTTCTTCAGACAATTCTTGGTTCCGTTGTGAAGAAGCTACACTAGATGTAGATTGAACCTTTACAAGATTTAGGTTTTGGGCCCCAACCACTTTTGACGTAGCCTGATCGAGACCCAAGAACTGTTTGAATTACTTATGGGTCTGACATTGGTTCACTACCTTCTACAGTAGATTATTCTATGAGACGCTCCATGTTTGACTACACAAATAGTTAAAAAGTAACAAAATGTTCACACATACAATTTAAAGCGCAATTTGAAGTTAATTATTATAAGAGTAGTAAACTTATACATAAGCTGTCTTAGCACCCTCAACTCATCTTTTAATATTAGAGTATTTAGTCTTCTTGAACAAATCGAGTTCACCAAAAATTTTGCCTCCCTCTTGATCTTTCTGCACTTGATAACACATAGTTATTTATAGTCATAAATAATGAGGTACATGAAAGAAAAAATATTATCGCATTATACCTTCTCCTTGGCGATAGTAGCAAATGCTTTGAACCCAACGCAATGGTTGAATGGAAGCTTTGCCTATTACATTTAATGGCCTCAGATTTTTGCTAACAAAAGAAAATTATATCAAAATATCGAATATAAAATATAGAAAATAAGTACAATTAAGATTCGTAAAGTACCTCCACTGGTCTATCTCTCATCTATCGCATAGCATGTTCCAATCTCCTGGTCTTGCTAACAATAATTTAGGTGGGTTGTTGCGAGCAATCTCACGTGTGGGATGACCTCTGTAGTATTTGTACAATTTTGTCATGTACTCCTTGTATGTTGTTTGCATGACATGATAAATGAATTTCATCAAGACTTCGTTTGACTCGTCAAACTCAAAATGACCCTACGAAAAAAAAAAAAACCAAACAAAGTGGAGTGTTATTACTGTTACATCATACAAAATAATAAAATAATATTAAGTAATAAGAATTTTACTTTGAGATGAGTTATAACAACCCTCTTGTCACTTTCTTCAACCCCACTCCAAATGCTAGCATTTAATTAGTTTAACTTGTTTGCGAGTATGTGCCCCGGTTGCGATAGAAAATGTGGTGCACATGCTGTAAGTTGGTTTATTTACTGTGTGGTCACATACGATCCATACCCTTACAGCCAGTTGCATGAACTTGATTTTTTAGATCTGTCAATCGGGTGTATCCTCACACTCCCGTTTTATCCGTATGTTGTCAAACGTTAAACTAATGAGTTAAATACAAATAGCTTATTTATTTAACATATATTTAAATATACCTACTTGGAGGAAAAGATGGAACAGGCGAGTCCGCTTGAGGATCGTATACTTGTTGTAACTTATCTGTTTGGTTTGGACCTACCATTTTTTTTTTTTTGCAAACTTAGACAAACAACCAATAGTATTATATAATAATGAAACAAGTATTCAACATAATCAATTTGAAGGGTAAATTATTCAACAAATATTTAAATCGACATACTTGGAGGAATACTTATTCACTGTTGTACTTGTCATCAACATCATCTATACTATTATCAGTTGACGCGTCCACATCATCGTTAGATTCATCGTTTACAAATTTATCCACATTGCTCGCATCTATGCTTCTATTGGACTATTGTTAGATTACTCGACCCTCAATGACAGTAGGGTCAACATCATCTCTACGCAATGTACTATCATGAGTGGATTCATCTACTCCGATCCTAGGTCCTACTTCTAACAACGAAATTTGATCATTTTCAACGTCTTCGTGTTCCGGAATATCTCATATGTATTTATTTAGAATATTTTGTATAACTTTCCAATTATTGCCAAGTTTGGGGTTATCAAAATAAAAAACTTGTTGAGCTTGACCAACGAGAATTAATGGGTTGTCTATAAACAAATAATTGGACATATTAATTGACTTAAAACCTAAGTCAACTCGAATTCTATTCTTTTTAGCATCTGTGTCAAACCATTTGCACTTAAAAAGAATGAAATGTCTCCCATTAGCATAATCTAACTCCCACACATCATTCAAGACACTGTAAAAATTCATCTCATCCCATTCTCCTTCACACACCATGACCCTGCTATTTTGTATAGTTCGATGACTATGTTGTTGTTATATATTATGAAAATGTAATCTACTTACAAGACAACTACTATATGAACATGCAGTTAATGAGGGCCCTAATGCACGTGAATACAAATCATCATCGTGTTCTCTAATGTCAAAACCTCTAGTGGATCATAACAAAATACTTAATGATTTCATTTTCGTTCATCTATATTCAAGCCTAAAAATCATTATTATCATAGTTTTGAACCAATCAGGAAATTGTGTACTGTGTCGTTCATATACACTCTCTCCTGGAATTCAAATTAATATCAAATATTGACTACCACAGCACAAAATAATAAAAACACAAAATTAGTGTTATATAGTTAAAAAAATTAGCATGACTGTTCTTAAAATTGAACTTAGCATAAGATAAACTTATTCGCGATACGACTCTATCTCTGTACAGTTCAGTATATACTAGTGTACAACTTTTCTTTTGATTACAGATAGTGTGTTCGAAGTTGACGCCCCCAAAGGTCGTGCACTTGGCCTGAATACTTCAAAATCTCCGCAACTTTTATTACTAGTAATAGTATCATCGTTGCATTCATCTCTGTTGAATCTTGTTTCAATTTCAATTAGAGACAAGGAGCAGAAAGTTAACGATTCATTCATGACAAATGATTCAGTTATCAAACCCTCAGGACGAGCTCTATTATTCTTTTGTGCATATTGTTTTAATGTTCGAAGAATTCTCTCAATAGGGTACATCCAATTGTAACTAATTGATCCCACAAATTTCGCTTCATATGGCAAGTAAACTGCGAGATGTACCATTAAATCAAAAAATGTTGGTGAAAATATTATCTCCAACTTACAAAGTATGACTATAATGTCTGATTGCAATCGATCCAAATCACTAATGCGTATTGTCTTTGCACATACATCACAAAAAAAGGTTACATAGCTCAATGGTAGTCGTACCTACAAACTTTGGTATGTGAGCTCGAATGGCAACATGTAGGGGTCATTGTAGCAAAACATAACAGTCATGAGTTTTCAACCCTCATAGTTTTCCATCCTCTACACTCACACGTCTAGATATGCTTGGCATAAATCCATCTGGAGACTTAGCCGATTTTAAAAATTTGCAGAACTTCACCCTCTCAGTAGCAATCAATGTATACGTAACATTTGATTTTACAACTTTATTCCCCTGTTTTTGCAAGTGTAAATTTCTCTGAATCTTTAAATCTTCTAAATCCAAACAAGCATTGATCGTGTTTTTTGTTATCCCCTCAATATTTAACAAAGTTCCTACTAGATTGTCACATACATTCTTTTCGACGCGCATCACGTCTTCACATAAGTTTCGACCAATAGAGAAGTTTAAAGAACATATTTCTTTTCATCCGGTTTAGAGCTCGCTTTCTTTTCTTAGTTTGTTTGGATGGATTCTTACCAAAATTTAGAAAATTCAACATATTTACTTGTTGAAGAATTGCGTCTCCATCCATTACTACTGATGGAGATCGTCGTTATAACTTCCTATTATGTAGTCTACTCCCACACCAACGACTATGATTTTCTGAAAGATAACATCAATGTCCCATGAAAAGAATTTTTGTTCCTTATACAAAATGATGACTTATCTTTTTTACAAATAGGACATGCTTAGTATCCTTTGGTACTCCATCCAGACAAGGCACCATATGCTGGAAAATAATTAATAGTACACAAAAGAGCTGCGTATGGTTGAAAGTACTCACTACTTGCACAATCGTACGTACAAACCCCAATACCCCATAACTCTTTCAACTCTTCAATCAATGGTTATAAGTAAACATCGATTTTTTTTTTCAGAAGACTTTGGCCCAAGAATATGATGAGATGTGAATCCTAACCGGAAGTAATAAAACGTGTTCTTGAATTTCCTTTTGAAATTGAAAAACACAGAAAAAACAAAACAGAGAAAATAAGTTTTCTTACCTTTGAAGAACGCTTTCTCCACATGAAACCCAAGTGACATCTTCCTTGCTATGTCTCTAGCGAGGAACCGGTTTTTGGGAATCGAGAAGGATTGAGAGTTTGAGAGGGTTTTTTAGAGAGATATTTTGTTTTGTAATGCAGGGGAAGAAGCAGCAAGTGCAGAAAGTTTCTACACTCTTAACCAAGGGTGACGTAGGGAGTTACCCACGGCACATTAACTTCCCTAACTCCCCTACAATGTTGGGGAGTTGTTTTTAATTTAATTTATTTAATTAATAATAAAATAATTACTTTAGTTATTTAATAATTAGCTAATTAAATTAATAATTATTAATCTAATTAATAGTTAATTAATTTAATTATGAATTATTAATCTCATTAATAATTAGTTAATTTAAAATTTTTAATTAATAATTAATTAATTAAATCCAAATATTAATTAAATAAATAATTAACAATTAATTATTTAACTTTTAATTAAACATCACATATTTAATTAAAACCATATATTTGAATCATATTCAAATGCATCTCTCTTGAATAATCTATTGATTTAATGTACATCTTATGCACATTAATTTTAACCTATAATTTTAATATGAATCCAATTTTTATTAATTATTATTTGAATCTTATTCAAATATTTCTCTCATAATATATAGTATTAATTTTGAATCTTTATCCAAAATTAATATTTATATAATGTATCAATATACATTTTATACATTCCCAATTTTGAACATTTCAAATTCCTTAAAAATCTTGATCCTCATTTTACCCGTTGTAAGCTAGTAAGGGGACCTAATGGACCTACAGATCATAAGTTTCAACGATACGAGATTAATTGATTAAATTAATTAACCATATTAATCAACCTTTATTAACTATGTGTCACTCCACTAAAGACTCACAACTGCACTCTTCTCACGGTAGAATATTTTGTGTCAACGGAAATTGATCATTGATGTCAAGTCAATCCTAACGAGTGTTCGTAACTTCAGCTGAGTTAAATTAGCGTTTTACCCCTAAGTTACCTCTTTCAACTTAAGTACCACTGCTCCTCTAATGAACAACATGTTTATGGTCCAACCATTAAAAAGAAGTCCATCTCAAGCCAATAAGAGGGTGGCGCCTCTTATTTAAGTATTGGAGTTAGCATTTAAGAGAACATTAATCTACTTACCCTAAAGTCGGGAATGAGTGAATTTAATCGTGAGTTATGTTCCCAGCTACCCGCGATCCCTTATAAATAGGAGTCCATAACTCGATTAGGATTAAGATCGAGTTACCTGGTCATCATATGAAATATTAATCTAGTTAGTTTACCGTGTTATAATTAAAGATTAATTATTTTACGGTCGGATATTATACAAACACATTGTATAGGATACCTCCACTCACATGACCCCACATGAACGAACTGGATAGAGTTGTTTGTAACTATTACAAAGCCAGCTGTATTCATATTGTTACTGGGATAAGGTACCCAACCTTATCCATGTACTATAAGCCATTTAGGTTATTACTAGAACATTATACACTTGTATATCAAATATATACATTGTATAATTAAATATATACTTGATATCAAATATATTATATTCCAGTTACATTAAATAACCTTAGATCTTAGTTTATTGGAATATGAGAAATGTAAAGAAATAACTCTTTGTTGAATAAATAAATTGTTTATTAATTACAAACACACGAGCTAAGGGCACAAAACCCAACAAAATATGCAATGACATTAATAAATTAGTTTCCTTCATGCACTTTGAAGGAGACAAAATTGTATGGAACGAGTACCACTGGCCACATGCTGTACGAATTGTTCATATACTCAAATGGATTAAACCTATCTGAAGCTAGTCCCAAATGAACATTTCGTTGGTTTGAAGCGTATTGAGAAAATATGCTATCTAGATGCTTCCACCCAAAACGTCAGTTGGATGTCGTAACACACCATCTATCTCAACTCGTTTATCTTTATGTGCCACCTCATTTCATAAGCAAAATTTTTTAATGAAAAGAACCATTTCAACCTTGGTATCAACGGAAAATGTCGTAAAATTTTTTTGGGGACTTGTGATGCTTTCCCATTGATTTTTTTTATAACAAGACTCACCACATATTGGACAACTTTAACATTTAGAACATCTTTTCCATAATAATATGCAGTAATACTAGCAAGCATGTATGGACTCATATGAAAGTCTTAAATCACGTATAGTTTCCTCTTAGCCTCGTAGCATGTATGGACTCATATGATTCCTTGAACAACTCAAGTAACATATCAAACAATTTATTACTCCAATTGTTAATGACCCTAATATGCATCATCTGGGTTAAAAAATTCAATGATGAAAATGGTGTGTACAACCTGGATACAATTTATTACGTGCTTCATTGAATCGAAAGTGTTAGACATGTCTCTTTGGGGCGTCTGTTCCCCTTCTACATTTTTCTTCTACAACCACTTCTACAACTGGGCATTGTAAATCATTGAGAATACTAAGCATCTTACCATCATCATTATTCGTAACATTGGATTCTCTACTTTTTTGGTTGTCGACTCTTAGATTCTCTTCCTTAATTTTTCCTTAAATTATGAATAATTTGAAAAAAAAAATACGTATCGTTCCTTGGCTGGGGTTTTCTTTTTTAAATCAAGATCATTAATAATTTTAAAATAAAAATCTTTGAATCCCTTTTTCTTGCCCACCATTCTCGCCCATTCATTTTTCTTTTTCATTGATGTCATCACCATTCTCACCCATTCCTTTTTTTTGCATCATCACCAGTGCCCGTTCCTTCTTTGTTTTTCATTGATGACACACGAGGACTCCACACGTCCAATGCTATGAGGTTGCAATCATTGTTCAAGTTGTTTCTAAACTTCAAATCTAGCACCGAACATGGAAAATCTCAAGTCAAGAGAGCGAGACTGCACCGAGAACAAGAACGAGAATGCAAGAGAGAGAATGAGAGAAAACCTGCATGAGATCTAGGAGATCTGAGGCAAGAATTAGAGAGATCTAATGAGAGACTGGAGCTAGGGCTAAAAGGGCGGTTGGTTTCCAAAGGAAAAAAAACAAAAAGGGAACGAGGTGGCAGCTCATTGAAGATAAATATGAGAGATTTTAGTGTAGTTTGGTGAGTAAAGAAGAGGGAGAAAGTGTGACGGAAGGGGGTGGCCCTTGATGGAGGACAAAGATGAAAAATTTTTGTTTGGAGTAAAGAAGATAAATAAAGTGTGTGTGTGTTTTTTTAGAAATGATAAAGTGTGTTTTTTGTGGTGAATAAAGAAGATAGAAGATTTAGAGGTGTAATACAAAATTTGACACCAAAGTTAAAACTTAAATCTTCGAAAGTAAGTGATAAATAAAATATGCCTTGAAAAAGGGCTACTCAACCCAAACCTCATGGGCAAAAATCCAATTTCTTGTAGTAGATTAATGAAAAATAGAACACGAAGACAAAAACGACTCTTCATGAAAATTTAGAAACTAAAACAAAAAAAAAAAAACTTTAAATTTGAGAGATTATTAGAAAAATTTGAATTTTCTAAGGACCAAAAAATGAAATAATAATAAAATTATATTTAAACTTAATTTCAAACACTATCTTTATGATTTGATGTTCCATAGTAATAATACAACTTAAGTTCGAAATAATAATAAAATTATATTTAAACTTAATTTCAAACACTAATTATGATTTGATGTTCCATGTATAGTAATAGTATAACTTTAAGTTCAATTTCTTCATTATGGTCATTTGATTTGTATATATATTTTTTCTTAGTACAAGATGTGAGAGTGATAATTCGGACTCAAAATCTTTTTAGTCAGATATAGGAGTCTTAACCCATTGAACCAAGTTGGCATGTTTTGTAAGCAATTTAATCACGATTCGCATGTTTTCTAAATAATTTAATCATGACTATAAATAAGTACTTTTACACTCTAAGTGGTTCATTTATAATTGAATCAAACTCTAAGGGTTTAATTGCAAGTACAAAATTATGTCCTTTGACCAATCTGATCACATCATATGTGGAGTAAATATTTCAGGTATTTCCTTCAAGTACCCTTTCCCTTGCTTTTAATGCCTGCATGGTCCATATAAATTCAGACATTCAAACGACAACTATATATATTTATATGATAAAACGACAATGATTTATAGATGGCAAAATAAAAAATTTTCGCATTTAAATACAATTTTAGTCTTGTACTTTCAACTTTGGTTTATTTTGGTCCTTCTACCTTTAAAATAAATTTCTAGGTCCTTGTATTTTTAATTTTTCTTTATTTTAGGCTCTATTATTTTAAAATATCTATTTTGAATCCGATGCTTTTAAAAAGGGCCATTTTGGTTAATATTTGCAAAATAGATAGGAAAAAAAATGAAAACAACGGAAACATTTAATGTAAAATTATGGCTGAGTTTCAAGAAATTTATTGCTAAAAATATGATTGGAAAAAATGAAATGAACATGAAAATTAAATGACAAAAATGATCATTCATTGGAAGAAAGGAGAGATTTAGTGTCTCCCTAAGGAATTTGGTGACTTAAATTTCAGAGACTTGGAAGATTTTAATTAAACTGTTCTTTCTAAACAAGTGTGGTGCATCATCATCCACCTCAACTTGTTGGTATCTTGGATTCTAAAAAGGCAGTACTTTCTTGAGTGTTAAGTCCTTGAAGCATTAGAAAACATGAGCGATTCGTACCTTTGGAAAAGCTTGCTTTCGGGCAGAGAGCTTTGAATTTGGGTTTGAGGAGGAAGGTAAGAAATGGTCCTCCTATTCGTTTTTTGAAGGATATATGGTTCCTAAAAGAAGAAACCTTTATGCCATCTACCCCTAGAAGTGAGTTCGATTTTTGAAAAGTGGTTGATTTCATCCATCCTAATCATGAATGGGATCAAAGCAAACTTTGCGAATGCCTAAACAAAGATGATTTCAACATAATTTCTAAAATTCCTATAAGCAAGACTGGTGTGGAAGATTTCTGGATGACATTATGATAAGAAGGGCTTTTACAGTGTCAAAAGTGGGTAAAATCTTTCTATGAATAAAAAGAGACATCCAGGATTATCAAGCCACGTGTAACTGAAAATTGGTGGAAATTACTATGGAAGCTGAAACTACCTTACAAAATCAAGATGTGCATTTGGTGTGCTTACAACGAATGTCTCTCAACTAGAGGAAATTTAAGAAGGAGAGGGTTAGAAAATGTACCTTTTTGCCATGAAGGTTGTCGAGACCACTGATCACATCCTTTTCCAGTGCAAGTGAGCAAGAGATTTTTGACATTTATCATTACCAACACTTCTGATTTCGAAGAACTTCCAAAATAACATTCAAGTTAGATTCATGTATCTCTCTGACTGTAAAAGAAATGGAAGTTGCTAGAGTGGTAAGCTGGTCACTATGGAACGATTGAAACTCCTATTGCATACCGAAACAAATCCCAAACACTCAGCCTCGAAAAGTATGAATTTTTTCTCACCTCGAAAAGTTGTCGAGAGGAGAGCCGCGAGCTAATGATAGGGCTAGGGCTCTCACGCTAGTTTGGGAATTGGTCCTGATAGTAGGTGGAATGTCCCTCCAATTTGGTGGGTTAACTTAAATGTTGATTCTGTTTGTCGGTCGTCGTTGAATAGAATGGGAGCGGGAGCAATTTGCACAAGGGAAGAATTGTGGCTGCTCACTCAAAGATTTTTCTCATAGCATATTTGCCTCTTCAAGCTGAGATACTCGCAATTTTATAGGGCATCGAACTTGTGTCACAGCTAAATCTTAGCCAAATTGTAATCGAATCGAATTCTTTGCTCGTATTGGAGATGATTTATGGGGACATTGAAAATATTGAAGATTTAACTTGGATAGATGACATTTGAGCTATTCTTTTTTTTTAGAAGTTTTCGTTGCGAACACATCTCTAGAAAGGCTAACTTTCCAGCTCATGTCTTAGCTTCTAAAGTGGTTTCCACAAACTCGTGGACGAATTGGTTCTCTAACTTTCCCAATTGGCTTCTTCAAGAGAACAAAAGGGATAGTCCTCAACATGTAGCCCACATGACAATTTCTATGTTTTAACAAATTCTATTTCATTAAAATAAAAAGGGACAAAAATGATCACTTTGGGGACTAAAATAGACGCTTTGAAATTATGTTAACTAAAATGGACAAAACCTAAAAAGTTCATGAACCAAAATGGAGGCTTTCAAAACATAGGGACCAAAATAAACAAAAGATCTTAAGTACGACGACCAAAATAATATTAAAAAAAATCTAGTGGCAAGTTCAAATACTCTCCCACCCCAATTATTTATAATGGGAAAGAATACAATACATGTATGTTAAGAACAATCTAAAAAGTGTATGCCTCTATCTTCTGTTTGATATGACACATCTTGCTTGTCACCCAAGCATAGACTTGATAGGGCACGTCTTGCTTATCAAGTTGGGTAAACTGATAGGAATAATGGTGTAGCTTTGTTTAAGCGGAGGAGATTAGGGGGTGGCGAAAAAATAGCAACTCCAAGTGTTCCCACAATGTGGTCTGTGTAGCAAGTGTTCTATCTCGACGTATTGTATAGAAGCGGTCTCTCGTTGCCTACTGGAAGTAGATGAATTGCACGACTATTCGAGGCAAGATACAAATGACACTTAGTTGGAGGGAAGGATTATTGGGGTTGCAAGGTGTACAAACAAAGTCCCACATTGGTTAGGGAAGAGAGTGATTCATGGTATACAGGTGAAAGATCTTCTCACGTATAAGAAGATGCACAAAACTCTAAAAGAACGACTAGTTCGGATGACAGACAAGGATTGATTGGAGATGGACGAGCAGGTCGTAATGATCATCTGATTGTGCTTGTCGATTGATGAACGTGACAAGTTCGTAGCGAGTCAAACAATGATGATAGGACTAATGAAGGCGCTGACGGACAAATATGGAAAATACTTTGCTAACAGCGAGGTATATCTCATCATGAGATATTTCAACATTCATATGGAGGAAGACACATTAGGTGAACTCTCACATAAACAATGTGACTAAACTGATGAATCAGTTGGAGTCAATGGATATCACTTTTTCAGAGGAAGTGAAGGCTATAAAGTTGTTGTCTTTTTTGCTTGAGAGATAGGAAATGATGAAGACAGTTGTGTCAAATTCGTTAGGTAATGGAAGTTTAAAGTTTTAAGAGATACGTGACACTGCAATTGCTGACGAGATTCGCATGAAAGGAAATGAAAACAAGTCTGCTTCCACTTCTAGTATGGAGAAATTTGTGGAATTAGCATTGGCAGTTAAGACAGAGGCAAATGGAAGATGGATTATGGTAAACAGTAGAGACATTGCCACAGGAGTGGGAGTGGCGAGATTGAATGATTTTATTGCCATAAGAAAGGTCACTTCAAGAGACACTGTAGGAAGCTCAAAGAGGATTAAAAAAAGGAAATCTCTACAAATGTTTTGTTAGATGACATGTTGTTAGCATGCGTTGATATAGGAATGTGTAGTGGACAGTGCACCCTTGGTGCACGTATCTTCATATGGGAATTGGTTCACATCCTTCACTGCAGACAATCTTGGCATGGTGAGGATAAGAAATGGGAGACTCTCCAATCAAAAGCATTGGGGATGTTCATTTGAAGACTAATAGTGGGACTGACTTAGTTTTACTTGATGTCAGATATGTACCTAGTTTTTAGAATGAATCTAATATTTGCAGGGAAGTTGAATGACGAAAGCTATAGAAGCGAGTTTTTGTGGAACACGTGGAAGCTCATAAGGGGATCCAAGGTAGTGCCTGTTGGCCACATAGAAGCTGCAGTTTATGTGTCGAGGTTTAGCATTGCCAAAGGATCAGAGAGAGAGGTTATGCACAAAGCTGCCGATGGTTCAAAGGGAGACATGATAAAACTAGAAGCACTGATAGCCAAAACAGATGAGGAGAATATGCCATCAGTTCAAGTTCAACTGCTAGGAAGTAGAGAAAATAAGAAGAAGAATAGTCTGAATAGCTGTTCAGTAGATTGTTGGATTTTGGCACCATTTGTCAGACGATTTGGCGAGCGGATGAAGTCGCATAGGCAAAAGAGTGCATCAAGGACAATGATTTCCCTTGTTTACAATGGTAAAAAGAAACTAATGTGGTGCTGTTTTCTATCGTTTTACACTCAAAAATTGTATTTTAAGCTTACTTCAGTGTCCAAAATCTTTCATTCGGAGTTATTTTAGGTTATACATGCATATAGAACATTTTTACATAATTTAAAGTTGATTTCTAATGGAAATTATGATTTTGTGTAAAACATTCGAGCTTGGCACCTGACGCCTTGCCCAATTCAGAAAATGCCCTTAATATGAAACGCGAGTTTTGGTATATTTAGAAGTCTCTCCCAGTCTATGGAAGAAGGCTAATTCAACAACAAACCAACTTTAAAATATTTTAAAATGATGGCTCCCCACCAAAGTCTCAACTTCCTAACCGACTTGAAGTCCCTATAAATACAACATATCCTTCACTTCATTCATCATCCAAAGGGATCAAATTTAGCTTTTTACACTCTTGTGTACTCAGCCTATTTCATTTTCCTTTAGCTCTTTAGTTGTTGTTATTTTAAAACTAGTTTATTTAAAGTTCATTCTTTGTTTTTCAGCTTGTTACTCTTCAATGGTAAGTTTTTTATCTTATTAAATTAAAATTGCAGCAAATCATTCATATTCATCTCCCTACTAAGTTTGTAATCACACAAATTTGTGGAATCGATTGAGTATTGCTCCACAGATCTCGAAAGAGAAAGGATTAGGGTCATTCAGGTTACAAACTTCTTAATTACAGCTTGTTCTTATTTTACTCTTCTTACATCATGTATTCCATTTATAACAACGTTCAATTCTGTTTTTTTTCTCTCTAAAGTTATCAGCTAAATTTATTTTCCCAAGCCCAGTTATGGATGATTAGCTAAAGTTTTTAAAAATACAACAAGGTAAAATGTGTTTTTCTCTTCTTTTATCACTTAAGGTTGGTTTATAAAGTTAGAAATTAATTTGGCCAATTAATGTTTTAACCAAACATCAATTCTGAAAAGATTGATATATTTTTACAACTTTAATGATTCTTAACATTGGAGAGAAATACTTTAGACATAAAGATTTCGCTCAAGTAGCCTAGCCATAGGACCTCGACCTAAGGTTACAGTTGGTTTTTATTAAATTAAGTTCAATTTTCTAATAGACATATTAGGGATGAACTTATACCTTAAAAATCACTTAGGAAGATGGCGAAGCTGAACCGATGAAAAATATAGAGAGGCGTCTGGCGCCTAGTTGGAAGTATTTGGTGTATTTTTAGCTAATTCAAAGTAACTGGGCTGAGTTTATTGCATTAAGTCTTAAAATACCAAAATCAACATTATCCTTGATACTTTTTACCAAAAAAAGTTGCAAAAGTCGCCAATCAACATCATTTTTATTAAAAAGGCTTCATTTGTCCCTGAGGATCAATGCTCGGAATACTCATTCTGTTTTACTACTTGTGACGGGTGTACACTTGTGCTCTATCATTTATTTTAAATCCAAAATCCCATACATAGAATGACTATAGTTGGCACTGAGGTCAAATGTGAAGTCTCTAGCTTGGCAACAGACTTGGGTAGGTTGCTCAAATCATTATTGAAGAAGCTTTCCTTAAGGAGTCGTTAAGCGCGATCGAAGAGGGAGACATGGGGGTTTGCTTAGTTCGAGTAGGAGTATGTGGTTATGTATCTTACATTTGGGAGATAAAACCAGGTATGATTGCTCAGTCTCAGGGCAATCACAGATGGAACCTTGGTTTATGCCAAGAAGGAAGTAGAAGCTGTTGGAGTAGTTCGAGTAGAGTCTCTTAAGGATCCCATATTGAAAAGAAAATGGGTCTTACAATGGTTTGTAGTAGACATGAGTTACTCATCTCATTGCAAATTGGTTTTGAGATGAAACCCCATGAATATTAATAGAGCTTTAGTTGGTGACAAGATGATGTTGATCAATTAGAAGGTATTAGTGTAGTCAGAACAGAATTATGAGGGACACTGTTATTGCAGTGGAAGGCAGAATTGTCGTTTCGTCTCCATGTGGGAGATTGTTGGGATAACATGGAGACAAAACTTATAAATAAAATATTGTAGTTATTTGGCCAAATGAAACCAAGATAGGCCCAAACCTAATTTCTTCCTCATTAGGAATAGCGAGCCACCACCACCTTTATTTGCACATATACATATAGAGCCTTTACCCGTGAGATTAAAATTGGCAAAAGAAAAACTGGCTTTTTGGCAAAGAGTAGGAGAGGAGAATTTTAGACTATAGTGCATTGTCGGCAACCGTTTTCGTAACTATCGTGTCGTTTTTCATTCTATATTCCTAAGTACCTACTAGTGAAGTGTTTAGAAGTTAGGTGGCCATTATTGTGACATCGAAAGAGATCTTTCTAGAGCATTTGTGAGACCCATTGTATTATCCCAAAATCATAGTTGAACCCGCACATCGCGGAAGACTTGACGTAGTCCATGGTTTCATGAACTAGTATAAATCTCTTGTATCGTTTCTATACTTTTCTTATTTTCTCTTATTATTGTGGTTAGATTGCATTTTTCACTGAAGAACTGTGGAAAGGGAAAATTTGCATGGTAAGTAATTTTCTCAACGGGAAGGTGAAAGGAAGGTAGAGAAGGATAGGGCTAGGAAGAGAAGGAAAAAAAATCACATAAGCAAAAACTAATAAAATATTAATAAAAGCTGCCACATCATTTTTATTATCAGGTAAAATCGAGGTGCCACGTGTTGAAAGTCTTATTCGACCACTGTGTCGTAAGTCTCGTTCAACCACGTGTTATAAGAACCATTAAATATTAAGTACACAGTGCCTAATCCCAAGCACATCTAGGCATCCTTTAGTTAGACAGACAACAGGCAATGTGCTGACATCCTATACCCAAACCGCAATGCAACTTAAAGGATTTCCCACGGCGCCATTATGCCTCCCATCCGCAACACAAAATGAGAAAGAAGATGGCGGTGGTCCCCACGAATCTCAGGCTCAGCATGTGGCCTCCCTGTGTATACCTCTCACATTTGAACGCACTCCCTCTATCTCAATTTATATATATATAAAAAAAAGAGCATTGAGGGAAGTCATCTTTTGGTACAAAACTCTTTGTGAGAATTCAGCCTACACTCTCATATTGCCCTTCTACTTTATTTGCTTCATACCCATTTGCTCCCAACTTGAGTTTTAACTTGAGCATCGAAATGCATTAAGTAAGCATCACATCAGTGCTAGATTTATGTGGGCAGGTAATCAAGAGTTGAGAGACGAAGACGTTTGTGGCACCTATGCGGCAGTTGTGGCGCATGTCCAGAAATCGGCATTAACAATTTTAAAATTGTCATTCCCAAAATGTCAGGTCATTTTTCCTTAGTCAACTAATGGACAACTTAACTCATAAATTACATAGAATATTTTTCAAATTTGAAGACTAAAATTTCTCTTTTAAAATCTCATAGACCAAATAAACATCAAACTCAAACTTCATAAACTAAAAGTGTATTTTACGTAAAGTTAATTGTTGGGATTAGTGGAGCCAAATCGATGTTGGAACGAGCTAGGATTGAATCGAGTAGAGCTAGGATCACGTCGGGACATCGAAGGAATGAAAAATGGCATAGGGGCGTTGCAGAGGCCTTCTGGCCTAGAGGACAGCGCTATAACGTGAAAATGAAAAAAAAGGCCCGCGCTAATTTTTGTAAGGACTCTGGTATCTCTGTAGTGTTGAGACGCTACGCCCAGCATCTCAATACTACAACGTTTTATAAAATGGGTTTTTGACTTCGTTTTAGGTTGAGCCGTGAATTGGGTGTTTGAGCAGCCGATTTTGATAAGGATTTTGGCAAGCATATTTGTGGCAACAAATCCGGTGTTGGCAGCACAGAGAGGGCATATTGAGATCGACATTCTGGGATAATTAATTCTCGATTATTCTGTGAGTTTTCATTCCTGTACCCAAGTATTATTGGGGTTAAATACTTAGAAGGTAGAGAATTTTTGTTGGGACCTCTAGAGAGCGAATATCTGTGCGAAGATATATTTGAGAGTGGTTTGTAATCCAATCTCATATTATAGTGGTACCCACATCTGAGCGGAATACTAGACGCAACCCAAAGATCGTTGGGGTGAACCAGTATAAATCTATTGTGCCGTTTATTCCTTTCCCTATATCTCTTTTGTATTGTGCGATTGTTAGGAGCACCTAATTTCCCAACATTAATAAAATATCATATATAACGACCATTAAAAGGGGATAATTAAACTCAAGGTATATTATTCAAAATAGAGATTAGTTTCAATACTAGCTTTATCATTTAAAAATTTTCACTTATACAATTGATTTTCAAAATTAGTTCAATATATCCATGAACAACCTTACCATTAAAACAAGTGAGAGAAACGAACATGGTTGCTAAGTTGTAAATACAACAATAGCTGTAGTGACTTTTAAAAAATAAACGACAACGTGACAAGTACTAATAACCTAACCACTCCCACAATACTGAATAGTGATTGTCTAAGGGTTATCCATACTTGTCATGTTAATTTTTAAAAAGTCATGTGTACCACTGCTCTGTTTACAACTCAATAGTTGTATCATTGCATCACTCCTATAATGGTAAATTTTTGTAGATGCATATTTGAATCAATTTCAAGGACATCAATCAAGAATTGAAACTTTCTAAACAATGTATAATTGAATGTAACCTCAAAATTTAGCAACATTTTGAATAATTTAGCACTGTCTATTAGCAAAATTGGGAAGTAGTAAAGAAGAACCTGTTTCTGCCAATCAGTAAAAATGGTAATGAGAGCAAACACAATGCTTTGAAGGGTTGCTCCTGCGACTAAGCCAATCCACAGCCCTTTGACTCTCAAATGTGCCACAAAAGCCAAAACAGCTGCCATTGGAATCCCAAATATATAATATGATCCCAAATTCACATATGCTCCTAATCTCTGCCATCCCGTGCCTCTGGCAACCCCTAAAATGTGAGTATGGTACCTTTTAGTTTAAACCATCTTAAAATACTTTAAATGAAAGTGGTTTCACAATTAAAAATATTTGTGTTTAGTTAGAGTGAGTTTAATTACAAGTTTATTTAGTTGTACTATATTTAATAAAACTAATCCTATCAGATTATCATAAAGTAATGTTTACGAAACCACTTTAAAATTACTTTTTGGAAAATCAACTGACTTTCAGATGTCTTTAAAATCTAATTTTTTAAAGTGATTTTTATTTGTTACCAAACATTACAGATTTGAAAAAAAAAGAAAAAAAATAGAACAATTTTAACCATCTAAAATCAGTGTATACCTTTCTCTTTTCTTCCTTTTAGAAATTACATAGATAAATTAAGAATATAAAAGTTAAATATAACTTTAATATCTAGAACTTGAATTGGTAAGTTTTAATTACATTCTTAAACGCTTTTATTTGATCACTCCTATTAACACTATTATGGACACACTAGAGAAATTTTGGCTTAACTAATCAATATTTTACTTGAGTTTGATTTCAAGTTTGCATTAAAATACTATTTTGGTCCCGGTAAGTTTTGATCTTTATATTTTTAAAATGTTTAGTTTGACTGCTATACTTTTAATTTTGATTTGTTTTAGTCTAAGTATATTTAAAATGTTCATTTTAGTCCCCATACTTTTAAAAAGTTTCTATTTTGATCAATTCATTTTATTTTCTCAATCACAATTTTGACTGACACTACACTTAATAGATTTCTTAAAATGTAACCATTACTATATATTAAAGGGATTTCATTAGGTAAAAAATTTATTTTAAAATTTTACAAATATGGATTAAAATGATTACTTTCTAAACATACATGGACCAAATGAAAATTTTGAAAGTACATGGATTAAAATGAACCAAGTTAGAAAGTAGAGAGACTAAAATGACCATTTTGAAAATATAAGGATAAAAACGAACTAAGATTGGAACCACAGGGACCAAAATAATATTCTAACTTTTATTTTTAAAAGTTTAAATCTGATCCCTATAACTTAAAAATCTGATAAATCTTCTATAAACTATGTTTCTTACATGAAATCCACTATTTTCCCTTTATGTTTTTCTTAGCTTTAAGCCTTATAGTTAGCTAATATGATCACTCAAATATAAAACACCAACATATTGTCATAAATAAAAGGATCTCATGTATTAAATATAGTAATGACTTGAAATGACAATGATGTAACTTATGATCAAGTTTGACCAAACATTATGGAACCAATCAAAACTTTTAAAACTATAACAACTAGGAGTGTAATCAAACTTAACCTAACTGATAACTCAAACTGGTTTGATTCTCAATCTTAATCTAATCGAACGCCTCATCAACCAAAAACATTAATTTAGGACAAAATTGAGAAACCTGACCAAAAATCATTAAACGAATCGAACCAAACAAACCAAAAGACAGACCCGACCGATTTTATTCTCCAAAAAAACCAAACCAATTTCATCCTACATTTGCTTTTAAAATCGACCTGACTTGATTTACAATCTTAATAAGAACTAAATTAAAATGGAATAATCTAAACTATAGGGATCAAATTTGTGACTCGATAATTGAAATGCCTAACCTGAAAGGACACCGAGGAAACAATCCGTGAGAATGGAAAGGCAAATCAGAGGCAACATGGAGGCAATGTGGTTGGCAATTTGGGTGTCATTGGTGAAGGCATAGCCCAATATATTGCGACATCCAAAGAGAATCACACTCACAATTATTGATTCTATGATGCCAAGAGCTCCCACTACCTTCACTGCCACTTTTGCTGCCTCTGGATTTCCAGCTCCTAGTTCATTTGAAACCCTTGTACTATATAATATATAACCATTCAAAAATCATTTAAAATATACAAATTTTGAAATTTGCATGGATTCTTGGTTTTTTTTTTGTCGTCAATTAAAACCAATGGGAAAAATCGAACAAGTGGTGAAATTAGGGTATGTTTGGAAGTGATAGTAGCATGAGTGATTTTGAAAGAAGAGATTTAACTGTAATTGATTTTCTAAAATCACTATCCAAGTGATACCTTGAAAATCAATTTTAAGTGATTTTTAATCTTTCTAAAAATCAATTATTTTAATTTGTCAAATATGATCGGTAGAAAAGAAAGTGATTTTGACAAATTTTATTGTATTAAAAGAACATTTTGTGACTACTAGCTATGACATTATTGTGAATGTTCTACTAGCTATGAATATTATTGTGGGTCGTGGACAAGACCTTTTTATAGGTATTAGCCTTTTTAGCAGTGTGTTTGATGTCCTTTTTAGCTAGGTTTGAATGTTTCTTGGTGAGTTTAGATGGTTTTTCTTACCAATTTCATATATTTTCAAGTTTTAGGGGGTATTATTCTCACTATTGTAAAATTGAAATTCCTTTTAAGAATATAACTTTTCTTTTTTCGTTCATGAGTGAGAAATTTTTTCTTTTTTTTTTAGAATAGCATATGAGTGAGGATTTAAATCTCTAACATTGGAGAAATATCTTTATCAATCTTAATAAAGTAAGTTATGCTTAAGAACGTAATTAAAAACATGTTTGTAAGGTAAATGATCCATGTTGTTCAACTTTAAAATAATGTCCCATTTTATATACATTTCTGGAAAAAAAAAGCCTTTTAGTCGTCAAGTTTTGAGTTTAGTTTTCATTCATACGTGTTTCATAGGTTTCAAAATCGAACACTTCTACCATTAAGATTTCAATAATGCTCTGCCTTTTCGTCTTGGGATAACAAAACTATCTTATGATTGGTGTGACAAAATATTATTATTTTGGTTTAAATACTATTTTGGTCGATTTATTTTTTATTTTTGTTCATTTTTGTCTATGTATGTTCAAAATGTCAAATTTTTGACTATGTACTTCGAACTTTTGTTTATTTTAGCACGATATTTGTACTTAATTACTAAATTTCTTAAAATATAGTCATTAGTTTGTATTAAAAGAGTTTTCATTGTGTATAAAATTTGTGTTAAAATTTTGCAAACATAGACTAGATGGTCACTTTTAAAAAATACAGGAACTAAAACAGATTTTTGAAACCACAGGTAAAAAATAAACAAAAAAAATGACATTATAATGACCAAAATAGTAATTGTAGAAGCATAGAAACCAAATTAACCAAAATTGAAATTACCAAAACAATAAGGAAACAAATGATTTTTATGCTCTCTCTTACCAACCATCCTCAATCATCAACCATCGCTCTCACCAACCCTTACCTTAGGAGTGTCCGGGTGTTCATCGATCGGTTGGTGTCGGTTTTGAGCTCAAATTGACATTAACCATCAACAAGTTGAGTTTTTTTTTAGTCAGAGCTTGGTGGTTTTGGACAATTTTGCAACACTGACCAACCAACTACATAAATGGTCTATCAGTTTTGGTCGAAATCGACTCTAGATAAAATAGACACCGAAGAAAAAAAAGAGAAGATGAGAGAAGATGAGAGCAGAATAAAGGCAGAAAAGAGAACGGGAGAGAAGAGCTGCTGGTGGAGAACGGAGAAGAATTGAGAGAGAGAAGAGTGATAACTTTCCTAAAGAGAGTTATTTGTGCAAGAAAGAATGTCGGGTATAAAAATATTGATTAAGAAGCTCTAAGCCTAATATCTTATGCTTAGTTTAGTGACATTTACAAGAATCCTTACATTGTTAGATGATGATGTGATTTTTACAAAATATTTCTAACTTTGAATGTTTTGATGTAGCATTGTTGATGATGTAGCATCAGATTCAAAAGCAGAAAAAGTCAAAGCTGAAAGCGACAGATTGTTACTTAAGGAATTATTGGAGTAAAAATGGAGCAACACCTGATTTTTTTAGCTGGGCCCCACTTTATCCATCTGGTTGTCCTAAAATTGAGGAGGGGTATACAAGCTTGCATTCAAGGCTGCCTCCATTCATTATTCATCAATCCCTAGAGATAACAAGACAAAAGTGGAGGGAAGATTCTTACACTTGGAGAGAAACCCAAAAATGACAACAAATGGAGCTGATACAGTGAAGCGCTGTAGTTTTTCTTCATTTTTTTCTTCTTTTGTATTCTCTAGTTCATGGGTTTTATATTTTCTTCTTTCATTTTCTTTGTTATGACAATGAGTAACTAAACTAATGGTAGGGGAGGGTGTTGTGAACTCGCTTGAGTTGTGAGCTTTGTTTTAGTTTATAATGATGTTGCTACTGAGTTGAAGTTTGTTCATATTGTTGTAAAATTTCAAGGTGCTCGATCACCATACTGAATGAGCTCTTTATTAACTTTTGGAAAATTGTAATAGAGAGTGTTTAACTTCAACTTGTGCTAGATCTACATTCGAATTTAGAGTGTTGGTATTTAGGAATAAGGCTCACCTAACATGGCTAAAAACTAAAATAAAATGTTGTTGTTCTGAACTAAATCTGAATATAATAAAATCTGGGAAATATGGGAAGATTCCCCGTTTGTTTGGCCAGTGTTGCTAACATCATTATTGTTTGAGCATCGTTTACTTGTACTCAAAGTAATTCACATAAACTCTCTCCCTCTACCTTTCACACTTTGTTTACTTTACTTTCTCTGTGCGATTGGTGTTTCGGACTGATTCCCTCTGTATTTTTTAGTGTTTTAGGACAAACCTTTTATGCTAAAATTTATTTACAAAACAACTGCAGTTTACCCCAATTAATTGTTATTTTTCCTTTCCTTATTCTTGAGTAAGCATTGAAGTGCTTAGTTATAAATCCTTATGGATTCGATATTTTATCACTTGCTACACAATTGTGTACACTTGCACAAAGATTTTACATTCGTTAACAAAGACACCTAAGAAAAAGAGAGAAGATGAGAGAAGAGTAGAGGTAGAAAAGAGAATGGGAGAGAAGAGCTATTGTTGGAGAATGGAGAAGAATTGAGAGAGAGGAGCCACCGACAGAAAATAGAAAAGAATAGAGAGAGGGAGAAGAACCGCCGTGGAGAACATAAAACTTTGAGAATAATAGAGAGAGAAAAAACTTATTGCGACTAAACAACTGGTGCAACATTGGTTTCTCAACGGTCTACTATAGTATTAGACTAACCGATTGAATTATCGATTTTAGTACTAGAAAAACTGATCGCAACTAAACTAGTGGTCAGGTTGGATGATTGACGTCGACTCAGTCAATTTTAGTCACTCCAATCGGTTTTGTAATTTTTTGCTCACCCCTTCCCTTCCTCATCATCATAGGCCATTAGATGTCCCTAGTATGCCACCTTGTCACCCCCTATCTCTTATATAACCCCTCCTAATCGCCGCCCATCACCACTACCCTATTGCGAAAAATATGCCTAATGTGCAATTCACCTAGTCCTCTAACACGAGCAACCCAACAAAGTCTAACTAGGATTTTTCCCTTTCCACAGTTATGAGAAAGTCACATTTATATCAATGCAATACACAGCAGTGCGTCTCCACATTTTCTTCGATTTTGTGCAGCGTTGAGACGCTGTATGCTCTTGGCTAGCAGAGCTTCTGCAGCATTCCTCTAAATATTTTCATTCTTTATTCTCCCATGTTTTGGCTCCACATTCCCAATAATCTCCCACTTGGAGACAGAACGACTATCTCTCCTCCCATTACAACAGAAGTGCCGATCATATTAGTAAACTACTAAGGTTCTACTCCCACTATAACAACTGCTTCTATCATCTTTTTTACAACAACCAAGGTTCCATTTGTACTTGCCTTGTGGTTTTGTCTCCCATATGTAAAAGACAAAGTCATGTACTCCCACTTGAACTAAGTGATATATCCCAATGATCCTTCTTCAATCGCACCCTACGACTCCAAAATAAAGAAGTTGACTTGACGTCCTCATTCAAGTCCATTATCAAGCTAGAGATTTCAACTTCGACCTCAACACTGACTGTAGTCTTCCACTTTGTTGCATCATTTCGCTTATGCGACTTCATTAATTTGCTGAACCGTCTGACAAGAAGGCTATCACCTTACAACCAACTGAACTCTTTTTTTTTTCCTTATCATGGCCTCCCAATTGTTGAACCTGAACTGATGGATCTACCCTGTTGTCAATTGATTCCTTATCATGGCCGAACTGATGAATCTACCCTGTTGTCAATTGATAACTCTCCAAAAGAGATTTGTTTGTGTGTAAATTTTATGTAAATTAGCTAAGGATAGCCTCACTAACACCCAATCTACACTGATTTTTGTGCAAATAATGTTATAAATTCACTATCCTTTTTATTTTGTTGACAACGTTAAAAGATAGGAAAAATGCCCTGACTTTGGGTGTTTTGTTGCAACATTATCGATGCTGCAGCATTGGAATCAGAAGGGAGCAGAAGACGACAAAAGCTGACAGTTACAGAGCTTTACTTTGGGAGTTACCACAGTAACTCGGAGAATCACTTGGAAGTGAGAGATGTGGCCCACTTTATCTGTTTTGTTGTCCTAAAAGCAATGAAGGTATACATACTTACATTTAAGGTTGTCTCCAAACATTCCCTAACATCACTTCACTCTCACAAGAAAGCTCTCAAAGGTTGTTCGAAGAAGATAAGAAGAGGAGGAGATTCGCTGAAGCTTCTGAAAGTAGAGAACCCACTTGGAGCTGAAGGAATCAGCTTCATCTACTTCCCTATTATACTCATTCAGTATTGAACTCATTGTTTTTGTTGTTTCTTTTTTCCTATTTCCTTATGGTCGTGCGTAGCTAAGCTTTTATTGTAAGGGGAGGATGTTGTGAACTTTCTTCTTAGTCTGTAAATTGTGTTTTTGTTATGAATGATGAAATGTACTGAGTTGGAGTTGCTTTTATTATTTTATTTTCAATGTGTTTGATCAACATATTGGGATATCTTTTTATTAACTCTTGGAAAATTGTAATAGGGAGTGTTTAGCTTCAACTCATGCTAGACCTACTTAAGTTTAGAGTGTGGGTACTTAGGAATAAGGCTGACTTAGTAAGGCTATAAACTAAACTAATATGCTGCCATTTTTGCTTTAAAACTTGAATAGCAGAAAATCTGGGAAATCTCGGAAGATTTCATGTCTGTTTGGCCAGTATATTATACCGTTGATGCTGTAGCATGGTTTACTTGGGTAAGATTCCATGCTGTTTCCTTATTAAACCATATATTTGTTAAGCTTGTTTCGTTTTCTTAAGTAAATTATTGAGGTGTTTAGTCATTAATCCTTATGGAGACGATCTTTTTATCACTTGCTACAACTGTTGTGTACACTTGCACAAGGAAACATAAATCGTTCAACATCAATGTTGCAGGTTTTATCAAATCTCAATTTAAACTATTTGCAGCTCGGTGCATCATTTGTCTCTTTGATCCTTTGGCAACACCAAATCTTGTTGTGTACACTGTAGATGTTCTGTGACGAACAACCACCAACTCGTATCATCTAGCGAGTTTCCACATGTTTTAAGCAAACTCACTTTTGCACCCATCGTCTTCCAACTTCCTTACAAATATTAAATTCAATCTGATACTGTGTACCTACCTAACATAATGCAGAACCAACTCAGTCCCAGTATCGATCTTCAGACTAACATCTTCAATTTCTCTAGTCTTAGAAAGTCTACCATTCCTATCCTCACCATGCCATAGTTGTCTGCAGTCAAAGATGTGAACAATCTCCTGTCTGAAGAGATGTGTATTGAAGTTGCACTACCCACTACTCATTTTAATGACTAGTTCATCAATGTTGTTTTACTCTAAACACAAACAAGAGTGTCATGCATAACCACATTTGCATTCGTGTCTAACTACTTCAAAGCCTCTTTCAGCTTCGTATAGTGTCTCTTGTAGTAGTCCTTCTTATGGTAGTAAAAACATTCGACCTTTCAGTTTCCACTCTTCTTGCTATGTCTCTGTGGTCTGTTGTGATACCTAATCTTTTCCTTATCTTTATGCTGAACTTTAAGTACTAATCTCGAAGAAATGCCAAGAACAAAAGTGGATGCAGAATCCTTTCCTCTCTTTTTTGCGAATCCTAAGCAATTGCAGCATCATAAATTATTAGAGGTTTATATTGTTTATTTAGCAAGTTTGTTAATTGGGAGTTATTATGTTATTCTTGTATTATTTAAATACACTTCTCATGTACAGATTATTTTGTGATGAATGAGAAAAGATTTTTTACAACTAAAATGGTATCAGAGCTTTCTCGCTTTGCTCGCCATTTTCTTTGACATCTGGCCTCCATTTTTTTCCCTTTGAGGACAGTCGTCTCTTTCATCTTCATTTTCTCCTTCGTCTCCACGGCACCTGTAATCCCACCGATTTCGGTTCATTCTGAACCTTCAATTGATCCTCCTTCCACTGATTCACCTGAAATTTTGACTGCTTCACTTCCATTTACAACCGAAGTTGTTTCAAACCCATATTATATGCATCATACTGATAATACTGGTCTCGTTCTAGTGAATCAAGTCTTAATGGAGGAAAATTACAATTCGTGGAGTCGATCGATGTTGATTGCCCTTTCGGTTAAGAACAAGTTAGGTTTTGTCGATGGAACTATTGTTCGTCCGACGGGTGATCTTCTACCGGCTTGGATCCTCAATAACCATGTGGTTATTGCATGGATTTTGAATTCCATCTCCAAAGATATTTCGGCTAGTATTTTGTTCTCTGAATCCGCTCGAGATATTTGGCTAAAACTTAAAGAACGTTTTCAGAAGAGTAATGGTCCTCGAAGTTTTCAACTCAAGCGTGATCTCGCTACACTCACTCAAGAACAACAATTTGTAAGTCTCTGTTTTACTAAATTGACGACTTCTTGGGATGAGTTACAACAATTTAGGCCAATTTGTACCTGGAATTGTCTTTGTGGTGGTGCCAAGGAAGTTGCTGCTTTTTTTTCAATTCGAATATATGATGACATTTCTCATGGGACTCAATGAATCATATGCTTCAACTCGTGCTTAGATCCTTTTATTGGATCCTCCGCCTTCTGTCAATAAGGCTTTTTCGTTGGTGCGGCAAGAAGAACAACAGTGCGCAATTTCAATTTCTGCTACTTCTGTTGTTCCTTTTTCATTTGCCATGGCAACCCAACATTCTACCACCAATTCTGCTTCGAAGAACAGTTATGTGAAAACTCGAGGCAAGGATCACCCTGTTTGTTCTCATTGTTGACTTATTGGTCATACTGTTGACCGTTGCTATAAACTACACGACTATCCACCGGGCTATCGCAGTGGTGCCTCGCGTTCTTCGTTATCTGGAGCACAGTATGCTGCTTCTACTTCCAATTCAAAGAAGGCTGTTGATTCCTCTGCCATGGCTGCATCTCGCACAACCACTGATGTTGTGAACCAATGTCATCAGCTTATCCAATTGTTACAATTGCAGATTTCGGTCGGCAAGTTGTCCTTTGATGCTGCTCCAGGAAATTATTTGCTAATTTGCATAAGATCTCTTTTGCTAGTGTGAATCTGCCAAATAAATCTCGATTTGTGGTTGATTATTCGGGTTCCATACGCATATCTGATGATTTTGTGCTTCATGGCGTATTGTACATTCCTGAATTTCATTTCAAACTAGTCTCCGTCAGCATGTTATTGAGAGATTTGCCGTCATTATGTGTGGAATTCTCTAACTCCTATTGCATCCTTCAGGACAAGTTCATTTCGAAGATGATTGGCAGGGTAGTTTGCATCGTGGCCTCTACATTCTTGAATGCCCATCGGGTTGCTTGCCTACTACACATTCTGTTTGTGTATCTGCATCACTACATAGTTCTTTTGATGTATGACATAATCGATTTGGTCATCCATCTCCTAGTAGATTGCATGTTCTTAAGGATGTTTTACGCATTGATGATTGTCCTCTAAAGAATTCTGCTGTTGATTCTTGTAATCTTTGTCCATTGGCCAAACAAAAACGTTTATCATTCAATTCAAGTAATCATGTGTCTAATCACCCTTTTGACCTTATACATGTTGACATTTAGGGGCCTCTTGCTCATGCTACATATTCTGGGTATCGTTTCTTTTTGACAATTGTTGATGATTGTAGTCGTTATACGGGGTTGTTTATGTTGCGTCACAAGTCTGATGCTCTCACTATTATTCCTCGATTTTTCTCCTATGTTGAAACTTAGTTTGGTACTTGTATTAAGGCTTTTAGATCAGACAATGCCCCTGAATTATCATTCAAAGAATATTTTCTTTCTAAGGGAGTAGTGCATCAGTTTTCCTGTGTAGAGAGACCTCAACAGAATTCGGTTGTTGAGCGCAAGCACCAGCATCTCCTGAATGTTGCTCGGACTTTGTATTTTCAATCTCGGATTCCTATCAAATTTTAGGGGGAATATGTCCTTACTGCAGCTTATCTTATCAATAGGACTCCTTCTCCTGTCCTTGCGTGGCAGTCTCCTTTCCACGTTTTGTTTCAGTCTTATCTAGATTATTTTCTACTTTGCGTATTTGGTTCTTTATTCTATGCATCCACTTTGAGTGCTCATCGAACCAAATTTGAACCCCTAGCTCGACCTGTTGTTTTTCTAGGCTATCCCCTAGCATAAAGGGATACAAGTTATATGATTTTCAGGAGAAAAGATTTTTTATATCACGAGATGTGGTGTTTCATGAAACCAAGTTTCCTTTTTTGCCACTCCAGATTGTGATATTGAGTTGGACCCTTTTCCTGATTTGGTTCTTCCTAATGTTGTGTATTTTCATACTGAAATGCCAATTGTTCATCCACAGTCTTCTGTTGTCACTCAGCATCCTCTTGGTGCAGACTTTGAACATCATTCTTCGGTTTTAGGAGATCATTCCACTATGGTTGAACCACCACAGGTCGGTTCCACTTTGGTTCAAAATAATGAGGTTATTTCTATTCCTTTACAGTCCTCTGTTGATCTGTCAACTTTGGTCCCTCGACGTTCTACTAGAACCACCAAACCACCTTCTTATTTGCGTGACTTTCATTGCAGTCTCTCGGCTCAACAACCTTCACCTATTACATATACTAAGCATCCATTGGAGCAGTATGTTTCTTACTCCAAGCTTTCATCTGCTTATTCTACCTACATTTTGAATGTTTCTTCATCATACGAGCCTCAATTTTATCATCAAGTTGTTGGATTTGCTTATTGGTGTGATGCCATGGATGTTGAATTCCAAGCTATGAATGATAATAATACTTGGACTGTTGTATCTTTGCCTGAACATCGTCATTCAGTTGGATGTCGTTGGATTTATAAGATTAAACATCGTTCAGATGGTTCCATTGAGCGGTATAAAGTTTGTTTAGTAGCCAAGGGGTATACTTAACAGGAAGGTCCTGATTTTATCGAAACGTTCTCTCCTGTTGCTAAAATGGTTACTGTCAAGGTGCTCCTTACCCTTGCTGTTTCCAATTCTTGGCCGTTGATACAATTGGACGTTAATAACGCATTCTTACATGGCGATCTTGCTGAAGAAGTTTATATGGATCTACCGCTTGGCTATCATCCTCCCAATCATATTGTTTGTCCTAAGGGGGAGCATTTGGTGTGTCGCTTGAACAAATCCATCTATGGTTTGAAGCAAGCCTCTCGCCAATGGTTTGCTAAGTTCTCCATGGCTTTCATAAGTCTCGGTTTTCAGCAATGAAAGTCTGATTACTCCTTATTTACTCGTGGTACTGGAGTTTCTTTTGTGGCTCTTCTGGTTTATGTCGATGACATTGTTATTACAGGTATTGATATTTCTATTATTTGGTCTTTACAGCTTTTGCTTCATGACCGCTTTCGCCTTAAAAACCTTGGATCTTTGAAATATTTTCTTGGTCTTGAGGTTGCTAGAAGTTCTAAAGGGATTTCATTATCTCAACGACATTACACTTTGACTCTGTTAGAAGAATTTGGTCTCCTTGGATGCAAGCCAACTGCTGTTCCTATGGACCCTTCTACCACTCTTCAGCTGTCTGATTTGGATCTTCTTCATGATCCTACTGTCTATCGCCGGCTCATTGGCAAGTTATTGTATCTCACAATATCTCGTCCTGATATCACTTAATGCGGTCCATAAACTCAGTCAGTTTTTTCCTAAACCATGCAAATCTTATTTGGTTGCTGCTTTCTATTTGCTACGGTATTTAAAAGGCTCACCGGGACAAGGTGTGTTTTTATGTGCTTCTTCTTCCTTTAAACTGAGAGCTTTTGCTGATGCCGACTGGGGTTCTTGCCCCGATACTCGTCGCTCTACCACTGGTTTTTGTGTCTTCATGGGCACATCTTTAGTCTCTTGGAAATCGAAGAAGCAGACTACCATCTCGAGGTCCTCTACTGAGGCCGAATACAGAGCTTTAGCCGCTGTTTCTTGTGAATTGTTATGGTTATCTCATCTACTTACTGATCTTCAAGTTGATTGCTCATTACCTGTCTTAGTTTTTTGTGACAATCAGGCAGCAATACATCTTGCAACCAATCCCGTATTTCATGAACGGACAAAATACATTGAGTTGGACTGTCATTTTGTTCGTGATCGAGTCCAAGGTGGCTTCCTGCGTTTGCTTCCGGTTCGGTCTGCTGCATAACTTGCTGATGGTTTTACAAAACCTCTTTCTTCTGTAATTTTTCGATCTCTTATGTCCAAGATGGGCCTTGTTAATATTTACTGTCCATCTTGAGGGGGAGTATTAGAGGTTTATATTGTTTATTTAGCAAGTTTGTTAATTGGGAGTTATTTTGTTATTCTTGTATTATTTAAATACACTTCTCATGTACAGATTATTTTGTGATGGATGAGAAGAGATTTTTTACAACTAAAATAAATCTCAACAAATTTCAAGCTCTTGTCCCCTAATAAATTAGACACAATCTTCTTCATCGTTTCCCAGCTATCAAGCAAAGACGTTAGCAGAAGAATAACATTCACCTCATTAGTAAAGGTGATCTTTACCGATACTAACTAATTGATCAAGTTAGTCACATCATTAATAAGGGAGTTGACTGACGTCTTCTTATCCATGCAAATGTTGAAATATCTCCTATCAAGATATACTTTGTTGTTGGCAGAGAGTTTTTCATATCTATTCTCTAGTGCCTCCATCAGACCTATCGCCACTGTCTCATTCGCCACGAGACTCACACATTCATCGATGAACATAATCTGATAGTTGCCACTACACGTTCATTCATTTCTACCCATTCTTTATTTGTCACCTATGTTGGTCGTTCCTTCAAGATTTTGTGTATCTTCTTGTAGGTCAAGTAGTCTTTCAACTGCACCTTCCAAAACTCAAAGTTTCCTCCTTCGATCCTCATAATTCCTTTGAAACTGGACTTTTCAACTGACCCCATGACTATGAACGTAATGCTCTAATACCAGTTGTTGGGGAAAAAATGTCTAATGTGAAATATACCCAGTCTTGTAACACGAGCTACCCAAAAGAGTTTAACTAGAATTTTTCCCCTTCCATATGAGCAGGTCACACTTGTATCAATGCAATAAAAGAAATAGAAAAATAGAAACGATAAAGAGATTTATACTAGTTCACTCCAATCACAAACTATGTCCAGTCTTCTGCGATGTGCGGTTCCACTACGGTTAGGAATAATACAACGGGTCTCACAGCTCTCTACAATCACTCTCTAGATGCGACAACAATAGACACCTAGCTTCCAGTCACTACAACAATACGTAGTTAGGAAGAATGAAAAACCTCACCAATAGACTCGAGAACAGCTTGCCGACGACGCACTATTATTCGAGATCTCGATCTCCACACTGCTGCCAACACCCTGCCGCTACACCCTCTAATTTCGTGCCAGGCAAATAAAACCTAAATACAAAAGGTAGTTTTTAAAGAATCTGTCGTAGCGTTGGGACATTGTTCGTGACATCTCACCGCTACGAGCAAACAGTGTCATATTAAACAGCCACGTGTCTCCGCTTTTTCTTTGATTTTGGGACAGCGTTGAGACGCTCTCCACAATGTCTCAACGTTGTGCTCTTGGCCAACAAAGCTTCTGCAGCATTCCTTTCGTCTATTTTCATTCTTTTCTTCTCCCATGTTTTAGCTCCACATTCCCAACACACCCCTCACGCCTACCTTAGCCACCATAACTGTTGAATGCCCCACCCCTCTCTTGATTAGATTTTCAGAATTTTAAGATGTGAAAATTCTTTTCAGATCAAATTGAAGTGAATTTTTAAATTAATGTGTGGAGAGGTTGGTGCTCGAGAGAGAGCGACCAAGAAAAATTTTGTTATCTCATGGACCGAAAGACAGCATCCTTGAAATCTTAGGGACAAAAGTGTTTGATTTTAAAATCTATATACCAAATGAAAACTGATTAAATTAAAAAATTTAGAGATCACAAGGGTATTTTATGCATTTTTCTTTTCTTTCTTTCTTTTTTTTTTGTAAAGAAAAAAAAATGGTCAACATGAGTAGCACAATTTATCATTCTTTACCATGAAAATCAGTTTTGTCCTCGCCACCATTAAACCATTGATAATTAAGAGAGATAAATGCAAAAATATAAACTCTTTTTTAAAAAAATAATAAGTTGTATGTTAATTTTGCAACAGTGAAAACAAGATTTAGTCCTTATCATATTGCCTCTAAGAAGTGTAGATTTGAATCCATGCTCAATTATTCTAAAACAAATAACAAAAAAAAAAAAGTCTCTTTGACCCTGCAAGAAAACAATTATGATTAGAACTCACCTGACTGTGTCCCCCAAGCCACATGGGATGAAAAAATGCAAATAAGTGATGGAGAAACTGCCCAAAAACCACCAAAAAGAAGTTAAGACTAGAATGATTGCTTGAAAAATTGAAGTTCAAAAGCTGATTTAATTATAAAAACCACAAATCTGTACCATATAGATACCACAGAAGCCTCCACCTTAGGATTTGGTAGAAGCCCAGAAAGCAAGAGAATGACCTCATATGACCACCACTCAAGGCTGCAAAACCCCACAACCCAAAAACATGACCAAAACTCCAAACCCCAGATCCAACAAAATCAAATCGAATCGAATCGAACCAAACCAAACCGTCTTACCAAACCATCGCTGCAGAGGGGACGGCAAGGCGAAAGAACTCGCGGATGCTCGAGACAGCCTCTCTCGAGAGCGGGGTGCGAGTCTTGTTGCAAGAGGGAGAGAAGAAGACATAAAAGGCAAGGCAGATGGCATTGAGCCAATAGGATATATCAAGAGACAAAGCAGCTCCCACAACCCTAAGCTTGAAATGGAACACAAGAAGCCAACAAATGGGAATGTGCAAACAGAGGGTGGCAAAGGAGCTAAAGAGCATAGGAAGAATGAGGCTCTGAGTGAGGAGATAGCGCAGAAGAGACTGAAGAATTGAATACCCAAACAGACTTGGAATTAGAAAAACTGAGAATTTTTTGGCCACAGAAGAAATGGAAGGGTCTTGGCCAATGGAAATTAGTAACTTGTCTGTGAAGAACAACAGCACAGAGATTGGGAAACAGACCAAAATGAGAGAAATTATGCAACTGTGAGTATAAACACTAAGCTTCTGATATTGCTCTGCCCCATATGCTTGCCCACATAGAGTTTCCAAAGCTCCAGTCATCCCTATCTGCTTGAAAGCAAGAGGAAGAATTAGACTATTTAGCAAACTTCTTGTTTCTTGAAAGTCAAAATTATATCCGATAAAGGTTTTAATTTTTCTTTTTTTGTTTCATTCTTTTAAATATGTTTAGTAATCAATTGATTCCTATTATAAAAATTATAAAATAATAATTTTATTTATGTTTATGAAAACAATAACCATAACAAGAAATAAGGAATCAAATTTATTTATCCGGAGGCATGTAACTAAAAGCCAAAATGAGAATAGAATAAGGGAGAAGAAAGGAAGAAGAGGGAAAACAATTAGATAAAATCTAAAGGTGTGTTTGGGAGTGGCAATAGAATCATTGATTTTGAAAAAAGAGATTCGAGTGTAATTGATTTTCCAAAATCATGATCATCCAAATGATACTTAAAAATCAATTTAAAATGATTTTAAGTTTTTCTAAATTTAATTTTCTAATTTGTCAAACATATGAATGGAAAGGAAATGGAAATGACAAAAAAGCCAAAATCATTCCCAGGCCCTAGAGTTAAACACAAGAAAACAAGCAAAAAAAAAGGCCGAGAAATTCAAAATATGGTATTCTGCTGGAGTAAAAACAAGCAAACAAATCCCACAAGTTTAAAAACATGCTGACATTCAAATTTCTGTTCCCAAAATTCAAATTATGTTTCCTCACAATCTTTTTAGCCTATTATTCCCTGTTATTGACACGTCTGTCAATTTAATTTTAAAAAATAAAATAGTTATCAAACGATCAGGTTAAGAAACAATTTTCTATGAAAACAGATCGGAGAGAGTTGGAAGGAGGAAGGATTACAAGGATGCTATAGCCAGCGACGCAGACGAAGGAAGAGGCAATGGAGACTCCCGAAAGCAAGAGCTCATCGCCGAGATGGCCGACGACGACGAGGGTGACGACCTGCAGCAGATACTGAAGAACTAACGCAGTGATTATGGGGGCTGCCATGAGGCTCACCTTCTTCAGCTCTGTGGGGTAAACTCTCCATTTTTCTCTCATTTTTTTTCTCTCCAAACTCCAAACTCTCTATCAGTTATACAGAGAATTGGAAATAAATGGCATTTTATGGCATAACCACAAGCTACATTACTTTTCAATTTGAGGGAAGAGAAATTATTGGCAGGAACACAGTGGGGCTGATGATTTTATATATGTTTGAAGTATTTTAAACATGTGTCAATCGATTAACCAGGAGGATAGATTTTGAACTTGCATCAAATCATTATTAGACGACAAATATGGGAAGTCAATTTTATTAGGAGAGCAAATATACGTCTCACATTTATTTGAAAGAGAAAGAACCGTATAAGTGAGTACAATCATTTCCCTTTAGCAAATAATAATTCAAATCTCAATTTATTCGATTTATGCCATTAATAAATTGATGGAAGAAAGTGACAGACAAATTTGATGAAATTAAATGGCAAATACGAAATAGAAAATCAAGATTTGAACAAAGTAAAGTTAGATAAATTCATAAAATTTGATACTTCAAGGTCACTTTATGTTTTAACCATTTGAGTGCAAATATATATATTCAGAATGACATGAGACATATGTTCTATAATTTATTAAACCAACCCCAAAAAAATTGCAAAATTTTTATTCAAATATAAGAAAAACATTGTAATACTTTTTTCAAGTTTAAAAGTCAAGATTGCTGTTTATCTAAGTTCATTGAAAGTTTAAGATAAAATTGGATAGTGGTAAATTTTGATTTTCTTTTTCTTACCTTTTTTTTTAGTTTAAGAATTTAACTAATAATAATAAAAAAATAGAGTAAACCAAAAAGGTTTAACTTAGGGAAAAAAAAAGGTAAAAATTTTATAGTGTAATGAATTAAAATTGCTAATTTAATATTAGAATTACAAAAAAGTCTTTTATGTAATTTCTATTTTGTTATCACAAAGGATTACTTATTGTCCATGTCCATGTCCATTAAAAAGGTTTTTGGACAGCATGACTAATTTGTCGTTCACTTGATTTTTATATCTAATGTACCTATGAACCATAATTGTTGGGCAGCATCATTTATTTTGCTAAACAGAAACAGAGAAAATTTTGAGTTTGATTGACAATCTAGTTTTTATTTCTTATTTTCAAATTCAGTCCATTTAATAAATTCAGTCAATATAAATTTGACAGATTTGTTTTTTAAAATTATTTAGGATTGTATAATCCAAATCGTGAAAATTAGGAAAACAACCGTTTTTATGTTCTTAGTGTTAAAAAAGATGTAGAATGATTATATTAAGGAAGGATAAAAACTATTATTAAATATAATATTTCATGTTACAAACTTATTTTATTTTTTAAAAAATTAAAAAAGGTAAAATATAGTATATTATAAATTATATAATATTGTAAAATGAGAATCAAGATTTATAACAAACATGTTTAGTAAGTTAATTAACATTATTTTAGATTTAACTAAATATCTAGTCGGTAAAGTACCACTAGTTTACAGAAATATAACTAAACATATATTGAACAATTTTTTAAATTGAAATTCAATTTTTAAATTTGCTACCAAACACATTGTTGGAGATGAATTCTCAACTTACACGTAGCATGTTATGGTTGGCTGTCCAACAGTACACGTGTCGCCCGTGCGAGTGTGTTTACCTCGGTCATGAATCCTCATGCCAAGTTGACCATATATCATGGTCGAGCCAACAAAATATGTTACTTGGACCACTTTGGCTTAGCTTATTCTTCGACAGACCTCGCGACATCACGCCGCACCTCACGGCAACCTTAAAGAGTCGTTGAGGCCTTGTCGGGACCATTGTCGGGGACGTTGCCTATAAATAGGACCATTCCGCTCCATTTCAAGGTACTCACGTTGGAGTACTCGAGCCGAATTGGGAGGGCCCGTACAAAGTCTGTGAGATAGTTCGGCCCGGAAGAAATATCATCGCCGACCTGAATGGCAACAAGCTACCTCATCCTTGGAATGCTGACCATTTACGTGTTTATTATCATTAAATGTAAAACAATCTAAGGTGGACTAGGTTGTACGCATTATTATAAACACATTTGTTAAATCTAAGTCTACCTCGATTTGTCAAGCTAAACTTAAATGGGGTCGAGACACGATATCATAGCTAGAAGTAAGTGATTCACTGCTCAGCTCGGATCACGCCCACCTCATGACTTATTAAGGATTCCTTACACGCACTAATTACTTAACAGGTCAGCACAAACGATGAACAGACATTACAGTTGAGATTCAAATTATAAAATGCTTCATTAATTGAAAAGATGAGGTTCATTACAAGACCGAGCCGAAGCGGCTTGAAGTTCCTCAGGTCAGACATCTAAGTTCGGCCCAGTACCCTCGTCAGTAAGGTTGTTAACCTGGGCATTTCCTTCATCATCCTCCTCCATAGCCACCTCGAAGGCTGCGTAGGTAGGGACCAAGTCCAACTCATGAGCCAACTTCTTCACTTCGGCTACCGCGATGTAGAAGCCCTTGTCAGCCAAGTCACGAACCAGATCGTTGAAGCCAGGAAGTTTCCTCATTGCTAATTTAAGAAAATCGAAGTTCTTTAACTTCGCCTCGAAGTTAGCCTTTTCAAAGGCACGTTTGGCCACCTCTGTGTAAACGCGCTCTTCAGCCGCCTTAGCCCGAGCCTCCATAGTTCGGATGTCAACCTGAGCTTGACTCAATAGGTTTTCCTTAGAGGTGATGGTCTTGTTCAGCTCATCCATATCCTTACAAATTTTCACAATCTCAGCTTTGAGCACCTCAGTCTGCTTGGCAGCTTCGCGCTGGTGAGTGAAGCTGGTCTTCCTAGTGGTCAGCTCCTGGCTGACGATGTCCCCAGTATGGCAGTCTGTGAAGTGAAGCCGAGCAAGGTCATCGATCAGACATTGCACATAGTCGCTTGGCTTTTCCAGGAAAAAGGTCTGGCTCGACTACAACATCCGAGTCGAGCTAGCTTTGTAAGTAGCCAGGGTAGCCTCACGCACACTCTCCCTAGCAAAACTACCCTTGAAGGGGTGTGAAAAGTGCATCACCGGCAGGGACTGAGTCCTGATCTCATCTTCAAGGTGAATGTTGATTGGTTTTGGGGGAGAACGAGATGAAGCCTCGAAGGATCGCTTCCCCTTCGAGTCAGCAGATTGGCTTTTTCGCCTGGATGACTGGACAGATAGAATGATCTGTAGTGGGTCAGCTCGGACAGCACGGGAAGACCCCTCAGATATTTTGACAGCCCCGTCTGACCTCCCGCGTTTCTGAGGAGCATCACCGGCTGCAGGTTGATCGATAGAGCGCTTTCGGTTCATAGAGTTGTATAGTTTGGACACCATGATTTCGAGGCGACGAGCTCGATTGGGTTTAACGTGAGACAGTCCGCATTGATGAAGGTTGACGTCGTCGAGGAGACGTTAGTACCAGATTTTGTCGCAGACGATTCAGCTCCTGATCTCCTCAGAGTGCTCCTTGATCCGAGGTGCAGGTCGAGGTACAACTGCACAAACAAAATGTTAAGTCAAGGCAGTGTAGAATGCAAGGCAAAAATGAATTATGCATGAGCCGAGCTCTCTATACTAACTGACTCGACGTGTACGTAGCTAACTCTTCAAACTCACTATGTACTTGGCAAAATGGCTATCCGTTCCTCATGACGAGCCATTCACCGAAGACTAGGAACCATTTATCGCTTCAATGCTTATTGGTTGAAGAAGAATCCACAATCTTGCATAAGCTATTCCGAGCCGATATGTAATACCGACCCGGATGCTCGTTGTAAGGTTTGATGAGGTCGGTAGCAAAGAATTGCCCTACATTTAGAAGTAAGCTCTCATCTCCAGCACTAAAGCTCCACCAGGTTAACCACAAGCCGAACAGACTGGCACACCAGTTCAGTGCTAGCTGAGTTGAGGCCAAGTTGGTAGCTGAAAGGAATTTTTGTACAAAAGGGTGTAGGGGCAACCTACCTTCCCGGTCAAACATTTGTGGATAGAAGCCGACCCACCCAAGAGAAGGGTGAGCTAAACTCTCGCTGATTCGAGGTAATCTCATTTGTATATTATCAGGGATCCTATAAGCTTCCCTAAGTTTGGACAGGTCGGCCTCAAAGCAAATAGAGGGAGGAAGTTCGAGACACTACTCGGCTCGACCCGATGTAGAAGCACCTACATTCTCTTCCATGTTATGGTTCGGCTCAGCCCTAGGCGACAGTTCTATTTCAGGCCCTAAGCTACCCTCGACTTGCCACTACAAGCCCTGAAAATTATTCTACCCGATTCCAAAGACGACTCGCTCATGACAATTGAACAAGAAAACTGACCTAGAAAGTTGATCGAGCCGAGGCAATTCTGGAGTCAGAGAGAATTTGATAGAATTCAGAAGACTCAAGTGAGGACAAATGAAGAAATAAATCACCCTAGAAAATTGGAGTCTTATCTCAGCCGTCCATCCATTTTAAAATCGAAGGCCCAGATTCGATCTTGCCAAAAGATCACTGTGTATGATGTCATCACACGTCAGCTCGACCCTTCATATTCCATTTGATTTGCTCAGATGACTTGCAGATCATCTTCTCCAACGATAACACTGAGCTGAATCGATAAGGCGCCTCAGCATAATGCGGGCCAATGTTGGAGGTGAATTCTTAACCTACACGTGGCATGTTATGGTTGGTTGTCCAGCAGTTCACGTGTCGCCCCGTGCGAGTGTGTTTATCTCGGTCATGAATCCTCATGTCGAGCCGACCATATATCATGGCAAAGCCGACCAAATATGTTACTTGGACCACTTCGGCTCAGCCTATTCTCCGACAGACTCTACGACATCACGCCGCACCTCACGACAACCTTAAAAAGCCGTTGAGGCCTTGTCAGGAACCTTGTCAGGGACGTTGCCTATAAATAGGACTATTTCGCTCCATTTCAAGGTACGCGATCAAACCAATTCTCTCTCTTGAGTTGACTTGAACGCTTACTGACTTTAGCATCAGAGTTTCTACTCTGTTTTGCAGGTCCTCTAATCGGCATCTGGAGCTCTCTGTCTAGCTCGTCCTAGCCAATCCGAAGCTTGGAGACTTGGTCATTCTTTGATCAAACACACATATTTGAAAATACTGAAAACGAAGAATATAATTAGATGTATAGAGAAGTATTATTATGTATAATGTATAGCAAATAAGCAAAATAAAACTCTCATTAAAATTTAAATTAAAAGAAGATTTGGATTAAAAAAAAACTAAAACCATTACCTCGAAAAGAGAGGATTAGTGATGAGGGATCAAAAAATGTAAGATAAACAATTATAATTACAAAAATAAAAAAAATTAAATGAGTATTCAACCTCCACGAAATTCAACTAGTTTAAATGTCTAAACTTCTATGTCTCATGCGTCATAGCAAATAAAGCTCCCAATACAAGATTTATACATGTATAACAAAAATTTTTAATTAATAATATATATCTATTAATTAATTATATAAAATTATTATATGTTGTGTTCGGAAATTAACGGTTGTGTATAATTTCTCTTTCCATAAAAATATCCAAACACAACAAAAAAATATGCAAATAGGAAGAAAAACGGTAAAGCACAACAATAACGACACAACAAATTATACTGGTTCACCACTAAGGGCTACTTTTAGTCTTCCACTGGTAATTCACTAATAATTGTTAAGGATTGGAATACAAAACTCTCTCTCCAAAATATCCTCCAGAGATCCCAACAACCTCTAATTAGTTACATGAATGAAAAACACTCACTAAACCCACGGGATACATAATCATTTTCAACACTGTCCACAACCATTCAAGTCTGTTTTCTTAGATTCTGTACAAATAAAACCTCAACATAAGAACTCTATTTATAAGAGGTCAAATATCCTAATTCTTATAGGAAAACAATATTGTAATCCTTATAAAACAATAATATCCTACTCCTTGTAGGAATTAGTAGTAGTGCTGAAAATCATTTTCATCAGAGGATATGAGTTTCCTGTTTTGGCTCCATTATCCCAACATGTTGTTAACAAATAATTATATCAAAATCTCTAGAAAGCTTTGCATTATAGTCTATTAGATCTAATTTACTACCATAAGATGTAATACATTAGTTAACAGAATAATCTTAAATAGTAGTCCAACCAAAATAGTATTCAAGAGAATCAAAGTATGAGAAAGATAAAAACAGACGAGTTAAAGGGAAGAGATGGACACACAAATTTAAAGTGGTTCGATCAAATAAGATATACATCCACTATATTGAAAGCCATCTATTAAGCAATAAGAAATTAGCAACTCAAACAAAGAATCAAAGCAACACTCTCCTCAAATTAGTGCTTCTATTCTTCATGCACTCCCACGATATTTACATCCACTAAACACCAATTCTTGGACAGTGCCCAGTGTCATGGTCATGCTCGTCCAGTGCATGTCGCCCATGGTCGCATGCCCATGATAGCCTCTTCCCTCCTACTTTGATGTCATGTATTTACTTTTCATTGTTATTTACTTTTCATTGTACTTTTGGTGGCCTTTTGGTGGCGAGTGACTCCTCGTCACTTTGCATGTTCATCCCTACCAAAGGCAAAATGCTTTATAATCTACCTTAGGGGGTACACCTAGTTTCCCTCCTACATTGAGTTGTATCTTGTCTTGTCGCTAATCTATTCTCTTTCATTCAAGCATACAACTAGCTTTCTAAAATGTCTTCAAACGCTTTCCAAACTTTTTTTCTCTAAACATGTTTTCTCGAGAACGGGGGTGGAGGTTGCGATATATAGCCATGGTGCCGCCGACTATCCGATTTTCGTTGGCTGACTTGCTCGTGGGCTAGAGCAAGTGCCGCACAATCGCTTTGTGAGTCCTTTGAAAGGTGCGATTGTGACAGTTGGTATGAGAGACTAGTTGGCTCTTCAGATCGAGGCCAGTAATCATGTTGGCAGTGAAACAGTTGAACAAGACACATGTCGAACGACTTGTGGAAATTGAGGAACAACTGTTGTTTTTGAGAGAAGTCCCTGATCATGTTAAGTTCCTAGAAAATCGGCTAGAAGAGTTGGCTAGTAAGGCCGATGAAATCGATGCGACAAATGCTCGAATTGACGCTTTGCCAGTGAAAGAGTTGTTGGTTAGGGTTGATACCCTAGAAAGTAAAGTCGGGAAAATGGCTAGTTTCGAGCGAGGGGACAGCTCGACGAGCTCTGTTGCTCATGTAGAGGAGCGTGTCGAAGAGTTAGACAGCTCCTAGAAGGTGATCATGCAGATGGTCAGTGATCTTTCCGACAACTTTCGAGCTGTTATAGAAGTTGTGCGGGCAAAAGTTGCGGAGATAAACACAAAGGTGAACCTCACCATGAGAGCGGCGGGAAACCAAGGCCCAGCTGGGGGCAATGTCCAGTTTAACAAGCCAAGATCACTTTGGCAACCATGCATCTAGCTAAATATGCAATGTTTTGGTGGAGGTCCAAGTATATGGACATCCAAGAGGACGATGCACTATAAACACCTAGGACGAGTTGAAGAATGCCCTCAGGGCGCAGTTTTTTCCAGAAAGTGTTGAAATTCTAGCGAGACGTAAACTGCGAGAGTTGCGACACACCGGGTATATCAGAGACTACGTAAAACAGTTTGCTGGACTGATGTTGGACATACGAGACATGTCAGAGAAAGACAAAGTCTTCTACTTCGTGGAAGGCTTGAAACGATGGGCCAAGTCAAAATTGTACAACCAAGGGGTTCAAGACCTCGGCTCTGCTTATGCCGCGGCTAAACGCCTATTTGATCTTGGTAACGAGCAGTCTCAGGATTATAGAAGGAACCAACCCTCATCCAGTAGTGGGAGCAAAACCACAAGAACAAGCTCACCCAAAAGTGGGGGAGGAGACAGGAATGGAGGGACAGATCACAGACCCTATCAGAGGGGTGGAACCAACTGGCGCGGGCCAAACCAACAGAACAACTTCAATCGAGGGCCCCCCGTTTGCTTTCTGTGTAAAGGGGCTCATTGTGTAAGCGACTGCCCGCACCGAGCTGCCTTGAAGGCATTCCAAGCCACCATAGCCAATGGCCCTGAGGTCGAGACAGAAACCGCTGAGATAGATGTACCGACCGAAGAGCCCGCTGATAACCCCCGCATGGGGGCACTGAAATTCTTGTCGGCTATCCAGAAGAAGGTGGGAGAAGCAAAAGAACCACTAGAGAGAGGGCTCATGTATGTGGACATGTTGGTTCACGATAAGGCTGCCAAGAGTACTATGGTGGATTCTGGAGCCACACACAACTTCATGACTGAGACCGAGGCTCGCCGTCTGAATCTACAATGGGATAAAGATCCAGGAAAAATGAAAGCAGTGAACTCCGCGGCTCTCCCCATCGTAGAGATAGCAAAAAGGGTCCAACTGAAGATCAGGACATGGAGTGGCAAAGTGGACTTTGTAATTGTTAGAATGGATGACTTCGACGTCGTGCTCGGAATGGAATTTCTTCTAGAGCACAAAGTCATCCCCATGCCCCTAGCGAAGTGTCTAGTTGTTACTAGGTCCGATCTCACCGTTGTTCCTACGAGCATAAAACAACCAAGTGGGGTCAAGATGATATCAGCTCTGCAGCTAAAAAGGGGCCTCGCTCATGACGAACCAACATTTATGGCCATCCCAGTGATCGAAGAAGAGAGTAGTAAAGAAGTAATTCCCAGTGAGATCCAGCAAGTCATAGCTGACTATGCAGACATTATGCCCGACAGTCTGCCTAAGTCCCTACCACCACGTAGGGGAATCGACCACGAAATCGAGTTGGTCCTAGGGGCAAAACTGCCCACCAAGAATGCCTACCGTATGGCCCCTCCTGAATTAGCCAAACTCAAGAAGCAACTGGATGAATTGTTGAATGCAGGATTCATCCGCCCAGCAAAGGCTCCCTATGGAGCCCCAGTCCTCTTCCAAAAGAAGAATGATGGCAGTCTTCGCCTTTGTATCGACTATCGCACCTTGAACAAGCTCACGGTACGCAATAAGTACCCACTGCCTATCATCACCGATCTATTTGATCGCCTCCACGGGGTTAAGTACTTTTCCAAGCTAGATTCTAGGTCTGGATACTACTAAGTGCGCATTGCAGCGGGAGACGAGCCCAAGCGACCTGTGTCACGAGATATGGGGCCTTTGAATTCCTTGTTATGCCCTTTGGCCTTACCAATGCCCCAGCGACATTTTGCACCTTGATGAATCAGGTGTTCCATGAGTATCTCGACAAATTTGTGGTAGTATACCTCGACGACATAGTAGTCCATGGTTCTTCAATGGCGGAACACCAGACCCACTTGCAGCTGGTCTTTGAGAAGTTAAGACAGAATGAATTATATGTGAAGAGAGAGAAATGTGTGTTCGCGCAAAAACGCATCAACTTCCTGGGCCATATGATCGAGTGCGGTCGAATTGGCATGGAAGATGGAAAGGTCAAGGCTATCCAAGATTGGAAAGTTCCGAGTTCCATTACCAAACTATGGTCTTTTCTCGGGCTAGCAAACTACTATCGAAGATTTGTCGAAGAATTTTCGAAGAAGGCGAGACCATTAACTGAACTCCTGAAGAAGAATAATACTTGGAGTTGGACTCCAGAGTGTCAAGCGGCTTTCGATCAACTCAAGAAAGCCACGATGGAAGAACCAGTGCTTGGTATCGCAAATGTCACCAAGCCGTTCGAGGTAGAAACTGATGCCTCAGACTTCGCCCTAGGTGGTGTTCTCTTGCAAGATGGACATCCAGTGGCGTACAAAATCCGAAAGTTGAACGACGCGAAAAAGAGGTATGCAGCCTCTGAAAAAGAGATGTTGGCAGTAGTCCACTGCCTAAGAGCTTGGAGACAATATCTCTTAGGCTCCAAGTTCGTTGTCAAAACCGACAACAGTTCGATATGCCATTTCTTCAATCAGTCGAAGTAGTCCTCGAAACAAGCCCGATGGAAAGAGTACCTCACCGAATTTGATTTCCAATTCGAACATCGACCTGGTCGATCAAACTAAGCAGCAGACGCCATTAGTCAAAAGAGCGAACATGCGGCCCTGTGCATGTTAGGTCATCTGAAAGCAAGCAAGTTGACGGGGTCTGTTCGCGAAGCCATCAAGGCACACCTGAAAGACGATCCAACAGTGCAAACCATTATTCAGCTAGTAAAGGACGAGAAGACCCGCCAGTTTTGGGTCGAAGACAACCTCCTTTTTACCAAAGGCAGTCGTCTCTATGTTCCGCGAGTAGGAAACCTCAGGAAACTCTTGATGGGAGAATGTCATGACACCATGTGGGCTGGCCACGCTGGGTGGCCGAAAACATATGCCCTACTGAAGAAAGGGTACTACTGGCCGAACCTGCGAGACGACGTTATGCAATACACCAAGACGTGTCTCATCTACCAACAAGACAAAGTCGAGAGAACTAAAATTGCGGGCTTACTGGAGCCCCTTCCAGTGCCATCAAGGCCTTGGGAGAGCATATCCCTAGACTTCATCACCCATCTGCCCAAGGTTGGAGAATTCAAAGCTATCCTTGTTATTGTCGACAGATTCACCAAATACGCAACCTTTGTCCCAACTTCGGAGATGTGTTCTGCAGTGATGATAGCACAGCTATTCTTCAAGAACATAATGAAACTATAAGGTGTCCCCGAAAACATCGTGAGTGATAGAGATGGAAGATTCACTGGAACCTTCTAGACGGAACTCTTTTGGCTACTTGGCTCCAACCTGAACATATCCTCAAGCTACCATCCGCAGACCGACGGTCAGACAGAACGCTTCAATAGTATGTTGGATGAATACCTCCACCATTTCATTGATGGTCGACAGAAAAACTAGATATAGATGCTTGATATAACCCAATTTTGTTTCAACTGCCAGAAGAGCACAACCATAGGGAAGGCTCATTTTGAAATAGTATGCGGGCGCTTACTTGTGCTAGCTTACATCATCGACCACCCTTATGCAGGAAAGAGCCCCCAAGCTTACAACTTCACCAAAGAATGGCGACAATCCACGGATGTCACCCGAGCATACCTTGAGAAGGCTTCTAAACACATGAAGAAGTGGGTCGACAAGAAGCGCAGACAGTTGGAATTTCAAGCAGGAGATCAGGTGCTCATAAAACTACGTTCAGAACAACTCCGATTCTAGGGTAACAAAGATCAACGCCTTGTGCGAAAATATGAAGGGCCAGTCAACATCATTCAAAAGGTGGGGAAAATGTCATACAGGGTCCATTTACCCTCATGGATGAAAATCCACCCAGTGATTCACGTGAGCAACTTGAAATCCTATCACCCTAACACCATTGATCCCACACGAAATGACGTGACCCGACCAGCGGTCACCTTGAACAACAAGATGGAAAAAGAAGTTGAAGAAATCCTAGTTGAAAGAACTCGTCAAGTAAGACGACCGAGAAGGGACGACAAGAATTCTTAGTCAAATGGACAGGGCTTCCAGATGAAGAGATCAGTTGGGAGCGCGCAGAAGATCTGAAATCAGCATCAACCCAGATCGCAGAGTTCGAGCAACGTCGGTTGACAGGGACGTCAACCATTTAAGTGGGGGAGGATGTCATGGTCATGCTCGTCCAGTGCATGTCACCCATGGCCGCATGCCCATGATAGCCTCTTCCCTCCTACTTTGATGTCATGTATTTACTTTTAATTGTTATTTACTTTTCATTGTACTTTTGGTGGCGAGTGACTCATCGCCACTTTGCATGTTCACCCCTGCCAAAGGCAAAATGCTTTATAATCTACCTTGGGGGGGTACACCTAGTCTCCCTCCTACCTTGAGTTGTATCTTTTCTTGCCGCTAATCTATTCTCTTGCATTCAAGCATACAACTAGCTTTCTAAAATGTCTTCAAACGCTTTCCAAACCTTTTTCTCTAAACCCGTTTTCCAAAACCGTTTTCTCGAGAACGGGGGTGGAGGTTGCAATATATAGTCGTGGTGCCACCGACTATCCGATTTTCGTTGGCTGACTTGCTCGTGGGCTAGAGCAAGTGCCGCACAATCACTTTGTGAGTCCTTTGAAAGGTGTGATTGTGACACCCAGCTCCCACAAATCTAATTGAAAAAATCAGAACCCTAGGGTAGAAGAAAGTATTTTAAACATGTGTCAATCGGTTAGCACGAGGACAAATTTTGAATTTGCACCAAATCAATTATTAGACAACAAACGTATTGTGATGGACACCATGCTGAATATGGCAAATCAATTTTACTAGGAGAGCAAATATAAGTCTCACATTTATTAGAAAAGAGGAAAAATCGTTGTATATAATTGAGTAAAATAATAATCATCATTTAGCAAACAATTAAAGTCCCAATTTATTTGGTTTACAATATTAATATATTGATAGAATACTAAAATGACAGATCAATAAGTTAAATGACTAATACTAAATATAAAATCAAGATTGCACAAAGTTAAGTTTGATTATTTGAAGTTACCTTATGCTTTAATCATATATATATATATAATAACATGAGATATATGTTCTATAATTCATTAAACGCAGGGGTAAAAAATGCAACACTTATCCAATATTGGCATGTACTTCTTCTTTCGAAGTTGGAGGCCGGTTAATTAGATCCCCGGCCCATATCCCCAAGTTAGGGGTGTAAATGGCTCAATTTGGTCTGCTTGATGGCAAAACCGAAATCGAACCGAAAATATATAGAATAAATTATCAAAAATCGAGCCGACCGCTAAATTCTCATAAAACCGAGTCAAATCGGTCGAAGAACCAACGGGTTTGTTGGTTCGGCGTGGTTGGTTGATTTCTCTTGTTTATAATGGTAAAAAGAAGCTAAATTGATGTTGTTTTCTAACGTTTTAAACTCAGAAACTGTGTTTGAAGCTTGATTTACTGTCCAAAACCTTTCATTTGAAGTTATCTTAGGTTATACATGCATATAGGACGTTTTTACATCATTTAGAGTTCATTTCTAATGGAAATTACAATTTTGTGCAGAAAATATCGAGCTAGGTGCTTGATGCCTTCTCCAATCCTGAGATTGCCCTTAATGTAAAACGCACGTTTTGGTGTGATTTTAAGCTTCCCCAAGCTCTTCCACGTGTCTTCCATGCATTAAAGATTGTCATTTCAACAACAAACCAACTAAAAAGTGTTTGAAATAGATGGCTCTCCATGAATGTCTCAACCTCCTAAAAGTTCCTATAAATACAACAGCTTCCCTCTCTTCATTCATCATCCAAAGTGACATTTTCAGCTTTAGACACTTTACTCTCAGTTTACTTACGTTTTCAAGTTTTGAGTTGTTATTGTTTTAAATCTTGCTTATTTCAAGTTCACCCTTTATTTCCAGCTTGTTATTCTTGAATTATAAGCTTGATTTTATTTAATTAAAATTCCAGCAAGTTTTTTATATTCATTTCTTTCTCTCTCACTCATTACGAAGTTGTAATCACTCAACCTTGAGGAATCGATCGAGTATTGCTCCTCAATCTTGAAAGAGAACGGGTTAGGGTCTTTCGGGTCACAACTCCATCATTTTCAGCTTGTTTTAATGCTACTCATCTTTTAATCATGTCGTCTACTTCCATCAACATTAAATTTTGTTTTTCCTTTATTGTCATGACCTAAATTTATTTTTCTCAAGCCCGATTATGGATAGTTAGCTAAAGTTTATTAAAATTCAACAAGGCAAAAGACATTTTTCTCTTATTGTATCACTTAAAGTTGTTTTCATAAGTTAAAACTTGATTTGGCCAATTAGTGTGTTTTAAACAAGCTTTAATACTGAAAGGGTTGATACATTCTCACAACTTTAATGATTTAACTTTGGAGAGAAATACTTTAGACATAAATATTTCGCTCGGGTAGCCTAGACATAGGACCTCGACCTAAGGTTACGGTTGATTTTTATTAAATTAAGTTCAATTTCTAATAGACATATTAGGAATGGACTTATACCTTCAAAATCACTTAGACATAAGAAGATGACGAAGTAAAATCGAAGAAAATTTATGAGAGACGCCAGGAAAAAATTCTTGTATTCTTAGCTAATTTGAAGTAATTGGGATGAATTTATTGCATTGAGTCTTTAAATATCAAAACCAACATTATCTTTATTATTTGTTACCCCAAAATCAATTACAATGTCATTGATCATTAACATTTTTTATAAAAAAGACTTAATTTGTCCCTGAGGATCGATACTCGGAATACTCGTTCCGTTTTACTACTTGTGACGGATGTACACTTGCACTCTATCATTTATTTTCATTGCAAAAATCCCAAACACTGGTAAACTGCGAGCATGCGCAGCAGCTTGAGGGGCGGGTTCAGGTCGGGTGTGGATGAGTTTGCGCGTTTGTGGCCTGTTGGAACTGGGCGCGGGGTTTTGGGCCGAGTCTGAAGATCTGGCCATTTGGGCCTTGCTTTGGTTTTACTTTTGTCTTTTTTGTTTAATTTTGTTTTCTGATTTTTGGTTTCCAATTTTCATTTGGACTTGTTTTTTTTCCCTCAATGCTCAAAGTTGAAATTATCTTATACTTATTTTTCGTCAATGCTCAAAATTGGAACATTTTTTTCCCTCAATGCTCAAGTTGAAATTATTGTTAGGTAAATATATGTTGTATATATGAACTGTGTAGTACTGACAAATAGATTACAACATAACTGGCTACAAACGATATAAATTTGAACAACTTGATGAACACCAAAACTTGATAAAAAATAGTCGAGGCACGCTTCAATAGCGCTGACCCGAAGACAATTATTCGCTCTGCACAAGTTGCTAGCAGACTACAGCGATCGTCTCAGCAGGATACAATGACTAACTCCGATAAAACTGCAACTTCGAACTACTTGGATCTGGCAGAACTTTTAGATACTTGCTCTCAACATAAACAAGAAGAACAACTCAAAAGAAGAGAGAATTCTTGTGGGAGGAGGAGAATACCCAATTGTGGTATGCTTGGATATCAAATGAAGAAAACTACAACTATACATAGTTGTCCATAACAAGTAACATCTCACAAGCATCTTTAACACATATAAAGTTACAATTGTAACTTTAAAAAAATAAAGAAAAAAACTTCTCTTTTGAAGTATAACTTCAAGTTTAACAACATGTAACTTTAACAAAATAAAGTTACATAACACAAAATTGAAACAAAAACAACTTTATGAAATAAATAATGAAATTGTTACAAATGTAAAATAAGTTTCAAATTCTTAATGTACAAATTTAATTTTCGGATGTTAAATTTGTATACTCAACGGTTTTCTCACTTTCTTTCACATTTTAAACATCCAACAATCCCCACATGAAAGAAAGTGAGACAGACAAAACATGAGCAAGACGTTGAGAGCAAATAGATAAGTTATGCATTAGGAGAGGTGTCTTTTGGACTTGAACCTTCCTTAGTGAATATTTATCGAATTTACCGAAGAAATAGTGAGAACTAGCTCTAGAACTATCCTTCTCATGATAAATTGAGACAACAAATATCACACATAATTTATCTTGTATCTTTGATTTCTATACGGTTGTGTCCATTTTGATCCTGGACAAGATCCTGAATTCATGAGAGCTTTAAAGAACATAAGTCATTTGAAAAGTTTTCATAGAACCGACCCAATTCTACTCTCACATAGGTGATATTGATTAAGAGTATTCTGTCACTACTCCTCTTATAATCAAGATATCAATATGACTTTAACATCAACAGATCACACACATAACATCATAGACATGTGATGAAACTGTAAGTTTCTTAGTGTGTCAACTATGCATTATCCAGCCAGTTTGCCTATTGAACCTAGATCTTGGGATCTCCAGTCAACAAGGTTAGGTTACCACCAGATATTTCATTTCATAGGCTTTAGCCCCATTTCCCTCGATGTATAAGCAACTTGCTCTCTTAACAATCCTTTCGTCAAAGGATCTACAACATTCTCTTTTGATTTTACATAATCAATAGAAATTATTCCATTAAAGAGCAACTGCCTGATAGAATTATGCCTGCGTCTTATGTGTCGTGACTTCCCATTGTAGACATTATTCTTAACTCTCATTGAGACTGCTAAGCTGTCACAATAAATACATTTGACACTTACAGGCTTCAGCCACAATGGAATATCTTCAAGAAAGTTTCTAAGTCATTCTGCTTCTTCTCCAGCTTTATCAAGAGCTATAAACTCTGATTCCATAGTAGATCGTGCTATACACGTCTGTTTTGAAGATTTCCATGACACAGCTGCTCCACCTAAGGTAAATATATACCCACTGGTTGACTTAGCCTCCATGCTATCAGAGAACCGGTTAGCATCACTAAATCCTTCCAGCACAGATGGATATTTTGTATAATGCAATCCATAGTCCAAAGTGTACTTCAAGTACTTTAAAACTCTGACTAACGCATTCCAATGATCATGCCCGGGATTGCTAGTGTATCTTGCCAATCTTCCTGCTGAATAGGCAATATCAGATCTTGTACAATTCATTATGTACATTAAACTACCCACAACTCTAGAGTATTCTAGAGAATATACACCTTCACCATTATTCTTATTCAACTTACAATTTGGATCAAACGGAGTAACTACTGGCTTACTCTCAAAATTACCAAATTTTTTCAACACTTTCTCGATGTAATGAGATTGAGAAAGTATATATCCACTTGGATTTCTTGTTATTTTGATTCCAAGGATAACATCAGCAAGACCAAGGTCTTTCATATCAAAGTTGGAATTCAACATCCTTTTAGTGGAATCGATGACACTTCTAGTTGTGCCCCATTATCAATATATCATCCACATATAAGCAAACAATGACGCAATCTTGATCTATGGTTTTAACATAGACACATTTATCACACTCATTTATCTTAAATCCATTAGATAACATAATGTGATCAAACTTCTCATGCCATTGTTTGGGTGCTTGTTTCAACTCATATAGAGACTTGACAAGTTTACAAACCTTATTTTCATGTCATTTTACAACAATCCATTCAGGTTGTTTCATATATATTTCTTCATCTAAATCTCCATTTAAAAATGCAGTTTTTACATTCATTTGGTGTTGGAGAGGTTCTCGGCCACTAGGCCGAGCATTGCTCGACGCTGTCCCCAGGTCAGCTATGGCCGGCCTGGGTTGTTGGGCCCCGACCCACTTACCTCCTTCGACTCTCTTTCTCTTTTCGGTTGTTTACTCTGATCTCTATTTTCTTCCTATAACAGGATCTATCGCAAAAGTTTTTAATTAATAATATATATCTATTAATTAATTATATAAAATTATTATATATTGTCAAAAAATAATTATATCGAAATCTGTAGATGATTTTGGAACAATGATTAAAAAATTCCACTGGGTCAAGGAGTGAATGTGACATTTTATCTCCAAACAAGCCTAGTATCATTTTTATCTAAACTATATAAACTCAACTCATTAAATTTATGAACTAAAAACTTTTCTTAAAGTCATTAAGAATATACAAAACCAAAATTATGAAAGCCCAAATATATACATACTTAGTTCAAATGTGTTTTATGATTGCATCACAATGTTTAATTACACGCGAGTAGTTTGGAACTTTGGATCATATCACTAACTATGGGAAATCAACCAATCTGCCGCAGGTGATGTGTCATGTGTCAACAATGAAAGTTGTGTACTGTATTCATTAGTGAGATATGGATATTATTCGTTGAGCTACAATAATAATAATTAAAGGTCTATCATAGATAGGTTAAAGAGATAATTGAGCATGTCACGACATTGTTAGGATCTCATATAGTCTTTTATAGCCCTAGCTTGAAAAGAGATCTTTATGAGCCTAATCTAAAATACGTATTTTAGATCAAGAAAATATTTCACCCACATTTCTTTAGAAGCCGCATTATTACACGACAAATAAATATGTTCATTTTTATATAGTTTCTAGACTCCCTTTATTCATCCAAAAAAGTTCAAAAGAACCAAGAAAACAAAAACTCTGAAAAATCCATATATTCCAAATGAATAAGGCTGTTTTGCATATTTCGGGTATGATCCTAGAGGACCAAAAATGGTTTCATTTGTTTGAATGTACATATTGAATTCATTGGTAATATGAGATGTTGTGGGGACAGAGAAGACAATGCCATTAATTTGCTTTGTTTCCACATGTTTGTGTAGGCCTTTTCTAATTCAATTAGATGTTAATGTATGGACAAAATGCTTTTACTTGTGGGGATCTTATTTCAATGGAAATTTGATGTACATGTTGTATCACTTGAGAGAGATAATAACCACCGAGATAGAGAGAGGAAAAGATGGAGCGCATGTCGTATCACTTTGAAAGACTAAAACTGTAAGTCATGTTTAGTTGTAAGGCAACATGAACTCATTAGTTTAGGGATTGAGACATCTTACTTCGTTTCTAGAGATCAGAGGTTCGGTTCTTTATCCACACATTTATTGAACCAAAAAAGAAAAGTTCTTCAAAGTCCGAATGAAAATTGCTCCAAATGAAATCAATAATGTAAATATTATCAATTTATGTTGTTTGGAATAAGAATTCCCATGTAGGACCATTATTACCATACCACTTTCATATTTTTAGCTAACTAATTAAAATACATTAACTTGTCTTAAAAAAAAATACATTAACCAAAAAATATGGTAATAGTATTTTTAATGAAAACGGTATAATTTATCTTATTACAACTTTATTTGATAGGAATATTTTTTATTTTAACAATTTATTTAATTTGAAAATAACATCACATATGAAAAAATTATTAAATATAAGTTTGATTAGAACAACACATATTATATTATTTTTGTAATGTTATTTAAAAATGATGAATTCTATTTTAATCATTTTATTTGTATTGATTAAAATAATTAAGTTAAACTATTTTTGTAAGGAACGAAAGCAAAATTAAATAATTGATAAATTAGATAATAGTTTAGGAATTTCCGAGGAACAACAACCAAATCACATGGAAATTTCATGTGATTTAAACGAATGAGAGAGGAGAGAGAGAAACCTCCCAAACTCCACCTCACCACTTCCCAGCAAAAAATGGTGGGAAGTGGTGAGTTATTTGTTAATTATATTAATTAACATAATTAATAATATATTTAATTATATTTAATTAAATAATTAATAAAATTAAAACTAATTTAATAAATTATATTTCATTAAATAATTAATTAAAATTAAAATTATTTTAATTGAATAAATTATATTTAATTTAATTAAAATTAAATTAATTAAATCGTAATTAATAATTAATTAATTAAACATAATTTAATTAAATCACATTTAATTAAATTAATTAATATTTGAACCATATCCAAATATACATATTCCTCGTAACATATAGTATTTAATATGAATCCGATTCATGTTAAATTTTTAACAATTTAACATGAATCCAATTCATATTATTCTCTCATATAATATATAGTTTTATAACGTATCATCATACATTATATTAACTTGTGTCATACACAATTAACTTAAATTCCCTTTTAATTGATTTGAACAATTCAAATTCCTTCCAAGACTTAATGTTTTTAATTACCCTTTACGAGATAGAAGGGGACCTAATGAACCTATAGATTAGGAGCTCCGACATTACGAGATTAATTGGTTAAACTCATTAACCATATTAATCAACATACGTTAAATACGGGTTACTCCACTAAAAACCCGCAGCTGAACTCTTCTCACTATAGAACATTTATGTGTCCATGGATATCGATCATTAATGACAAGTCAATCATTCACGAGTGTTCGTAACCACAGATGGGTCAAATTATCGTTTTACCCCTGTATTACATCTTGTACCGTAAATACTACTGCTCCTCTAATGAACAACCCAGTTATAGTCCGACCAATACCCTGAAGCCCCTCTCGGGTCAGTGAAAGGGTGGGGCCCCTTGTTCAAGTCTCAAAGTTAGTATTTAAGAGAACATTCATCTACTGCCCTAAAGTCGGGAGGATTAAATTCCATCTTGCGAAGTTATGTTTCCAGCTCCCACTTGGCCTCGTCCCCAAAATGGTAGGAATATTGAGTCGGCGACCCGAGCCACTCTCCCCATACAGATCAAATGACGAGTCTTCACGGGTAGGAGTTCGTAACTCACTCAGGATTGAGAATGAGTTGCATGGTCATCCTATGAAATAACAATCTGTTAGTTAACAGCATTACATCTAAAGATTGACTATTTCGCGGTCCGATCTTATACAAACTCATTGTATAGGATATCCCCACTCGCATGTCTACACACGAATGACCTGGATTAGGTCGTCTGTAACATTTACAAAGCGGGTCGTATCCATAGTGTTGCTAGGATAAGGTACCCAGCCTTATCCATATACTATAGACCTATTCCCAAGACATTATCCATATGTATATTGAGGGTATATCAAATATATACCCAGTATATATATTGTCCCGGTGTTAGGACCTCAATCTTGAGACATGAGATGTGGCTCGTTAGGCATTGCACGAGCCAACATCAGGATGTGGTGCGACACATTCAAGCGACGGAGCAAGGTAATGCGGTATACATGTGTGGGCAAGCAGGATGTGGGGCACGCACATGGGTGCTAGTGGGTGGCTAGCGTCCCTAGTCATGCAGGTGGGCATGCGGGCCAGGGAGTGGCCCTAGGCCGTGCACGCTGCCGGATAGACACGTTCGCAAGCGAGCGTGCGTGCATATATGAGGATCAGACAGCAGACACGGAGGCGCGCATAAGAGGGCACGAGTCCCGTAAGCGCAAGACGGAAGGCGCACGTAGGCAAGCATGCGCCTATTCACGCGGCACGTCGGGTGGACGTGCGCACGCGCGGGTTGGTGCAAGCACCCGTGCACGCATCGTGGTGTGCAGCCAGACACACGTACGCAACGAACATGGACGTGGACACTTTTCTATGATTCGGTCAAACCTCCTAAAAATAGTAAAGGGAGAAAAATGAGGGTAATGAGAACATGGGTTCCTAAAATAGGGGAGAGTGTGAGTTCATATGTTGGCTTAGTGGTGCGTAAATTGGTGGCACTAAGAGAGTGGAATAATGCTTCCTAAAATCAAGGAAGCAATACTTGGGTGAAGTAGTGGGTAGTTATGAATATGACTATAAAAGGGATAACTTAGGACTTGTCCAAGCATCCACTTAATTATTACACACATTGTATTTCTTTGCATTGGAAGCTAGTAAGCTAGTAAAGGAGGTAAGAAAATTGGGGGCTTTGCCCCCTCTAACTTTGTGTGTTTTGTTATGATTTGATTTATTCCACAATTTTCTATTGTGTCTGGATATGGGCATTAAAGGTGTTAGGCTGTACTAAGGCAGTGTCCTTAGGCCGCACGGGGCGAAAATTTATATGGGGATTTTAGCCTTGTGACACCCGGTTACATGATAATAATTTTAGATGTTTAGTTTATTGGATTTGGACAATGCAATGCAATAAGTTCAACAACAAATTGATTGAATATAAATTTGTTTTTTCATAATTACAAACCATGAGTTTAAGGCAACACACCCAACACATTATCCATCGGTTAATAATCGATAGATTTACCCGTTATAGTCATCCATCCAAATTCACACAAAGGTCCATATTCAAGGCTCGAACCATAAATTTACTCTCAAGGTAGTGAATAGCAACTCATGAGTAAACACTACCTAGAGAGTGGGGGCAATTGTTATGGGCTAAATAAATAAGATTTGACAAAGCAACGAGTTGGGTATGAAAAGGACCAATTATCCGGATCAACCAAGTTAAGACCAGGGGGCCCAAATTGACTAGGCCGACTTGGGCTTGGCGCCAACCCCTCCTCGGTACCGAGCAGGCCTCAGACCAATGACCAAGGACTTCCGTACATCCAATCCGCCTATCCAGCGTGATCTGTGTGATGTGAAATAAGCATAAATGGGTCGAGCCCCATGAGCAGGATATCCTAAACACCTTAGGATTCGACTTTCCTAATTTTTGAATGAATCAGGATTTAACTCCTATAAATAAAAAGGTAAGCCAAACCCTAGAGGTAAGCCTAATCACTCCACTATCCATACTCGACTGCTCCAATTCTAACTTATGCTTAAGAGATCAACAACGTCTAGGAGGTCGACGGTGTCCCTCGTAGGAGCTTGAGAAGAAGAAGAATAATAAATGAAGGAGAAGGGTTGAGTGAGAAAGTTAGGGGCATGGAGGTAAAAAAAAAAAAAAACCATGTGTGCAAAAATTAATATAAAATGCCACATTATTTAAAATTTTTGCCACATCATTTTTCTTTTAGCCAACTAACAGTCAAACAAGCTCACAATTTCTTGACATTTTCCAAACTTCACGACTAAAAGTGTCCATTTTGAAATCTCGGGGACCAACTTCAAATCTCAGAGACCAAAGATGCATTTTTCCCTTCATTTTATTTAGGCAAATAGGGTCTTAAATACATATTTATTTTTTCACCTTCCAAAGATTTTTTTATTGCAAGGAAAAATTAAAACATCATTTATTTAACTTCTTCGATATATGTCTTGTGGTGGTAATTTAGGTATATTTACACTATAAATGTAGGACAAATTGCAAAAACCACTATTGAGTTAATAGAGATTGTTACGTCCCTTAGGGGTGGCGCAGTGGCAAGGGCATGGAATCTTATGGTATCATCTACCATGATGTATTGTGTTCGAGCTCTCAGTGGTCATAGTGTTACTAAACTCATGCAACAAGTCTACTCAACATTAGCCACATGACATCATTTCCAAGAAATAAAAAAAGAAGTATATAGAGATGGTGGCAATTCCAAACTATAAACTTTTAATGGTAAGAATTAGACCTTGTTACTTTCGTATTTATAAAAATTGGCTCTTTTTGTTAATCGTGGTTAAGAGGCAACCTCATCATCAGCCTTACCAAAGGTCGACCCAAGTCCTATCTAAGGTCAACGTTTGACTGGATCATTCCGGCACATCATTTTTATTAATTGGATATAGATATTTATTTTTTAAATTGGGTCGGGGTCCATGATTCAGCCTATTTGAGCCGTATCTAGGTTGGTTCGTAGGACCCACCTAAAGACATGATGAAGTATAATCAAATATAATATATAGTGTATTTATTGTTAAGGATCCTCACATTGAAAAGAAAAGAGACCTTACAAAAGTTTATAAGACACGTGCTAAAAATTATTAGATATAATAAAAATGAATTTCTTTATAGAATCCATAATTTTCTTTTTTTTTTTATTGTTGAGTACATCAAGTTGGGGTGAAGGATTTGAACTCGTGACTCCTCAATTAAAGACAAGTGTCAATTACTGTTGAGCTTGAGGTAAGATCTTGTTAGAATTTAAAATCAAAATTAAACAAGGCAACTCAAGAGTACCTTATTTCAAAATAAACACTCACTAAGAGTTTTGTAGTAGAAAAATATTATTAAGAAGGAAAACTTGCCACGTGGGCAACATGAGAGGACTAATATGCCAAACAGGGAAGGAACTCTCCCACAAAAAGGAACCATGAGAAAAAAGTGTCTCCCTTACCAATCCATCTGCCACTACATTTGAGGATCTGTTGACATATTTAAAAACTATCTTAGAAAAATTTCTCCTCAATTCAACAATTTTACGCACCTAGACATCTGCCTTAGATCCATAAGCAACATTTCCTAGCAACAAATTAGTTGCTTCCAAAAAATCTTATTCAACAGCTAACTCGAGAATTTCCAATCCAGAGCCAACTAGATTCCTTCTTTGATTTCGAGAAACTCTGCATGGAAAGGTGAGTACCCCATCTCAAATTATCTGTTCGTAGCAAAATCAAAAGAACACTGCCCGATTCTGATGGTCACTCCCTCTCCAGTGTATCCAGTAGAGATGTTGCAAGTGTTGGGAAATTAGATGCTCCAAAAAAATTTTCCCTTCTATAGTTATATTTAGTAAATCACAATCACGCAACACAAGTAAGAGATTAAAGGAAAAAGTAGAAAATGAAACAAGAATGTATAGTGGTTCTTCCCAACAGTTTATGAGTTACGTTCAGTCTTCCGCTTTGATACGGATTCCACTAATAAATCAAGATTTGATACAAATCACTCAAATATCTCACCTTGCTATTCACCCTCTAGAGGTCCCAACAAAAACATCCTCGCTTCTAAGTATTTAATACAGTATACTAAGGTACAAGAATGAAAAACACTCACTAAACCCACGGGATACAGAATCCTTTTCACACATTGCACACAACCACTAAAGTCTCTTTATTTGTATTCTGTACAAATAAAACCTTAACAAAAGGGCTCTATTTATGGGAAGCCAAATATTCTAATTGTTGGCTTTTCGAGCTTCAATCATATCATATGTTTTGACGATAACAAACTTAATCTACTATTGATTTTAGTGTTTCAGAGTGTCCATAGCGTAGAGCATAATAATACAAATCCAATGCAATTTAAATGGCTCAAATTGGAGTTTAAATGAACAAGTTACGATCAAAACAAGTCGAACAGAAAATACGTGACAGGATGATATGGACGAATTTTATGTTGACACATGCCGAGTTATATTGTTGAAAAAAACAAAGAAAGAAAGGAGAAAAACGAAAAAGAAAGAAAGATAGAAAGGAAAGAAAATGAAAGTGAAAAGAAAAAAAAAGATTACTGTTTGAAAAAAAAATCAAAGTAACCATTGCACACATATATATTATTTTATTTTATAATATATTATATTATAATATAATGTAATTATTTCTTTTTAGAATTTAATCTCCACCTTCATCTTCCATCATTATCATCCAAGGCTCAATTTGATTTTAATTTCAAATAAAATTTTCACCACTTTCCTCTCCTATTTAAATCCCTCTCCTCTCCCATTTTACAAAACCAATTTTTCTTATTTTAAAATCTTCTACAATGGATTATTTCTCTCTCCAAACTATCAATTCTACTCCCATTTTTATTATTGTGAGATATTTTCTTGTTGTGAGAATTGATGTATTTGTGAGTTTAAACATGTAAATCTACTCTATTTGAGAGTTTTTAGTGTGTGAAAAATTCTTATTTCCACACTTAATTGGGTTTCGTTCTTGAGCTCGGTAAAAGAACAGAGTGTGGGTTTCGATCTTTGTCTCGAGAAAAAAGTTGGGTTTAGTTCTTGATCCCATAAAAAGAGTGATTTGTAAGATTTGGTCTTGATGTTGTAAAAGGACCAGGTTTCCGATCTTGAACTTGTAACATGATCGTGCTTAGTGGAAAATCTCGGGAGGTGCTCGGAGAGTGGAGTAGGCCAGAGTTTGTCGAACCACTATAAATCTCTTGCGTGACGTTTTCTCTATCCCTTACTATTATAATCCTTATAAGAAAAGAATATCCTACTCCTTGTAGGAATCTGTAGTAGTGTTGAAAATCATTTTCTTCATAGGACATGAGTTTCATGTTTTGGCTCCATTATCCCAACAATCTCCCACTTGGAGATGAAACATCGATCTTGCCTCCCACTGCACAAACAGTATCTCATCATCTTGGCAACCCCGCCAAAGCTCAGTTCTGCTACACCAACAGTAACTGATCAACAACTACTCAGCCCTAACCAAGCTTCTTGTATGATTGCTCCGAGACATAGCCACGTGCTCCCACTTGATCTAGGTGGCCCTTGATGCTTCCTTCCTCGATCAAACCCAACGACCTACGAAGGTAGTCTCCCCTCTGATGACTTGGCACTTCCACCCAAGTTCGTTGCCACTCTAGAGATTTCTCCTTTGACCACAACACCAACTATAGTATGTTTCCTCAATGCACTCTTTTGCCTACGCGACTTCATCAACTCCAAACTGTCTGACAATTCGGGCTCGAAACTAACAACCTGTTGAACAACGACTCACTGAGTTGTTCCCATTTTCCTTTACTTCCTAGTTGTTGTACTTGAACTGATGGTAGAATTTCTTATTTTGTCTTGGTTGTCAATGTTGCTGATTCATTAAAGTTTTGCCCTGAATCATCTTCCATCCTTTGCATTCTCTGTCTCTTAAATCCCCTGACAACCTCAAATTTAGCACATAAACAAAAGCTTGTTTATGGCCCACTGCCACTACCTCGATCACCTCAGAAGTTTCTAGCTACCCTCTGCGAACTCACTTTTGTAACCATCTTCATCTATTTTTCCAACAGGTAGCAAATTCTTTCTTAAACTTGTAATATACTTGACAGCTCACAACACTAACTTTTTTCCCCATCGGTCTTCAAACAGACATTCCCAATTCCTTTACCTTTGGAGACAATGTCATTTCCCATCGTTACCGTGTCATGCTGACTAGTGAAAGATGATAACCAGTTCTTGTTCGAAGATACATGTACGGATGTTGTAGTGTCCACAACCCACAATGATGGTCGATCTATTGAGTTGCTCCCAACACAAGCTAGAAACTCTTTTACTATTTCTACAACATTAGTAGAATCTCCATTTTGTTGATGCTGCTTAAGTTTCCTACAAAACCGCTTAATGTATCCCTTCTTGTGGTAGTAAAAACATTCTATATCCTTACTACTACTCTGATTCCTTTGGTTGCTATACTGCTGATTCCCTTGTAAATCATCTTCCCTTTGCCCCTACTTTGAACTATCAATGTTGATTCTAAACCGTTTCCCCTTCGGAAGTGGATGCAGAATTCTTCCCACTCTCCTTTCTACGAACCTTCTTAGCAATTGCAGCGTCACAGATATCTTAAAGTTTCAAACTCTTGTCTCCCAACGAATTCGACATAGTCGTCTTCATCGTCTTCCAACTGTTAAGCAATGAGGATAGAAGTTTTATAGCCTTCACCTCCTCTGAGAATGTGACTTCCATGGACTCCAACTTGTTCATCAGATCAATGACCTCATTTATGTGGGAGTTCACTAAGGTACCCTCCTCCATGTGGATGTTGAAGTATCTCGTAATGAGATACACCTTGCTGTTGGCAGAAGATTTTTCATACCTGTTAGTCAAAGCCTTCATCAGTCCCATTGTTGTTTTCTGGCTCGCCATGAGACTCGCCACATTCATCGTCAAACACAGCCTAGTGATTACTACCGCTTGTGCATCTATCTCTCCCACTCTTTATCTGACATCTTAGTGGCCCGTAGTTCTTTCAGGGTATTATGAATCTTCTTGTATGTAAGAAGTTCTGTAATCCGCATCTTCCAAAACCCAAAATTCTCCCCATCAAATCTCAACACCCTTCGAAGTAGTGATGTGACTTGTGACTGGATCCCATAGATACTACAACCTTACAGCTTTGATACCATTTGTTGAGAAATTAGCTTCTCCAAAACAATTTTCCCTTCTGCAATTATATCTAGTAAATCACAATCACACAACGAAAATAAGATATTAAATAGAAATATAGAAAACGACACAAGAATTTATACTAGTTCACCTCAACAGTTTATGGGCTACGTCTAGTCTTCCGCTTAGATGCGAGTTCCATTAATAAATCAAGATTTGATACAAAGCACTCAAATATCTCACCCTAGTATTCACCCTCTAGAAGTCCCAACAAAAGCCTCTAGCTTCTAAGTATTTAACGAAATATACTTAACAAATAAGGAATACAACAATTCCAAATTTGCCTCACTCTCGGACAATCAAGCAGCCTTTTGGAACACAAGGGACGTGAAGGTACCAAACCAATTCCTCTCTTTAACCAACAAGCTGCCACATAGTAGTTCCAAATACTAATGAAAAGAAGAACTGATGCGGGAAAAGAAAAAATAGAAGAGAATCAACACTCTTGTTTACAGTGGTTCAACATTTTGCCTACGTCCACTGTTGCAATTAGCAGCCTGTGATCTTATTCAAACTTCTTTTGTGGTACATCGTTAATCTCTCTATTTTCTAAGCTATTTGTATGGTACAAGAGTTAGATTTACAATAGATCTAACTTGTTAAATAATAAGTAAAATCAGTAAGTTATTACTTTTAACTAACTGCCTTCCTAAATTTGAAGTTTCCATTGTTTGTTCAACAATTTTATATCCCATGTGTCACCTCGTCTAGAGCAGAGTCCTGTGGAGAAAATGAACTCCTCGATATGTAACTTTGACTATCATTCATTACAGTTCACGTACTTTCAAAGCGTTCAATTTGATTTATGTACCACTAAAATCAGACAGTTTTGGACACTTTATTTTCAATTTTATCTCTCTTATTTTGATGCTAAATTTTTTAAAATGTAACTATAAATTTGTATTAAATGATTTTGAATGTAAATAAAAACTGCGTTAAATATTAGACGTATAAATCAAATTAATCACCTTTTAAAACTACAGGAACCAAACATAAAGTGATATATATATACACACAGCTCAGGTAAATTATTTACAATTTCTTCAATTTTATTTGAGAATGTCGATAACTTATTTATTTAATTTTAATTGAGAATGTTTATGATATATTTTTTTTCCTTCAGAAATAAGTATAATAATTTATTTTAATTGTCGAAGATGGAAGGGACTAAAAATAAGTAGAATTAGTTTTTTTGTTTCATACAAAACGTGGGTATAATTTCAAAATGTATTATTTACATGGCTGTGATTAGTTATAATCCCTATTAAAAAAAATGTGTACATAATATGTTTTTTTTTCCTTTTCTTTACATATAATAGCAGAAAAAAATGGAGGATTAGACGAAAATTTACTAGTTATGTCATATTGATTTTCTTAAAATTGTCATTTAATCTTTAAAATTATTTGTTAAGCCATATATTTCTTTCGTTTAGTTTTGTATTTATCTCAGGTTGTTATGAGCAATATTTGCGTCAATTTTCATCTTCTATTTTCAGAACTTCTAAATCATATTCTTCAAAGCATTGAAATGACACAAATAAAAATTATGGAAACAAAATATATATTTATATTTTTTTAATGAAAGACAACCCATTTATTGCCACATCCTCTTTATTACTTTTATTATGAAAATAACTAAAATTTATTTTTATTTCAACAATAAACAAAAATGCAAGTAAAAAGCACTCCCTTCGACAATAACCAAAGTTTCAAACCATGTTTAGACCCAGCTGATTTTATAGTTTCATTGGTTAAGCGATTTATCTCTGATCAAATAGCCGCGAGTTCAGAAAAATCTGATATCATATATTGGGTAGAGATTTCAGATATTTCCTTGGAGTACCCTTTCTCTTGCTTTTAATGCCTGCATGATCCATATAAATTACATAGGCATTAAAACAACAAAAACAAAAATTTTTGGGTACCAAACATTCCCGAAGAATATCAATTTGTATCCTAAACTTGGTAAATAATATCAATTTTTACCATAAATTTTCAATTATATCAAATTTGCATCAGTCTCGTTAACTCTGTGAATCAACTCTCTCTGCAGACATCAAAATTCCCCCATCTCTCTTTCACCCGTTCTCATGATTTCATTTTCACCAACTCTAACTCTGTATCCCACATTCAAATTCCTTACTCAAGCTATATATTGTTTATAACTAATCCACTCAAATAAACATTTCTCCACTAAATAAAAAAAAGAATTTAAAAATCCCCATACTATATCCTACATATGCACATTAGTAAGTGATATGGAAAAAAACTATCTAGATATTGACATTAAAAAAAGCTAAAAAATTAAAGGATATGCACCCATATAACACCAAGTAACATTCAATGAAAAAATTGTATAATTAAATATCTATCTGCCTATCTACGAGTAACTGCTAAAATCTTTTGAACTATATCAAAACGAGCATAGTTCAGCAGTAATTGACATATATGTCCAACCAAGAAGTTGTGAATTCGATCCCCACCTCATCCCACATGTTGTACTAAAAAAAACTGTTGAACTTTCTTTGCACTTTGGACCAATGGACCAACTCATGCATGATGGTTATTTTTAATAATTATATTGTTAAAATTAAATTTATATAATATGTTAAATTACTCGTTTAGTTCTAAACCTGTAAGTTATGTTTAACAGGTTTTTGAACTTTAAAAGTGTCTAAAAAGGTCGTGAGCTTTCACATGTTCAATTAAAAAAAAATTAACAAATCTATTACTCATAAAATTGAATTTTGTATCATTTAGGATCTAAACTTTCAATTTTGTATCTAATAGATAAGAGAATTTCAAAAAAATAGAAAATAGTTAAAATACTTATAAGACACAAAATTAGAAGTTGAGAGATCTATTAGGCACAGACGTGAAGCTATACAAAAACTGGTTATTTAACTCATATGATAATATCAATTATTATCCATACACAGTAAATAGTTAATGACGAGTATATACATGCATGTTTATTGAGTATAGTTACTCATTTTTTTAGTACAAACATGTGGGGTGAGGTTTCAAACTCACGATCACTTGATCGAAGATACAATTTAACTAGTTGAGCTATGTTTTTCCAAATCATTCATATTGTGACATATGAGTGAATGAATCATATGCAACTGGACAAATGTGTCTTGAAAGATCGTTAAAGAAAATGCAGACACACGACTAGGATAATCATATGCCTATTTGATCTTTGAGTAATGTTTGGGGAAGGGAATACCCTAGACACGTGGAGGACCCCTATTGGTGCTTCAAGATGGCTCATGAGTCATGCCCAACTCGGATAGCCGAGCTGGCCGCCACTAACGTCGACAAATGCTAAGTATGAGGGCCGAGGTGAACCTGGCCCAGGTCTGACCTACCAGGGAGCTCGATAGGGGCCGATGTGAGCAACTGTCTGCGGCGTGATTATCGGGCGTAACCGTCGGTCCCGAGATTATCGGGCGTAACCGTCGGTCCCGAGATTACCGAATGTAACCGTCGCGAGATTAGCGGGACTACCACCCATAAGTAGAGGACCTCACTCCCCGATCAGGTACGATGATTTCTGGCCTCGAACTAAACTGGGAATCCGACCTATACTGACTTGATCGTCGGAGTGCTCACCCTTTTGTGCAGGTCCGCCCAAGCATTCAGGTCGGCCCGGAGGCCGAGTTCGAACTGCAATCTGGAACACACTGTTGTGCATATCCTTGCATAAACAAGTGTGTTATGAAATCCTCTGCATCGGGTGTGTTATTTGGTTCACATTGTTAAGAATCTCACATTGAAAAGAAAATGGACCTTACAAGAGTTTATAATTGACATTGACTAGTCATCTCATTATCAAATGATTTTGAGATGGAACCCCATGAAATTGATACACATAAGTAAGGATGACCTGATACAGAGACAAATTGTCAACAAGATATAGAGACTCTCTCCCTTTCCTCCCTAGTAGCCATCAAAGGAAGAAGTTCTTCCTTTAGACTCCTAAAAGTGCCTACAAACGAGTTTGCTGAATATCGAGAATAGTTGGGTAGATCTATCGAGTCGAATCCAAAAAGCTAATTAAGATCTTCTAATGAAATAGTAACATGCATGACATGACATATAACTAAACTAACTAACTAATGAGAATTAAAGTTGATAAAATATTATAATTAGAAAAATAAAAATTATTAAACTAAAAAAACTATTTATATGAAGGAAAAAAAAAATCGCAAGAAGTAAGAGTGAGAGAAAAAGAACCTGTTTATTCCAATTGGTGAGAGTGGTGATGAGAGCAAAAAGAAAGCTTTGAAGAGTTGCTCCAAAAACCAAGCCAATCCATAGACCTTTGACTCTCCAATGCACTACGAAACCCAAAACAATTGCTATAGGAACCCCAACTATATAATAGGATCCTAAATTTACATATGCTCCCAATCGCTGCAATCCCGTGCCTCTTGCAATCCCTAAAATGAGCGAACATAAGCTTAGTTCAGGATAATTGGCATCTGTCTCTAGCCAAGAGATCATGAATTCAAATTTCTCACCCCATTTGTTGTACTGTAAAAAAAATCCTAAAATGCCCCCACACATGGATCTAAATTAAAATATTTGAATCTCGTATCTATTTAGCATCTCTAAACTTTATGCTCCCCTTTCATCCCTTGTATTAATATATTATTAAATGAAATGTTGATGTAGTATTGTCTACTAGAGATGTGTGTTACGTTTTAGGTGAAATTATCACACTACAACAAATCTTGCGACGATCAAAAAAATGTCACGGAAGAAATAATGACAGACAATAAAAAAAGCGCGCTTAAATTAAATAAAAGAAAAATAATGTCGGTCAGCTTTCAATTTGTTTCAAATAGTTTAAATTCTAGCTCCTGGGTGTGTTTAAAAGTCTAGGACCCTATAATTTTGTTAAGCTGCACAAATTGTCATAAATTGTTTTTTTTATCCACTAGACATTCAACCCTTTTGCCAAAACAAAGATAGCTCAGCGATAATTGACATATAACTCCAACCATGAAGTTGATATAACTCCAACCATGAAGTTGTGAGTTCGATCTCCTACTCCCACATGTAAACTCAACCATTTTTTCTTGTTTTTTACCCACCCTAAAACACTATAGAGTTAGCTAACATTATCATAGCCATGGAAATAGGAACACCACTTTATTACCAAGCATAAAATTGAAAATGTGTAATGCTATATCAAAAATTTGAGTATGACTTTTTTTTAGTACAACATGTGGTGTGGGGATCAAACTCACAACCTCTTAGTTAGAGATACATGTCAATTGCTGTTGAATTATGCTCGTTTTGACAAAACCGGAGTATGACATAAAAGATTAAGATATCATTGACTTAAGTCCCTATAGATATGAATAATTAAATCCCCACCCGCATACAACTCAAAATACTATATTATCAAGATAAAAAAAGGTCAGGTGAATATACAATAAGAACCAAATGGAATCGAAATCAAATTTTAGTTGAATTAAACCGGTGTGACAAACAAATACATCAATTCATTCTTAACATGTCATAATGTCAATGTTTTGTTCATGATACTAACAACAGAGCCAATTATATAAAAACAAGAATACCAAAAATTTATATGCCAAGACAAAAATTAAAATATAATATTGAATTTGAAGATATTGAGAGATGTACCTGAAAATATACCAAGGGAGGAATCGATGAGGATGGAAAGGCAAATCAAAGGCCACATCGAAGTAATGTGATTGGCAATTTGGGTGTCATTGGTGAAGGCATAGCCTAAGATATTGCGAAACCCAAAGAGAATCACACTCACAGTTATTGATTCTATGATGCCAAGAGCTCCCACTACCTTCACTGCCACTTTTGCTGCCTCTGGATTTCCAGCTCCTAGTTCATTTGACACCCTTGTGCTATATAACATCACAATTCAAATCATTGAATTGAATTTATATATATATATATATAGTTCTTTCATGTTAATTTATATTTTTCTCGAACTATTATGGAGAAACAAAATCAATTTTTATATCGTCTACTTGATTTACTGAGTAAATTGAACCTTAAGCTTTCAGTTTCATCAAATTCAATAATATTATTGGATAAATGGTGAAATTAATATCTTTAATTAGTCAAATCTTAATTGAAATAAATTATGGTCACTACGAACATTGTTGCAGGTGAACAAGATTATTTTGGTGTGTATTAGTTTTTCTAGTCATGTTTAATGTTTTATTAGCTAGGTTTGAATGTTTCCTTGTTTAGTTTAGACATTATTTGACTTGTTTGTATTTTGCCATCAAATTCAAATGTTTTGAGATGTAAGAGGTGTTATGGGTAAACCTACCAGTCATGCCTACGAGCCACACGAATCAACACTACAGATGCGGATTAACAGATCAAGTCTTGAGAAACTAAGCCCACCAAACAAGACCCCAAGGACAAAAGGTTATCGCCCACGGTGTGGTGCCACAGCCCAATCGACAAATCCATGGACTGGTGCAAGGCACAATATTAATTGTCCTAGGGTCGACCAGCACGTGGGAGCTGGTGTCGTGGCTTAGCGGGTCGGCCGAGCCCTTAAGTTGCTGGTGTTATGGTTTGGTTGGTTGGCCCAAGGTCGACTAGCCCATGAGTTGGCCCAAGCTGACCAACCCATAGACCAACCATGACCTAGTAAATTATCTCTAGGCCAAACACCACTTGTTTTCAAATGGGATCTAGTAAATTATCTCTAGGCCAAACACCATTTGGTTTCAACCATGACCTAGAGCATTCATCCCAATTCGATGATTCTCTTGTACATTTCCAAACCAATTCATCAGACTCAAGATCTTGGGATCTGAAGAATACGGAGCTGAGAAGATACCCAAATTACTTTAGGTTTTCCCTTTATAAATAGAGAGAGAAGACTCATAATCGAGGTACAGTACAAAATCATATCTCTTGCTCGCTTCATACAAACATAGTTCTAACCTAACCATCGAAGTATGTGTGACTAGCACCACACCGACATGTAATCTATCTCTTTTGTAGGTTTGGTTGAATCTCTTTAGTTTAGAAGAGTGGTGTGAATTTTGTAATTTCGCTAATCCAAATTTATGCATCAACATTTGGCGCCGTATATGGGAAACAATTGAAGTAATGCTCAAATCGAACCTACACATCAATCACAATTTGACATGAGTAAGAGCATTGGGTAGCCCTCAACAAATTTTGAAAGAAGGAAACGAGTTGGATCGTGATCAACATCCTAGGAGAGTAGCAACCTAAGGTCGGTCAGACAATTTAACACCCTTAAGTGCTTCTCCTAGTAGAATCAAGCCAAATGCAATGAAGAAAAGCGAAATTCACTGTCTTGGAAGAGAAGGTAGAAATGATGGATCATAACCTAGCTTTACTCCTGGACATTTTGATTCATCGGAATGATGGATTCCAAGCTAACCTTGAGTTGAGCGATACTATCAACCACTTGTTTGTGATCCTGCTAAAGGTAAAACCTCAAAAATTGAAGAAGTCGCCAAATGCCAAACCAAACTATCAACCCTAACAAGCTCAAGAGGCAGCAATAAAGCTTAGTTGTGTGAGGACATTTTCAAGAGACTAAGTCATAGAGATAGCAAGCAACACCCGTCTAAAATGAGCATGTATGGTAAGACTAGGACTTGCACTCGAAATAGGCGATATAGTTTCGCCCCCATTAACGATGTATATTGTAAGAAGGGTGGGCAAGACCATTTGAGACTTGAGAGACATACTAAGAACCAAGCATAGGGAACTTCATGCTGAAGACAAGAAGGAAAACATATAGAAAGTTATGGGCTCAAAAGCTATTGAGACTTCAACATGAGCTCAAAAATAAACTTTAGGTTGAGCTCGGGAACATCCAAAACACTCATAATGATGCAATACACTACCTGGAAGAGCAGGTTGATTCCCTATTCACCGACGAAGTCATGAGAGAAGAAATACCCTCAAAATTAAAGTTGCCTACAATGAAGCAATATGATGGTTGAAAAGGTCCAGTTGATCACTTAGACACATACCAGGAGTGGATGAATATATCTACGAGTACACGACGCAATTAGCTGTCGAGTATTCTCTTTCACTATAATAGATCCAGCTTGGTTATGATATCGACAACTGAAGAGGAAATCCATCTCCTCCTTAAAGGACCTCACCCGAGCCTTTTTAACTCAGTTCTTGGGAGGACAAAAGTGACTGAGGCCGGCCACACACCTTCTCACCATCAGGCAATGGTTCAGCAAAAGCCTCTATGACTAAGTAGTCCAGTTCAATAACGAGGAGTTGTAAGTATAAGGGTGCATTGCTAGAATATCTTTTACGACCTTCATAGCCGGTTTGAAGGATGAGAAGTTTTTAAGGTCATTTCGGAAAGAAAACCTCGACAACTTTCACTAAAGTTTCCTCCAAACGAGAAAGATGTCTAACTAAGGTACATACGAGTCAATATGAGGGATGAAAATCAATAGACCAAGCCCCCAAACTAGACCACAAGAACCAAAGTTTAAAGCCCACAAGATGGCGACATAGAGCCTTGGGGCCTTAGGTGGACCAACCCACGAGTTGGCGCAAGGCTCGACTGACCTGGGCTAGTTAGCTCTTGGGCTGCTAGCTAGTATCATGGCCTGACTGGTTAGCCTTTGGGGACATGGCCATGAGTTGGTAGCCCAGGCCAACCAACCTCTAAACCAACCAACCCAAGGGCTTGCACCGTGACCTGGTTGGTCAACCCAAGGCCAAGCCACCGTTTGGTCGAGATACACCTAGCTCAATGATTCTCTTATATATTGTCAAACCGATCCATCAAATTCAAGATCTTGAGATCTAAGGAATACGAAAAAAAAAAAAAAGATATCGTAATGACCTTAGATTCTTCCTCCATATAGCGAGAAAATACTCATAATCAAGGTATGCTAAAAAAGACTTAACACTCTAATTATGCTTCGAACAAACCTGATTCTTAGAAGAGTGGTGCAAATTTGATAATTGGGTAAGTCAAATTTATGCATCAATGTAAGGTATTAGTTTATGTTTATTGAGAGCTTAAAGTTTAAATTGACTAGTATTATTATTATTTTTTTTTAAGAATGTAACTAAAAACATGTTTACATAGGAAAGAAATTAGATGATACACCTGCATACCATTATATATATAATAATAATAATAATGTCCCATTATATATAAATAAATGATATAAACTTAAGAACTGACCTTGCTGTGGTCCCCAACCCATATGGTATGAAAAAGTGCAAATAAGTGATTGAGAAACTGTCAAGAAAAACCACCAAAATGAGTTTTTTTTTCATCTGATCAACCGCCAAAAAGAGTTAAAGACTTAGAATTCTCTCTTGAAAATTGAAGTTCCAACAGCTTCACACAGAATTAAAAAAGCACAAAAAAAATATACCATATCGAAAGCACAGAAGCCTCCACCTTAGGATTTGGAAGAAGCCCCGAAAGCAACGAAATGACCTCATAAGACCACCACTCAACGCTGCAAAAACCAAAAAAGGCTTAAAAAACTTCTCCAGAAAAAAAAAAAATACTATTTGTATTCTCTATACTATCAGTTTTTATTTGCATTTTCATCTTTATACTTTCAAGACGTCGATTAAAATATAGATATGTAAAAGTAAAATTAGTATAAGAACTAAAATGACAAAAACTTCAAACCCTAGGTCCAGTTCCAATCAACGAAATCAAATGGAACAAAGCCTTCTTACCAAAGCATCACCGCGGAGGGGACAGCGAGGCGAAAGAACTTGCGGATGCTCGAGATGGCCTCCCTCGAGAGCGGGGCCCGAGTCTTGGCACAAGATGGAGAGAAGAATACATAAGAGGCAAGCAAAATGACATTGAGCCAATAGGATATACCAAGAGCCAAAGCAGCTCCCGCAATTCCAAGCTTGAAATGGAACACAAGAAGCCAAGAAATGGGAATGTGCAAACAGAGAGTGGCAAAGGAGCTGAAGAGCAGAGGAAGAATGAGGCTCTGAGTGAGAAGATAGCGCATAAGAGACTGAAGAATTGCATACCCAAACAGATTTGGAATAAGAAAAACTGAGAATTTTTTGGCCACAGAAGAAATGGAAGGATCTTGGCCAATGGAAATTAGTAACTTGTCTGTGAAGAACCACAGCACAGAGATTGGGAAACAGACCAAAGTGAGAGAAATCATGCAACTGTGAGTATAAACTCCAAGCTTCTGATATTGCTGTGCTCCATATGCTTGCCCACAGAGAGTGTCCAAAGCTCCAGCCATTCCTAGCTGCAGCCGAGACAAAGAACGAACAAGATCAGATATCAAGCTCGTTTGGTGACATTATTGTTTATTATTTATTGTTTTTTCTTTTTTAAGAGAGTCAAAACTATACATGGGGTAATTATTTTTTCTACTCCTTTCATTCTTATTATTGAAAAACAATAGAATTATATTTAAGACTGGTTTGATAAAGTTCTCGTTTTCAGTTGTTGAGAAATGTATGTGCCTGGTTATTGTTCTTGTTTCTGGTTTTTCATTTTAAGAAACGTTTTCAAGATTGGTGCAGAAATTTTAAAAACAACATATTCTTGTTACGGTTTTCAATTTTTTTTAAACATTAATAAAAATATTATTTTATCATTCTTGACTTATAAAATGGATAATAAATATTAAAAATAAATAAATGGAAATTTGAAATTGGTAGCTAAATCTTTTCCCATATTTAAAAAACAAAAAAAAGACTTTAGGATTATGCAAATATGATGTTATATGTGGTAGAGTAAATGAAGGTTTCAGCTAAGAGAGAATTTAGGAGGAAAACGGAGAGATTGGAAGAAGGGGAAAGGATTACGAGGAAGCTAAAGCCGGTGACGCGGACGAAGGAAGTGGCGATGGAGACGCCGGAGAGCAAGAGCTCATCACCGAGATGGCCGACGACGACGACGGTGACGATCTGCAGAAGGTGGTAAAGAACTAACGCAGGGATGATGGGCGCTGCCATAAGGCTCACCTTCATCAGCTCTGTGTGGTAAACTCTCCATTTTTCTCTCATTCCTCTCTATCCACTCCTTTCTCAGTTCCAGAGAACTCAAAAAATTAAGTGCAAATAAATGCAAGATGGTGGCTGATTTTTTAAATTTTGGTTGGTCTCTGTTTTGGCCCCTCTTCTGGGATTGGCCACCATTTTCTTGTTAAAGAGTCTAGTTGTAAACGTAAGAGACTTAACAAATGTATATAATATATCTGGACTATTCTTTTCATTGTCAATTAGTTTTAAGATGGAACCTCGTCGATATTGATATGGTATTAGAACCCAAAATGCTCAAATGAGTATTTGGTCAAAAAATGGGATTCGACAAATATCGACGAGTCAAAAGAACCACGATCTTAAGAGGGTCCCTTAACAAAGGTTTATAATAAACATGAGCTACTCCTCTCGTTTTCAATTAGTTTTGAGAAAATAAAAAACTTAACAAAAATTTATGATAAACATGGACTAATCCTCGATTGGTTTTGAGATGGAACCGATCAGATATTTCTCAAATTTTTTTTGGTGGGGTTTTGTAAGGTTTGTTAATGGGATGTTGTGGGGTGTAATTGTGTTTCGCACAATTGTATTTAGATTATGAAAAAAAAAATTGAAATAACTAGTCTTGCAAACACGAGTAGAGCTTAGTCGTAATTCTCTCGAAGTCGGAGGTTTGATTCTCCATATCCCTACGTTGTTGTATTAAAAAAATTTTTAGTACAACATATAGGGATGGTGAGGTTGTGAGTCTTGTGTCAATTACCATTGAGCTATGTCCATTTTGACGATTTGCACACATTATTGAGAGTGAATTACGAAAAAAGTATATATATATCTAACCTGATTTTGTTGTTCACTTCATTATTTTATTTTGTAAGTACTTACGTACATTCATCAACTAAAGGAATTTATCTTATCATTAAAGAAAGTTTTAGATAAAAACTGTAACCATTTCCTTCAAAAAAACAGAAAAAAAAAAAAGATTAATGAAGAGCATATGGCACTTTTTGATGGTGTCATGTTTCCCCTTTTACGAGGTAGAAGGAAAATAGTAGTTATGATATATTTTTTACTGCATCAAAAACTTGGAACTGGGTTCATGTAACTCAGTTTTTAACTCGAAATTTATAGTGGGTATTATCCGGTAAAACTAAGAACCCGGTAAAACTAAGAACCCTCACCCACAATGCGGAGGGTTGAAGGTATTATTTTGGCTACTCAAGATCGTGACTCTTTTGTGGATCCTATTTTTTGATCGGGTACTCGTTTGAGTTTTTGAGTTCTGATATCATATTAATATTTATGAGGTTCCATCTCTAAACCAATTGACAATAATAGAGATAGTCCATATAAACCATTGTTAGGTCTCTTATCTTATCAATGTGAGATCCTTGACCATAAACACTAAATTTCTATGGGCAAGTAACTTGAATTCAGGTGCCATTTATGTGGAGCCAGCCAATTATTCTCACAGAGTCTAAGTCCCCCACAAAGGGCATAACAACAATTTTTTAATTATAAGATATATTTATTAACTAATTCTATAATATTATTGTATATTTAAAAGATTCATAATATAACAATTTCCATACAAATCAGGAACAAAGATTAAAATTCCCACCAAGCCATGGGTGGAGAGTGGACCCCTACCTCCATACAGCTCCCTTCTCATATTTATCCAAATATAAATAAATTCAAATTACAAATTTATGAACCAAATACCTCTTTAAATTACTTGATAATCCACACGTGTTTCTAAATAAGTCTCATAATTATAGTATTAAACTTTCATCAATTCATATGTTTGTAAGTTTGGTGTCGCTATAAAGAATGAACCGACGAAATATAATCAACAAAATATTATTAATATAATATAATAATAATAATAAAATTTATGTTATTTAAAAATATTGGAATACTTATTTATTAATTTAAATATATTTTTTAATATATGAAGTTTATGATTCTTTCAGAAAAATTAACTTACATTAAAATTGAGGTCTCTCGACACTTTCACGAAATATTTAAAATTTCAGCGGTAATTTCTTAATAAAAAAAAAAGTATTTAAAGCAAATTATGTACCTTAGTTTTCAAAATAGTTTCTAGTACACCACTTTATTCTCTCTAAAAGTTGACATAGCCAATAAAAATGTATCCCATATATTCCAAACAAATTAATTTCTAGCAATTCAAAAGCACCTTTAAAATATTACTTGTTTGAATGTGTATATTTAATTAATTAAATTTTAGGCAGTATGAGATGCAGTGGGTACTTTCATGAGGTACATACTTATTTTAATATTTTTGCATCTTCCAACAAACTTTTTTTTGTTTCTTTTCCAAAAAAAATAAAATATATATATTTATATATAGTTATTTTCGAAATTGCTGCTAAAACTATTTTTTGACAGCTTTATGAAGTGGCAAATAGGAGAATCTTTTCTTAATAAATATTATATTTTGTAAAGTTTATTTTAAAATAATATGGTTCTAACTTTTATTTACATTCTATAACAGTTTCTAATAAAATTGTCTTTAATAAATTTTAAGTACCAATTATTTAAGTCAGTTTCAATTTGTTCATACAAATTTTAATTTTGTTATAATACTTTTAAAAATTTTAATTTTGTGTTTATAGTTTAATTGAACCTAAGAAACTGTCTCCAGTCTAAACAATTCATCTTTCTTTTTCTTTTTTCTTTTTTTCCCCCTCATTTTTACTCTCCAACCGGTTACTTTAAATTCCATTGTTGATGACAGATTTATCTATGGCCACCATGCCCCATTTAGCTATTGTGTAAGTTTTCTTTTTGGACAATTGCCCCTTCGTCTTCCGAAAAAATTATAAACATCAAATTAAAATTATTAAAATTATAAGGGTTAAATTGAAGTTAATCCAAATCCAAGAAATTAAAGGGGTAATTTGACATTAAAAAAATAAACTTATTAAATAAAATATAAATTATTTCTACGAAGTCTGTTTTCTTTTTTGAAGGGATAATTTTAAGAAATTCATCCCCAAATAAATTGAAATTTTCTCCCTTTCTCTCTAATCACATTTCATACCTACCATGTTTTTTTTTATTACTTTTTAATAATCTTTAAAACTATATTATTTCTCAAACATTTTTAATTTTATTTTTTTTCGAATCGATGTGGTGTGGCTTATATTGTGGATCTCTATAACCAAGGCTCGTTGCCTAGACTAAGAAATAAGAGCAACACGAAACCGAAGACCTCATCGTAGATAATGCAACAAGGCCCAAAACCCTTGTTATTAGTGTGCCATTTTTAAGGTACTTCAAATATTTTTTCTAAAAATGTAAAGATTTATTTTTTTAAATCAAAAAAAAGAGAGAGAGAAGCGAGTAATATCTTTTAAATTAATTGAAAAAAATATCTACATCCCAAGATTCCTACTAGATGATTAAACTAGGTGTGCACTAACTTAAAAAGTCGATGGTGTGATCTATTTTCAAATAGTATAAAAAAAGTTGGTTGATTCAAGTAGATGTGCACTAATTAAAATTTTTTTAGGTGGTTTCCTCCCTGTTTTATTCTTTATAATTACTGTTATACAAAGGAAAACTACAAACAAACAAATCAAGGAAACAAAGAGAATCAACGAGATGGCCGAGCCATCGAGCCAAGCCTCCGAACCGTCGAGTCGAGCTGAGCCGAGTCCGACATCTTCCGTCTTCTGTTGTCTACGAATCATTGGGCCTTCACAACAATCATCTAGGGCTCATTGAAAGGTTTGGAAACCTTCCAAGCGATTATAAATAGGCCATATAGCCTAACCCTAAGGTAAGCCGAATTCGACCATTGAATTATATTACTCTACTGCTCACCCTTGCTAACTTAGGCATCGGAGCCCGTGTGACAAGTGTCACACCGGTCTAGCCTTGTTTGGTTTTGCAGGTTTTCGAGTCCTTGATAATCAAGTTTGGTGTGAACCTCGGGAAGAGCATAATCCACGCATCAACAATTGGCGCCGTCTGTGGGAACGATACGAAAACCGAAGCAAGCTTAGCCGAAACAAGCTCAGATCAGAGAATATTAGAATGGAGCAAGCTGATATGAACCCCGGTGGGGGTCAACAGTGTTTCAGAAAGAAGAGCCCGAGCAGGACAATCGACCACTCAGGAGAGGTATGCCTGAACCCTGCTCATCCACTAGATCTGTCTGCCCTCAGAATGGGAGAACCGGCTGAGGAGGTGGAGTCTGCATAGTCCGCATGAGAACATGCCAGGAATTGATCGGGAAGTCATGGTACACCGACTCAACGTCCATAAGAGCTGTAGACCAATGAAATAGAAGCGTCGTGCCTTCACCTAAGAAAGGAATGAGATCATGGCTGAGCAGGTAAATGATCTACTAAAAGTAGGGTTCATTCGAGAGGTGCATTACCCCAGTGGATATCCAACGTCGTGCTGGTAAAGAAGCCCAATGGCAAATGGAGAATGTGTGCATCGACTTAACGGACATAAATAAGGCCTGTCCAAAAGGCTCTTATCCCTTGTCTTGAATAAGATCTAGAAGCCAACGATATGAACTCTGGAGAGATCAACAACGTTCCGACGATGATTCTTGTCCGAGGAGGATGGTAAACCGAGAGTTATTCTTGCTTGGGGTGGTTGAAGGTGATGAATTGTTAAATAAAGTTAAGCATGTTGTTTATTCTACTATGATGTTCAAATTTGAGGTAAATTAATTATTTCCTATGTTTTATACTTGAGAAAATTATTTGTTTGATGCCCAAACAAAACCTCCTCAAGTGGAGGTATGGGTAAGCTAATCCATAGCTGGTCAACGGTGTTCCGACTACTATTGTCATCTGAGAAGAGGGATGAACCGAAGACAGGTCTTACGCGATGAAATTCCAAAGGAGATAAGCTCGTGAGTTTCAAGACAGGGAGAGCAACATGCCAAGAACCCTAATCAGATCAACAAGGATCGACGACAAGGTCTTGATGGTGAAGTGAGAACATGTCACGCTAGTGGTTCAATGTTTCCAGTGGATGACCACTTAACCACCAAAAGAATGGGAACAAGATCACACCATGAGATTAGATCACGCAGTCGGTTTGATACCATCGACGGGTAATGAAACAATCGACCGCGATGAAAAGGCCGACCCGAGCCCTGGTCATCGCATGGAATCACCCACTCGAGATAAGGAAAAAAATTGCTGAAGATTTAGAATCGATCCCTTTAACATTCGGAGAGCAACGAATTAACCGAGAACTGTTCGGATCCAAGGGGATCCAGGGACAACCAAATCGATATAGATTCTGGGGCCCCCCCTTTTCTGAGATAGACGTGGGAAAAGAAAATCAACAAATTATGGATACCTAGAACGAACGAATCAACAAATTCCATGACAGATCCTGGGTAAAATAAGTCAACCCATAAAAAGAAGAAGAACTGCTCAAACTCAATGAGGTGTAGGGCAAAGCAAGTCTACGAGTTCTGGGGTAGGACCTAGAGCAAGCAGATCGACAAGTTCTAGGACAGATCCTGGATGAGATAAACTGACAGATTCTAAAATAGGTTCCGAGAGAAACGATCAACAAATCCCATAGTGGAAAAAGCAACTTGATGAAGTTGCAAGACATCCAAAAGACAAGCTGACCGCTGTGAAAAGTTAAGGGAATGTATGAAGAACACAACCCTTCTTTTGAAAAACTTGAACAACAAAAAAAGGCAACCTACACCCGTTCGAGGTCCACGGAAGGCAAAGCTATTGCTAATACCTAACAAGCGAACTACATAACTGATCATGACCAGACTCTGGGGTATGACGGATCCAAGGCATGACCATATCCAAGGTATGACCAGGTCTCGGTCGAGCAAGTCTCTGTCGGCTAGATGTCTTCTACCAACCAGGTCTCTACTGTTGACCAGGCTTATTCTGCTTACCAGGCGTATTCCGCCGACTAGGTCTATTCTACCGACCAGGCATATTCCGCCGACCAGGAATCTTCTACCAACCAGGTCTCTTCCATTGACCAGATCCAATAACTACACGACAGCAAAAGTCAGCAGTACGTAGTATAATAACTGCCTGGAAAGCTGACTCGATTTCTAAAAATTTGTGCTCGGCAAAGAGAAGTCACTTAGTCAACACGAGCATATAGAAGAAAGCGACATAGAGAGAACGACAAGACTTAAGGTACTTGAGAAAGTTTCCATTTGATACCTTAAATGAAACCTCCTCAAGTGGGGGCCAGTGAGTAACTATGGTCAAGGAACTCGGGTTGGGACAGACCTAGAAGCAGGTCGATAAGTTAGAAGCCGATCAGTAAAACCAGTGAAGAAAATCCCAAGGTGTTGAAAAAGGCAGGCGTATAGGCCCAGCAAGGTCAAAACAAAAAGCAGGCAAGCCTAAATCGGTCAATAAAACCCATGGGTAGAAATCCATTTGGCAAAAGCCAGAATAGGTTAGAAACCCGAGAGTGTTGATTGAACTCGAGTTAAAAACCGGCAGAAGCCAAATATGTTAGAAACCCAAAGGTGCCGACTAAACTCAGAGTACAAAAACCATTGGCAAAAGTAAAATAGGTTAGAAACTCGAGAGTGAACCCTGAGGCATAAAGCATGGGCAAAAGCCAAACAGGTTAAGAAACCCAAAAGGAGTACCACTGGCTCTGCTGAGAAGTTAAATCCCAAGGCTAAAATCTAAACGATAGAAACTAACCGTATAGAAGTGCCTAAGAGACTTGATTGCAATCGACTACAATGAAAGAAATGGGGGCTATGATAGCCAGCCCAAGAAACGATAATTGACAGCGACAAAAGGGTATCGACTGGACTCACGGTATGAAGCAATTGACAAAAGCCAAATAGGTTGGAAACCCAAGAGGGAACCCTAGATATAAAACCCTGGGCAAAATCCAAACAGGTTAACCCAATCGGGTACAGCTAGCCCCAGCTAAAAGTTGTATCACAAAGGACCTAAACAGTTAAAATTAACAGTATGACGAAGCCCAACAGGCTTGACGACGATCGACTATGGCAAAAAGGGTATGAGGCTAAAAAGGCCAACCCGTGAAATGACAATCGACCCAGACGAGATTGTACGAGCGTTGTTCTACAAAAACAGTGACTCATAGAACGACTGAGCAACAAATACTCCAAATATAGAAGCCCTGACATGCTTTATGCAAACTACTTTGAGAGTGGGGGCTATTGTTATATAAATGAAAACCACAAACAAACAAGCCAAGGGAACAAAGAGAATCAACGAGATGGTCGAGCCGAGCGGAGTCCGGCATCTTCCCTCTTCTGTTGTCTACGAATCATTGGGCCTTCACAACAATCATCTAGGGCTCATGTAGAAGGTTCTGGAAACCTTCCAAGCGATTGTAAATACGTCATATAGCCTAACCCTAAAGTAAGCCGAATTCGACCATTGAATTCTATTACTCTACCGCTCCCCCTTGCTAACTTAGGCATCGGAGCACATGTGACAAGTGTCACACTGGTCTAGCCTTGTTCGATTTTGAAGGTCTTCGAGTCCATGATAATCAAGCTTGGTGCGAACCTCGAGAAGAGCATAATCCACGCATCAACAATTACCAATAAATGAATTGATATAAGTCCATTTTCCACAAAAAGGTATGCGCTGGACCTCTTCAACTCGTTTTTGGTTTCACTAAAAAGATTTTATAACAATGGAGAAAATTGTTCTCACATATATATTATATTTCATCTTAGAACTTTGTTTGCACTTGTAACATTTTACTCAGAGTGCGCTACATTTCATGAAATTTATATTGAAATTGTTCGTTAGTTTTTGTTTGTTTACGACACATTTATGCATATAAGATATATTTGTAGAAATAAATAATCATGAGGAAGCGAGACATAAATGGATCGAATTGAGAGGAAACTAATAGTCCGAACGATTAAAGAATATATTACAACACTTATTGGCGGCCAAATACCCAAGAGAATAGCATCAGGGCACCAGAAAATGCATCATGACACGTGCAGTCGAAAAAATAGAAAGTGGCAATTTTGGCCCGAGAGGCGAGCGCCACGGTGCTCCGAATATTTTTTCTTCCCCACTTTTTCCTATCCCATAATGCTTACTTATGGCGCTGTCATGATAATTTTCTTATAAAATTAGGTTTCTCAGCTGCTTCAGAGGAACTTTTAGCGACTTTTGGGAGAGATGTAATAACTCAAAAAGTGAGGGAAAATGAACAATCAAAGAGCTTAGAGAAGGGATTTTCAAGGCTTGGATTCATGAAGATTGAGTTGGGGACGATCAATCTAAAGAAATTTTGGATTTGTCACTGAAAGAGTAATTCTCATTTATGTACTTTTCCAACATTACAAACCTATAGAAATATGGTATGAACAAAAACTCTAAAAAACGAAAAGATTGAAACAATATACATATTCAAATACACAAGGAAATAATTAAAGAATAATGAAGAATTAAACGACATAATCCTCATTAATGTTGACAGCAATTTGTCCTTGAGTTGGGGATGAGTTGTATCTCGAATTAACTAAAAATGGGCAAGATTTCTACTACCGTAATAAGTCAAAACTGTACCGTTGCTGATTTTACATTGCTTCCTTATTTGATAAATCATTCTTTTAATTTAAGGTCTCTTCATCCTTCCTCAAACTGGAGTTTGAAACTTGTTGGACTTCTAGTTTGCCTCTCAAATTTCGAAAGGGTTCTTTTGCAAGCGGTTTAGTGAAGATATCAGCAAGTTGTCTGTGAAAGGGAATGAACCGTGTTATCTAAGTTTCAAGGGCAACATCTTCTCTTACAAAATGATATTCTAGTTCGTCATGCTTTGTTCTAGCATGAAACACTGGATTAACTGTCATGTGTAGGGCACTTAGGTTGTTACAAAATAGTGAGGTGGCCGATGTAGAGGTATGCCAATATCTCTGAAGAGAAATGTAAGCCATGTGAGTTCCGCTGTGGTGTTAGCCATTGCACGATATTCTGCTTCAGTACTTGATCGAGCTATAGTTGGTTGTTTCTTAGAGCTCCAAGAGATGCAATTTGCTTCAAGGAATATGCAATATCCTGTAGTACTTCGTCTAGTTGAAGGACAACCGCCCCAATCTGCATCACAAAAGGCATAAAGGTTAAGGTTGCTATTCTTGTGAAATGTGATACCATGTGAGAGGGTGCCTTTAAGGTAACGCAAAATTCTTTTAACATCCCTGAAGTTATTGATGGTTGTAGTTTGCATGTGTTGACACACTTTGTTGACTGCATAAACAATGTCAGGGCGAGTGAGTGTAAGGTACTGGAGCGACCCTACAATGCTACGGTATGTGGTGGCATCTACTAAATCACCATCATTTGGACTCGATGTGGATGAGAGTGCCATAAGGGTGAAGTGTGATGCATACAACATATTTGCTTTGAGGAGAACATCTTTGGTGTACTTGCTTTGAGTAAGCATTCTTCCTTGTGGAGTGGAGTGGACTTCAATGTCAAGGAAATAGTGTAGAGCTCCAAGGTCTTTAAGTGCAAATTCCAATCCCAATTTTGTAATTAGATGTTGCATTATGATTGCATTTGTTCCTATCAAAATAATATCATCAACATATATTAGCATGAGTAAAAGAGTAGAGTTTTCCTTAAAAATAAATAGAGATGGGTCAGAATGATAGCAGTGAAATCCAAAGTTTAGGAGGCATGTGGATAGCCTATCAAACCAAGCTCTAGGAGCTTGTTTGAGGCCATATATGGAACGATTCAGCTTGCAAACATGATGCGGCATTTGAGCGTTGTGGAATCCAGCAGGTTGAGCCATGTAAACTGTTTCCTTGAGGTGTCCATGAAGGAAGGCATTCTCAACATCTAGCTATCGTAGATGCCATCCTAAAGTCGTTGCAATAGCCAATACAATTCTGACCGTGGTGGGTTTGACCACTGGACTAAATGTCTCTTCATTGTCCATTCCTTCAACTTGAGAGTACTCTTGGGCAACTAATCTTGCCTTTTACCGATTCACTGTTCCATCTTCTTTGAGTTTGGTTTTGAAAATCCATTTTGATCCTACGATATTTGTGTTTGGAGGCTTAGGCACTAGATCCCATGTGTGGTTTGCTTCATGAGCAATCATTTCTCCTTTCATAGCAAGATGCCAATGTGGTATTTTAAGGGCTGTTTTGTAGCTTTTGGGTTCAGCTATTTCAGAGGTGGTTACGAGGGATAAATGTTTTTTTGGAAGATTTTAACGATTTAACTAGTTGGAGAAGTGGGAGGCCTAAGTTGGGATTTTTAGCTAGTTTTCCACGAGTGATCATAGAATGTTTGTTGAGGGAGTGGTCATGGTTTATTGATGCTCTCATTGCGATCTTGATTTAGTTCAGGCAAACCTGCATAAGATAAAGGCAGACCAACATGCAGAAATTCACTGATATCAGGTAAAGCAGAAGGTTTAAGACAATTTTAAGGTAAAGTGAGAAGTTCAAGAGAGTTTTGAGTTTTAGAAAGCTCATTTGGTTGACGAATTTGTTGCTGATTTCTGCAATTCTGACTTGGTGAATTAGTTTGATTGGTTTGACTTCCTTCCTCGATAGTGGCTCCTTCCTCAAAGGGTCCTTCCTCAATTATAGCTATTTGCTCACCATTTTTTTTATCCATATTGGTAGCAACTTCTTTAGATTGTATGGTATTTGGTTCCTTGACAATAACAGCAACTTCATTATCTTGGAAATTATGTGTATTATGATGGTCAGTAGCAAGAGAAGCCGGCTGTTCTTTCATATATGTAGGAGGAGCTTGCTGTTCTTGCACCTCAGTTCTTTGGCATCCTTCAAGATCACAAAATTTGATGGCCATTTCACCGGAACTTTTTATTGGTGTATTTTTCCTTGGTTCTTTAACATCTTGATCAGGTTGCTGGCATGTATGCCATTCTTCAAGTTGCGAAAACTCAATAACATTTAAACAATTTGTGCTTGATGTGTGTGTATAGTTAGGTGAAAATGGAAACACATCTTCATCAAAAATGACATGTCTAGAAATATAAACCCTATTAGAGGATGAGTCTAGACATCTAAATCCTTTGTGCTCTAATACCATAAAGAAATTTTGGATTTGTCACTCAAAGAGTAATTCTCATTTCTATACTTTTCCAGCATTACAAACCTATAGAAATAGGGTCTGAACAAAAACTCTAAAAAAGGAAAAGATTGAAACAATATACATATTCAAATACACAAGGAAAGAATTAAAGAATAATGAGGAATTAAAGGAAATAATTCTCATTAATGTTGACAACAATTTGTCGTTGAGTTGGGGATGAGCTGTATCTTGAATAAGCTAAAAATGGGCAAGATTTCTACTGTTGTAGTAAGTCAAAATTGTACTGTTGCTTATTTTGCATTACTTCCTTATTTGATAAATCATTCTTTTAACTTGAGATCTCTTCACAATCAACACAATGGATTTAGTTTTATTTCTTTTCTCTTGACTTTTATAGTTTGTTATGGAATTTTCTTTGAGACTTTGTTGTTTTATATTGAATATGAGTAGTTAAGTTACTTTGTCTTAGGGATTGATGTAGCCATGGAACTTTATAGATTGATTGTTTAATTCTCTACATTTAATGCTTAATGCCTTTAATCTACTAGTCATAGATTGATTGATGTTATACTTGAAATCTTAGGGACGGGAGAGGTGGTTTAGAGTTAGAACTAAGATGCATAACAAAAAGGGTTTTAAGATCGGGAGATTTAGACTTATTCAATAAAGTTTTTATTTGTTATAGAAACTAGATGGGGATATTGGTTTCTTAATTAGTAAGAAGAATTAACTTACATTCAGGAGAGGCAGTTGATATTTGAGAATTATTGACCTATAAAATCTGTAGTTCATTCATTCCTGGGTGATATACCTTCGAATTATTACAAGAAATCTATCAGAATCATACCAATTCACTAGTCTTACCATATGACAAGTAAGACAAGGTGTAGTAGCTCAACTTACTATACCTAAGATTAGGTAATTATTGGGAGGTAGCATCTCAATTAATCATCTACCACTTGATCGTCTACCACTTCACTTAGGTAGTTGTTTATGCATGATATTTAAGTAATGTGAGCTTAACTTAAATGAATTCAACAGTAAAGGGACTCTTTCAAGTGACTAGATTTGGAGTCGCCATCAACCATGTACGAGATGTGATTGGTCACCTAAACAAATACTGTAAAAAAATAGATTTTGGTTCAGGAATCAATCTACGTTTATGGAAGGCATTAACTAGAACTATAACAAGTGTCGTACAGAAGCCATTAAAGAAATTTAAAACTTCAAAAATATTGGAAGAATATCTTTCCAATCTCCATCATGGGAGTTCTCTAAGGAATTTATGCTTTCTTTGTTTATTAATTTCAAAATGGTTGAGGATTTGAAAACTTTTTTTATTTTAATATTATTTTTATTTTTATTCAAACCTTGAGTTTTTTTTTTATTAAAACTTTAAATATTCTTTTATTTAAACATTTATTTTAAATTATATCATTTTCTTTAAAACTTATCATCCTAATTTACCTTACACAATAAAAAAAATCTCTTTTTATCTCATATAATATCACATTCAATAGTATCAGGAAAAAGCTATCACTGACTTTCCATAGCGTTTTTGGAACGCGGTGGTAGGCCTTGTTATGGATTAACTTTTCATCGTGTTTGTTCGCTAGACAAAACGTTATAGAAAGTCTACTTTCAATTGCATGATTTTACTGCTATAAAAACTTTTCATAGTGTAACAGAAAATGTTATAATAAATTTTTCGTAGTCAAATATTTGGTGGTAGGAACTTGAAAGTTATTTGAAAGTGCAATAGGATTCACATGAAATGATCAATTACCTTAGGGGAATTAGCTGAATCATAAAGAATTTGGTATATGAGTAGAAATTCTTGGTACTTCGTACATAATCGGACTGAAACTTTTTGTATAATCTCAACTATTTACACACATTCAAGAATCATAAACCTTCAACCTATCAATTATACAAAAGTTTGTACAATTTAACTAGTACTAAGGGAAAGTAAAAAAGAATGAAAGCATGCCAATAATTAGTCATAATTGGCATGATCTTTCCACAGAAAAAATCTGCTATATTTCCTAAAGACAACTACGATAATATTTTCAAGGATAAGAAATTGGAGATATTTGACTGAGGTGCAATCAATCACTAATAATCTGGTGATTGATGGTAGGTTTTGTTCCGGTTTTGTTCCATATCTCCTTGAACATAATCAAGAAGAGATGTTGCTGTTTTAAGAAAAATGTGGGAGACTAGTTTTGGAAAGTTTACTATCATGTTTATCAAAATAATTTTCTGCAGTCATTGAGTTGAACGATGTTCTTGACTTTCTGCTATCATTAAGTTTAATGAGGGTCTTGTTATTTTACATCATTTCTCAAACTTGGGGCAGAGATTTTGTGAACTCTCTTGTTTGTTTGATAAGTCTTGAAAAGTTGCGCTGGTAAGGGGCTTGGTGATGATATCTGCAACTTGTTGAATAAGATGACACATATCGAATGACTAATGATCCAAGTGCTACCTTAGCTTCTCGGGTACAAAGTTATAGTTCTATGTGTTTGGTACGAGCATGGAGAACTGGATTGTTGGACATTTGAATGGCATTCGTATTATCGCAAAATAACTTCGGAGGTTTATGTAGTGGTATTCCCATGTCATGAAAGAGAAATGTGATTCATGTGAGTTTAGTTGTAGTCATTGTTCTATAGTATGTTTAAAAGCTTGATCAACAGACAGTTGTGTTGGAAAAATTACTTACCAAGACACTTTTCCCCTTCCACAGCTCGTCAACGGAAAACACAATCAACCACAATAATAAGAGATACAGGGAAATCGCAGTAAAAGACAAAAAGAGTTTATACTGGTTCACCTAACTATGGGCTACGTCCAGTCTTCCGCGACAACCAGTTCTATAATGATGTTGGGATAAACAATGGGCAAATACAATACTCTCAAATCTAGATGCCTCAACAAAAGTCACCTAGCCTCTAAGAACTACAATAATAGAATCCTAGGAAACAAGAATAAAAAACTTCACCAAATACCCACGAGAATTGGTTTCCGACGATGCTCTACAACCTCGAGATCTTGTCTCTATCGCTCTGCCAACACTCTGCTTTAGCACCCATTGATCTCACATTCACATTCTGTCATTTTTTCGACTGACATGGTTATTGATACTTGTTGCGTTCCCACAACTGTGATGAATGCAAGTGAAAGTGTACATTAAACTTGTCGATTGTAGTATAAACAAGGTCGAATCCACAAGGACTAAGGATGTTACTTTAAACATGCGTTCAAGAATACCAAAAACGCAAATAACACATAAAAAGTGGTTGTATAACTAAACTAAGTAAAATACTCTAAAAATGCATAAATGAAATCCTGTAATAACAAATGCTGGGGAAAATAAATGCTTTAGCACTGAATGCGAATGAGAGGTTAACAGATCTCGAAAAGGTGGGAGAGATTTAGCATATTTTCACAGGTTATCAACCTACTATCTTGCTTACTAACATCTATTAATGCCCAGCTCCACTCGGTTCCTTTCCGAGACACCTCAAACATAAGTAAGTACAACTTCCATTGCTAAATACCCAAGGAATAAATGCAAGCTCTAGGCAAGATTAGGGGACCTCATTCCTGTGTATCCCTAAAGCAATAGAAAAGCGCTAATCACAAATAAAGCAAATTGGCACCCATAAGCCCTCCCGGATCAATACAGAAGCTAGCAAACACGACAGAGTGGTCAACAATGTCACGCAAGATTGAAGAAATACAAAACAGCTTTATTTAAAAATAGATGCAACAGCTAGAGGTTCAGTATCAAGTTAGTTACAACATGTAAATCTCTCAAAAAATGGGGTTTAGTTCATGGGGAAAGGAAAAACGAAATGAGTAAAGAAAAAATACAACCCATTCTAAAGAAAGAGAGAAAAACACAGATGGAGACCACCAGCACGCAAGGTCCAGCAGCAGCTCCTTCCTATCGTCTGCTCTTCCTTGAAATGGGTCTGCTATCCTCGACTTCAGCACTGTATTTGGAGTATTTTCTCTCTTGGGATCGATTCCCCCTTGGGGAATGATGGTGAGACAACCTTATCATGTTGCTTTTATAGCACCCTCCAAAATTAGGGCAAAACTCAGTAAAACGAGCATTATACGGACATAAGTGAAAATCTCGCGTGTTTCTGCACTGCAAGGAATTTCTACAGCAAGTGATGCTCCAGCATTGACATGCTTTGGCACAACAATGCTCCGACATTTCTCCTATAATTCTGTCATTCTACTGCTCCTCAGCAACTTCTCTAAATTCTGCACAAATAAACCAAAAATAGGAGAAACAAGTAGGAATTTGCATAAATTCAGCAACTTAAGTATTTAGCATATGATAATTAACTTTTCCGCTTAATTCCTCACTTTAGCATGCTTCTTAGATAAAAATTCTCACATTAATGCACGAATTAACCCAATTATATTCACTAAAATAACTCTCTTTTGAAGAGTTATCACTACTTCATCTGGCTCGCATTCTTCTTCTGTTCGTAGCCTATTTCCTTCATCTTGATTTAATTTATCATGGTTTCATGGAGCATTTGGATGGGCAGGAGGTAAGGCCTTTCTGAAGGGATGCGAATCCCGGAGCGGAAGCGGACCGTTGTTCGTGACATTTGAGAAACAAAATCAATTTGCAAAGAAGGAAAATACAGAGGAATGCTATTACCTTTGAAGAACTTTTCTTCAACGATTTCCACCCGAACAGCACCACTGAGTCTTCCTTGCTATCCTCTTGGGTTTCGAGAACACGCTTGTGGGAGCGTTTTGTTTTGAATGTCAGGGAGGGTTGAGAGAGACCTTGAGAGAGATTGAACAATGCTTGGGATTTTTTCTTTCTGTACTATGCAGAACCCACTGCAGAAGGAACGAACAGAGGGAAATATGACGTGGGGTAACTCCCCACGTCATATGCAACTTCCCACTCCCCTGCATTTTTGCAGGGAGTGATTTATTATTAATAATAATATAAAATAATATTATTAATTAATAATAATTAATATATATATTTAATTAATTAATCTTATTAATTAATATTAATCAATTAATTATTAATCTAATTAATAATCAATTAAATATATATCTTAATTAAATAAATAATTAACACTTAATTATTTATTATCAAAATAGAATCATATTCTAAAGCAATTCTCTCGTATAACCTATAGTTCTAATGTACATCTTATGCACATTATTTTTAACCTATAGTTTTAATATGAATCTTATTCATATTAATTTTATTTGAATCACATTCAAATAATTTCTCTCATAATATATAGTTTCAATTTTGAATTAACTATATATTATAATGTATCAATATACATATAATCCCTTAAGAAATTTGAACAATTCAAATTCTTCCAAAAACTTGATCCTCGTTTTACCCGTTATGAGCTAGCAAGGGGACCTAATGGACCTATAGATCAGAAGCTCCAACGATGCAAGATTAATTAGTCAAACTCATTGACCGAGTTAATCAAGATTCGTTAACTACGAGTCATTCCACTAAAGACCCGCAGTTGCACTCTTCTCACTGCAGAATGTTTTCGTGTCCATGGATATACAACCATTAATGACGAGTCAATCCTTCACGAGTGCTCGTAACTCAAGTTGGGTCAAATTACCGTTTTACCCCTGAGTTACATCTTACTCCTTAAACATCACTGCTCCTCTAATGAACAACCCGGTTATGGTCCAACCAATAACCGGAAATCCCTCTCGGTCAATGAGAGCGTGGGGCCTCTTGTTCAAGTCCCGGAGTCAGCATTTAAGGGAACACTCATCTACTCCCCTAAAGTTGGGGAGGAGTGAATTTCATCTTGTGAAGTTATGTTCCCAGCTCCCCACTCGGTCTCGTCCCCAAAATGGTAGGAATGTTGAGTCGGCTACTCGAGCCACTCTCACCCATACAGATCAAAGGACGAGCCCTCACGGGCAGGAGTCCATAACTCACTCAAGATTGAGAATGAGTTGACAGGTCATCCTAAGAAATGGCAATCTATTAGTTAACGGTGTTACATCTAAAGATTGCCTATTTCGCGGTCCGGTCTTATACAAACTCATTGTATAGGATACCCCCACTCGCATGTCTCCACACGAACGACCTGGATCGAGTCGTCTGTAACCTTTACAGAGCGGGCCATATCCATAGTGTTGCTAGGATAAGGTACCCAGCCTTATCCATATACTATAGACCCTTTAGGTTATTCACGGGATATTATCCATTCATATATATACCCCGTATATCAAATATATACCCAGTATATATACTGTCCCGATTACATTAATAACCTTGGATGTTTAGTTTATTGGATTTTGGACAATGCAAAGCTATGATTCAACAACAAATTTATTGAATAAAACGTTATTAAATAGATATTTGTTTTTAGAAAATACAAACTACGAGTTTAGGGCAACACACCCAACACTTTCCAATTCTCAAAGTAAGAGTCTTACATTGCTCCTTACCGTCCCTCCTTAAGGGTTCTATATCAATTGGTAACGATCCATGCGGTATATTTTTTGGATTTGTGGCTAGCTGTCCCATCTAAATTTCTAAGTTACGCAAGGATGCGGTTTGACTCTGTACCGTTGCATCATTCTTTGCCATGTATGCATTAATTAAATTTTCCAGGGAAGTAAAGTTCCTTCTGTCTGCCGTTGAGCCAATGGCTGACCTTGATTTGCAAAACCAAGTGGGTAATTTCATTTCTGCTGATATGTTGGGGCATTCGAAGCTTCTACATTATTCCCTCCGTGGTTTCCACCCCAGCTAAAATTTGGATGGTTTCTCCACCCTAGGTTAAATGTATTGGAGTAAGGGTTTTTGGTTGTTCTACGAATTTTCCAAGTAATATACTGATTCTGGGTTTCCAGGATAATCATTGAAATGATGCTCTCCTTCGAAATATGAGCAAGAAATCCCTTAGGTGTGGCTCAAATTTTCCTTAGCAGCAAATGTTCCCACTACAGTCTATTGTGACGTGCTCCTCATTACTAAGTCGGCCAGGTTCTCGATCTTGGAGTTTATTGCTGAGAAGGCATCAGCATCATTCAATCCCTTGGTTCTGTTTCCTTGAATAGCTTATGGATCAGACCATTAGTGATTGTTTGATGATATCCATTCCAAAATGTCAAATGCTTTTGCCTAAAGTTTGGGCAGAATTAAGCCCTACATTAGCAGACAAATCAATGACTAACATCGTAGCATCATTTAACCCATTATAGTAAGTCTCAATATGGATGCACCTTGGAATTCCACGATGTGGGCACTTTTGTAACAGTCTTTTAAACCGCTCCTAGGATTTACTAACAGATTCCCCAACAAATTGTTGGAAATTATTGATCTCACTTTGGAACTTTGTATTTTTGTTGGGTGAGAAATACTTCATCAGGAATTTTTCTGCCAAATCGTTCCAACTTGTGATTTGACTTTGATGGTAGCGAATCCAACCATGTTTGTGCTTCGTCTCTAAGTGAATAGGGGAATAACTATAATTGCGACACCACTTTCGATATTCTCTCAACCTTGAACAAGTCACGCACCACTATAAAGAATCTCAAATGCAAGTATGGGTCTTCGGTTAGATGACCGTGAAATTGACTCATCGTTTGCAGCATTTGAAACATCATATTAAACAACCAACCAGGCTTGATCTTCCCCGTCAACAACGTCAACCAACTCAGCAGAATCTGCCAACTCAGTATTCTCATGGCCTCATATCAGTACCTCACTACCAACAATAAATGAAGGCAAAACATTTGCAATCTTTGCAATAATAGCAGCCCCTCAATTATTGGCATTACCTGTCAATCAAATCCCCAACATCACAGCAATTAACTGCAATTAACTTCCTTAATTGCTGTAGTAGAAAGATGTCATCTTTCCCCCTTTCACCATATTTGTTATTACCTCATTTATGCATTTATGTTTGTTACCGTTGAGTTCTTTTCTTCCATGTATATACCTAACCTTGGGTTTTTTGTAATAGTCTTTCGTGTCATTTAAAATTAGATTTTAGCCTACTGTAAAGCTCAAGAAAATTAGTAATGATTGTTATCTCAGTTTGTGTCTGATCCCTCCTAACCTTTGAGCTAAATCTTTTATGGTATCAGAGTAGGCACGGAAAGACTAAAGATCCATCCTTCAATAATCTGTCATTGTCATGGCCCAATCAGAAAACTTACTGTGCATGGTTTCAAACAGGAAAAACAAGTGATATGTCAGATATGGGAAGAGGCTTTTATCATAGTAAACAGCCTAAAACCCAGACAAGCTATCAACAAGGAACTATCGTATAAAAGGTAAACAATAATCATCAACATTCAAATGGAAGAATAGGTTTCAAACAGGAAAAACAAGTGACATGTCAGATATGTGATAAGAACAATCACACCGCACTAGAATGTTGGAATAGATTTCACCATGCTTACCAATTTGAAGAAATACTTGAAGCTCTTGCTGCCTTAACTTTGAACGAAGTTGCTAATGAAAATATCTATACCGACTCTGGACAACCTTTCATGTGGTAAACGATCCAAGTAAAATTCAATTTTTACACCCTTATAATGATGCTGAATAAGGGTCTACACATTACTCACACAGAACACACTACTTTCAAAACTCTTAAAGGTCACCTTGCTCTAAATAATGTTTTAGTTGTCCCTGCAACGAAGAAAAATTTATTGTCTGTCAGCAAATTAACAAAGGATAATAATTGCTCCATAACTTTTAATGCTAACAAGTTTGTTGTTAAGGATCTACAAAGGTTAACTCTAGCTGAAAGATATGAAAAACAAGGACTATATAAGTTGGGAAAGCTGTAACCATATGCCAAACCACTTCTACAGCCTTTACTGTTACTACCGCCTTAAATAAAACTTCTTCTGTTGTGTGGCATAAGAGACTAGGCCACTTGAATGATCATTTATTGAAAACTCTTGCTGATAAACAACTGATCAATGTTACTTGTTGGGCAAAGGAACAATTAGTATGTGTTAGTTGCCAATTAGGAAAAAGTTGTAAGTTACCTTTTAATTCCACTAAATCTCATGCTTTGAAGCCTCTAGATAAGATTCATTGTGATTTATGGGGACCGGCCTCAATCTCGTCTTGTCAACATTTTAAATATTATGTTACTTTTATTAATGATTACTCACAATATGTTTGGATTTATCCTTTGAAAAAAAAAAATCAGAGTTCTTATCTTGTTTTATCGAATTCAAACTTCTTTTGGAAAATCAATTTGAACAAAGGATAAAAGTTTTTCAAAGTGATGGTGGGGTGAATTTCAATCCACTACCTTTAAAAATATTTTGGAACAAAGTGGCATTCATCATCAATTTTCATTTCCTTACACTCCTCAACAAAATGGAGTAGTTGAAAGGAAACATCGTCATATAGTTTAAACTGACCTCCCACTTTTGTTTGAATCTCATATGCCTCTAAAATATTGGGTGGATGCTTTTCTTACTGCTGTCTATCTCATTAATCAGATACCCTCTAAGATTCTAAGCATGAACTCACCCTTTCAGAAGCTATTTAGCAAGGAACCTAGCTATAACAATCTCAGGATATTTGGATGTAGATGTTTCTCTTATCTAGGAAACAATCCCAATAAGAATAAGTTCAGCAAACGTACTTATCCTTGTGTTTTTATCTGCTATAGCATGGTTCATAAAAGATATCGATGCCTAGATCCTACAAACAACCGAGTATATATATCAAAACATGTTTTTTATGAAAGTTTCTTTACTTATGATAAACTATCAACTAACATCTCCACCAATAGCACCTTTCCTTTAGTTGTTTCTGATTTTGTAGGCACAATGGACAAGGAGGACAATCTACCAAGTATGGAGCTACTCTATGATTATGACAATAAAATTGATGCAATGGAGAATTCAAGAATGCATATGGAAATAATCAGTCCATCCAACTCCCAGGCAATAGAAATACAACACTCTAAGCCTACTGATATGATTGAATCAAGGGTGAAAAATATATTGCAACATGAGCAACAAACTCAACTTGAACAAATGATATCCTCACCAACTCAACCTGAGCCAATGCAGCAGACTAATGCAGTAGACCAAGCTCTCAAGTTTCCAATACTTAACATTTCTTCCCAACACACAAAGTTTACTTCAACATTGCCTATATTGATTATTCAAACTATCATGACATTTCTGATACAAACAATTACCTCCTTATTGATTTATCTATTGTTTCTACAGGAAAAATTTCATCATCAGGAGACATGATTGACAATGCAGAAGACCAAAGTCTTACACAACAACAAATAACGGATCAAGACCACGAATTGCCAACATTGAACACTACTCCTCAAAACACAGATTTGCCTACTTCTAAGTATAATACTCTTCCTAATATTAGCAATCATCTTTTCATTGATTTGCCTCTTATATCTACAGGTCCAACCTTACCACCAGAAGAACAAGTTGACAAAGTTGCTGTCCAACCCATGTCTCGTGACAAAACAACATATCAGTCTCTAAGACATCATATGATCATAAGAACCAAGCTAAACAAGGATCCCGCTCTTGATCCAACTCTTGCATAGGAGGTCCAATCCTTGAGGGAACAGTAAAGTCATGCCCTTGTTACTGTGACAGAACAATCAGAATAAAAAAACTATAAGATGGCACTAACTCTTCTCAATGGAAAACAGCTATGGAAGAGGAAATCCAAGCCTTCTTACAAAATGACACGTGGAAACTTGTGCTCAGACCATTAGACACTAATGTGGTTGGGTCCAAATGGATATTTAAGACAAAGTACAAGGAAGATGGAACAATAAATCGATACAAGGCATGCTTGGTAGCTCAATGATACACTTAAATGGAATGGTTGGATTACGAAGAAACATACAGCCCAATGGTAAAGCCAACAACTATCAGGTTCATTCTATCCCTAGCAACAAGTGTAAGTTGGCCCTTACGCCAATTGGATGTGAAAAACGCTTGCCTTCATGGAATTCTAAAGGAGGATGTATACATGGAACAACCACCAGGTTTTGTCTATCCTAAAACCTCTCCTCCTTATAAAACTGCTCTTGTATGAACTCCAAAAATCCATGTATGTGTTAAAACAAGCACCCAGAGCATGGTTTGATAGATTAGCTGATTTCTCTCCATATTGGCTTCACTTGTTGTACATCAGACCCCTCTTTATTTATCTACAAAAATGGATCTATACTAACACTTATGCTAGAGTATGTTGACGACATTATTCTTATAGGAAATGATAACTGCCAAATTCAACACCTTATACAAACGCTTGGCTCAGAATTATCTTTGAAGAATCTAGGTTCCCTACACTACTTCCTTGGCATTGAAGTCAAGTCCACCTCTAAAGGAATCATGCTCTCTCAAGAGAAATACGCTCGGGACCTTATTGTAAAAACCAAAATGTCAAGAGCCTTTGCCATAAGCACACCTATGGCAACTTCAACTCAAGAATGTCCAACTGACATGCAACCTACAGATACTAAACAGTACAGAAGCATTGTAAGAGCCTTACAATATCTCAGTCTTACTCGTCCTGACATAGTACAAGCAGTAAATCGACTATACCAACACCTTCAACAACCAGTCACTAAGAACTTCAAAGCTGTCAAAAGAATCCTTCGCTATGTCCAAGGTACAATAGCCTATGGTATTACTCTCTATAAACATAGTTCTCTTAACTTATACGATTTTTGTGATGCAGATTGGGGAGGGTGTCACGTAACCAGGCGAAGTACCATAGAATTCTGCATATTCCTTGGATCCAACTGCATCTCTTGGTCATAAAAAAGCAACCCACCGTGGCAAGATCCAGCTCCGAAGCAGAATATAGGGTCATGGCCAGCACAACGGCAGAACTGACATGGATTAGCTTCATTCTTCGAGACATTGGAGTTCCTTTACTTCAAACGCCCCAACAATACTGTGATAACATGAGTGCTCTCCACATGTCCATAAACCTAGTCTTCCATGCAAGAACGAAGCACATAGAGATGGACTACCACTTTGTTCGTGAAAAAGTAGCTCTCGGATCTCTCATCACCAAATACGTTTCTTCTACTCATCAAATCGCCGACATCCTTACCAAGCCACTAACAAAGGTTGTGTTCAAGGGTCTAAGAAGTAAACTTGACGTTCGTTCTACCACTACCACCAGTTTGAGCAACGATATTAAACAACCAACCAGGTTTGATCTTCCCAGTCAACAACATCAACCAACTCAGTAGAATCTGCCAACTCAGTATTCTCATGGCCGCATATTAGTACCTCACTACCAACAATAATTGAAGGCAATACGTTTGCAATCTTTGCAATAACAGCAGTAACAGCAGCCCTTCAATTATTGCCATTACCTGTCAATCAAATCCCCAACATCACAGCAATTAACTTACTTAATTGCGGTAGTAGAAAGATGCCATCTTTTCCCCTTTCACCATTTCTGTTATTACCTCATTTTATGCATTTATGTTTGTTACCGTCGAGTTCTTTTCTTCCATGTATAGACCTAACCTTAGGTCTTCTGTAATAGTCTTTCGTGCCTTTTAAAATTAGATTTTAGCCTACTGTAGAGCTCAAGAAAATTAGTAACGATTGTTGTCTCAGTTTGTGTTTTGATCCCTACTAACCTTTGAGCTAAATTAATCACTAGCTTCAGCTCAAATCTGTCTACTTCGATTTCAGGCTCCATGATGACTGGATTAAAATTGTAGAATGCTGGAGCTGCATAAGCTCTTATCTCAATGTTTGTTTCGTCTGCTCATAGTATAACATTGAGTAGGGGAGCGGCTGCTGTTGGAACAGTAGCCACAGGGTTCCATTTACTCTACTCTCCCATTTCTTGGATTCTGTGATGGATTCATGTTTTCTTCAGCTTGGACCATTATCTGCTCATTTCTTCTTCTATGAAAAGTCTGCTCCATTGTGTGATCAATTATGTACTCCAAGCTTTCAAAGTTGTTCAAGCACCTTCAATAGAATCAAGAACACAAGAGAGAGAAAAAAATTTCAGCACTGCATTCTGAAACACCAACACTTAAAATAAAATGGCGAATCCCCTGCAATGGTGCCAAAATCTTGTTGTGTGTCCACAACCAATGTGAATGCAAGTGCAAGTGTATAATATTCTTGCCGATTGTAGTACAAACAAGGTCGAAATCCACATGGACTAAGTGTTAAATCTCATGTTTCTGCCTAATAATACCAACAATATAAAATAAAATATATTCAAGTGTTGTTTTACTAACTCTACTCTAAACGAAATAACATAAAATTGCATAAAATGACTCCAAAAGAAAGAGAAACAGCGCCTGGCATATTCTGGGGCAAAGAAAAGCTTTGACATAATAAATCAATATATAAACACATAAAGATAGATAATAATAGGTACATTTTCTCACACATTAAACTTTCACACACATCTCTTCAAACAAATATAAAACAACAATAATCTCACAATGAACACTATTTTAATTTTCAAAACCTGTGTGAAATAGTTATCAACTTTACTACTTGAATACCAAAATACAACCATCAACAAAAGAACACTAGAATTTAGCTCCTGCATACTGTTTTAGGGATTGTTTCTCCAAATAGACACCAATGACAACTCTCCCTAGAGTAAAGAAATTTGGTTATGGAATATATCTTCATGGGAGTTGTCATTTTTTAATCAATATAAGCTTCTAGTTCAAAATATATAACAAAAGAAAAATTTAACCATGTTTAAGTCTGAAAGATCTCCCGATGACCTAATTTTCATCTAGAAATGAAATTTTTCCTAGGATCTTTGTACGAGTCATCATTCTTGGCACCCAACTATTGCATTTGGCATATACTATTTCATGGTTTCTATTCTAATTCCTCCATTATTAATGAAATATATTCCACCACGTGTAATATTTGAAGACCAAAGGACGACGTTGTTTATACACACCAATTAATAGTGTGCCTTGCTGAGTTGAAATTTTTCACAAGGTTTTGTTAAAATAAAATACAACACCAACTATGTCTAGAAGCTTCTTGAAGTATCTACACAAAATAAGTTTTCTCTAGAAGATTGTAAATAAATATATAAAGAAAAGGATCTAGAAATATCTTAGCTTTTCTTTAGGCTCCAAAGGATTCTAGAGAATTCCTTTGGATAATAATAAATTAATTAGAAGTATCTAGAACATGTGAGTTACAAGAAGGATCCAGAAAAATGTATCTATTGGGATCTTTTTCCTCCTATAAATAGGAGGGATGTCTCCATAATCAATTGAATAGAGTGATGAGAGTGAACCAAGTGAAGTGAGTGAAGAAAGAGAGAAAAGTTAGAAAGTGTGAGAGAGTCTTCCATGAAAGAGCGTTCATATTCATACTTTCTAAATAAAAGTTTCTTTCTTCAACTGATTGTCTATTTCCTTTTGTGCTAATTCATTCAACAAGTGGTATCAGAGCTGCGCTAATTCATTCAACAAGTGGTCTCAGAGTCAAGCTAGCAGAGCTTGCTTTAGTGGAGCTTCTGAAGATCGTAAATAGTCTGGGACTGTGAAGGATATAAGGCATGCCCAGTATGTAATGTGGACAGTACATCAGACAAATTGCATAGTAAGATATGCTACATGGGGCATCGTCGATTCTTACCACAGAGTCATCCTTGGCAAAAAAGTAAACAATATAATGGAAAAACAGAAAATAGAGTTGCACCACGACATTTTTCTGGATTGGATGTCGTCCACCAATTAGACTCCATTTTTTTTCCACCATTCGGAAAAACTATCAACGTTTTACAGTGGAAACGAGAAGGACTTCATAATGAATTTAATTGGGTGAAGAGAAGCATATTGTTTGAGTTATCATATTGGTCAAGTCTCAAAATTCGACACAAACTGGATGTCATGCACATTGAGAAGAATATTAGTGATAATGTCATGTGCACATTATTAAATATTGAAGGGAAAACAAAGGACACCGATAAAGCACGTAAGGATTTAATAAAGTTGGACATACGTAAAGAATTACATCTCCAACAAGTCGGAAACAAATTGTTGAAACTGCATGCTAGCTACAGTTTAACAACAAATGAGAGAAAGAAGTTTTGTAGCTTTTTGAAAACCGTCAAATTCCCTGATAGTTTTGCATCGAACATATCGAGATGTGTCAGCGGTAAAGACGGAAAAATATATGGTCTGAAAAGTCACGACTCTCATGTGTTGCTACAGAGGTTTTTACCAGTTGGGGTTCGTCCATTTTTGCCCAATGATGTTAGTGGGGCTATGGCTGAATTGTCAAATTTCTTCAAAGAATTGACTGCAAAGACATTGAAAGTTGAGACGTTGAATAAGTTGCATGATGCAATTGTATTGATTCTATGCAAATTTGAGAGAATATTCCCTCCAGCGTTTTTCGATGTTATGGTTCATCTAGTTATTCACTTGCCTGAAGAAGCGAAACTAGTAGGACCTGTCGGTTATAGCTGGATGTATCCGATTGAGTGGTATACACCTTTATTTATATCTTTAGTTACAAAGGATATTTAGTGATATAACTAATTAATATCAAATATGCTCATAGGAGTTTGAGGACATTGAAACAATATGTGAAAAATAAAGCTCGGCCTGAAGGTTCTATAGCAGAAGCTATCATTGCGAATGAAGCATTGAAATTTTGCTCAATGTACATCGATGGAATCGAAACGAAATCCAATAGGCCCGTTCGAGATGATGACATGGTGGACCTAAGAGACTCAAAGGTATATCTTCCTGTATTCTCACAAAATGCACGTCCAATCGGTGGTCCACAACTGAAGGAATTTCAAAGGTATATCTTCCTGTATTCTCACAAAATGCACGTCCAATCGGTGGTCCACAACTGAAGGAATTTATCGCCTTCTGAGCTGCTAATGGCGCATTGGTATGTTCTATCCAATTGTGAAGCAGTGGATCCATATAGATGGTACGAACTTTCTCGTACTCAAATTGGACAAATCTATTTCAAAGATGATTGATTATTGATATCGTATCACAGAGAACACGAATTAGAGTTACAACGAGAACACAATGGTAATTTAGCCAGGTTGCATGAAGTACTATTTCCAGAATAGTTCAAAAGAAAAGTGAGTTTTACTATATGAAAATTTTCTATAGGAACTATTTAGTACGGTACAATATTTCTTTGACTTTTGATCTTGTAAAATATGTTTGTAGATGAGATCCCAACCTTCTTCAAACTCGGATGTTGTTGTGCATGAGTTGAATACACTATCATGTGGCCTTGATATTCGAATTCGTTCGTATAATGGGTGTATTACGAATGGAGTTTGATTTAACTCGATAGATCGAGATGATCGATGCACAACACAAAATAATGGAGTCTATGTTATGGGTGGACATAACACTGAGTTATCTGATTTCTACGGTGTTATTAAAGAAGTTATCGAATTGAGCTACATTAATAGAAAACGAGTTTTATTATTCAAGTGTGATTGGTATGATATGAATTCTAAGAATAATCGTATTCGTCAGGACCATATTTTACGAGAATAGACACACGTTATTTGTGGTATAAGTACGAACCATTCATACTTGTCTCCCAAGCACAACAAGTATTTTATGTTGAAGATCTCAAGTTAGGTAGTGAATGGAAAGTAGTTCAGAATGTTGAACATAGACATTTATGGGATGTACCTGAGGTAGAATAAGTTGACTTACAAGAACAAGTTATAAATCAGTGTGAAGTTGAAGAAGTGGATCTCGAAACACATACATTTCATAGAGACGATATAGAACCGATTGTAATTTCCGACAATAATGATAGTCTAGAGATAGTATTAGATTTTGATGAGGAAATAGATGAAGACATATTTGAGGAGGAAGAAGATGAAGATGAGGAAGAATGGGAAGATGATAAAACATCATCGGACGAAGACGATGAGGAAGAAAGCGATTGATTGGTATATGAAAGATCATTTCAATGTTATGCAATATAATAGTGATAAAGTAGTATAAGTGTGATAATTTTTGTTTTAAATTTTGTAGGAACAATGTCGTCAGATAACGACTCTAATGGAGAACCAGGGGTTCGTAGAGAATCTCGAGGAGTGGTCTTAGACAAGCTGATAGTTGCGTCATACCAATTTCGTGGACTGCAGAAGCAGGCAAACCTGTTGGGTATCTGGCCAGTCTATTCAACAGTGAAATTGGTCGTTTGACACGTTGGAATGTCCCATTAGAAATATAGAAGAAAAAGGACATCCCAGAAAATGTTTATAATGACATTATTCAACATTTGTTGGTATATAGTTATAATAACATTATTCTATTTATCGTATAGTCATTTAACAAGAATGTGATATTTCCTTAATTTTAATTATTTACGTGTAGAATAAATTTGAGGTCGACGTCACTATTTCTCATCATGTGGTATGTATCAAGTATGAGATAGGGACGCGCCACAAAGACTATCGATGCCTTTTACATAGATACTATCGTGGATTTGAAGATCCAACAATGGCTCGACGCGCCCATATGGAAGAATTCAACAAAATGATTGGAACATGCTATGTAATAAATGGGAGACTATTGCATGGAAGGTAACTAATAATTGAATGTTATTATTATTCGTGTATAGAATTAATGATATATTTATGTTGTTTCTGTAGGCAAAATCAGCAAAACATAAAGCAAGTAAAAGTAAACTCTCATTTAATCATCGGGTTGGACCGAAATCATTTCTCTCGCATCGAGAAGATAAGGTATGAACTTGTAATTTGTAGTAGTATGTTATATGTTTTGCCTCTCATTATTGTTAATAATATGATGATATAGAAAAAAGAAGATGGGACATATTTGAGCCCCTTTGAGCTTTTTTACGCGACACATTGTCATCCGACAAAAGCTTGGACCAACGAAACTACTCAAAATGCATATGTAAGTACTAATCTATTTGTGTAGGACAAAATGGTAGCCTTAGTAGAAAAGGCAAAAGAAGAAGGTCGAGAATTAAGCGAAGAAGATGCTATGGAGATAGCCCTCGGGAAAAGATCATCATACACTAAAGGGATGAGATATGGTCCGAAGCCACCAAGTAAAAAAGCGTCGGCAGCATGCTCACAAGAATACGTTTTGACATTGGAGGCCAGAGTTGCAAGAAATGAAGAATTATTATGGAGCCAACGAGAAGAATTATTAGAGGCACAACGTTTGCAGGCTGAACAACAAGCAAGGTCAACACAAGACTAACTCGATATGCAATGACGGGAATATGAGAGAAGATTTAGCCAGATGGAAGAAATTCTCAATAGCTTTAGAGGAGGAGGAGGAAGTGGAGAAGGAGGAAGTTCATCGTTGAGCAAGGTACGAACAATTTGAATTTTTTTGTGTTTGGTATTGAATATGTGTTGTGTGAAGTTATTGATTTTGAGTATGGGGGGAGCTTTTGAATGAGAATTTTGTTGGATTTTAAACTCTTGGATGTATTATTTGATGTTTTATTGTTGAAGTATGAAAGATTTGGATGTGGTTTATGTTTATTATTGGAACTTGAAACTTGTGAATGAAATTTGTTATATAGTTGTTGAGATGGGGAGGGGGCCTTTGAATGAGAATTTTGTTTGAGTTTAAACTCTTGAATATAAATATGTTTTAATGAATGTGTTTACGTGTAGTTTGTTAGATTATATATTATCATTTTGATTTTGGATGTATTTTTAAGGTCAAAAACATTGATCACATGAAATTATTTGTTTCAGCAAAATTTTTTGTTCTATTATTTCCTTGCTTGCCACCGAAAAGCTAACTAGGAGAATTATACAACTTGGAAAAACAATTTGAATACTATACTTGTGGTGGATGACGTAAAATGTGTCTTGACTGAGGGGTGTCCTAAGGTCCTTGGCTCGAACGGGTTGAGAAATTTTCGTGATGCATATGACAAATAGACGAAGGCCAATGATAAGGTTCGAGGCTATATCTTTGCTAGCATAACTAATGTTTTGGCTAAGAAATATGAGAACATGATCCGTGCACTCGAGATCATAGATTCATTGCGTGAGATGTTTTGGCAACAATCTATCAAGCATGATGCTCTCAAGTTCATCTTTAATGCACTGATGAAGGAGGCAACTTCTGTGGGAACATGTTCTTGGCATGATGGTCCACTTCAACGTGGCAGAGATGAGCGGGGTTGTCATTAACGAGTCAGTTAGGTCAGCTTTATTCTGAAATCTCTTTTGAAGAGTTTCTTGCAATTTTGTAGTAATGTTGTTATGAACAAAATTGACTACAACCTTACCACCCACCTATATGAACTCCAAACATACCAGTCTCTAATGAAAAATAAGGGACAAGAAGGGAAGGCAAACGTTGTCACATTTAACAAGAATTTCCTCATAGATTCAACCTCTGGGACTAAAAACTTTGATAAATTTATTATTTCATTTTATTAACTCATTTTATTTTTGTTAAAATTAAACCACGTAAAATATAATATTTTATACATTTTTATAACATTGTAAAATAATAATTATAGAGAATTCATAACAAAATTAATATGTTAATAAATTAATTAATATTATTAAACTAAATATTTAGTTGGTTACTACTATTAGTTTACAAATATATTGCTAAATATACGTTAGAACAATTTTTTAAATTGGGATTCAATTATCAAATGTGCTGCCAAACACATATTTAAAAACAAATAATACAACTCTATTTTTTATTTGTTATGCAATGGAAACCGAAAGTCGAGGTACAGGTGAAGATCGGAAGGAAGCCACTGGGCTGCGATGGGCTCGGTCCCGACCCGGGGCTCGGCCCCGACCCCCGACCCGGGGCTCGATCCCGACCCGTTGCATAGCCCACGGCCCTTCGTTTTCGATCCACGGTTTCGCCCAGGCCCGCCAACGAAATTAGGGTTAGCTACCTATGGAATGTTCTGGAACAACCCGGCGACTATAAGTAGTGATCCAGCCTTAGAGGTAAGGGCATCTAAAACTAGCTACATTTCATATTATCCTCCTGCTAACTTAAGCATCGGAGCCCGTGTGACTAGTGTCGCACCGGTTTAGCTCATCTGGTTTTGCAGGTACCAGTCCCGGATCAACAAGTTTGGTGGGTGCGAGGAGGAGAACCGGAGGACCGAAATCCACGCATCAACAATTGGCGCCGTCTGTGGGAACGACTTAAAGCATCCAGTTGAGCAACATGACACCAGAGAGGAGTCCACGACGCTCTGATGATGACTGCTCTGCCAAGAGGAGGCTGAACTTGGGCGACCCCCAGGTTGGAGGACCCGAGGATGGGACCAGCCAGCCAAACCAAGAGCGTCAGGAGGGGTTGCCTGAGGTGCAGGCATTAACGACCCCTGAGCCATTCCAAAAGCAGTTCGCGGTCTTGGAAGACAAGGTAGAGGACATGCTTCAACGCATGACCCAAGTCCTTCGACAATTCGAGCGACAGGAGTCCGACGAAGTGCCCCTTGTCAGAGACCCGAAAAAGGGGAAGGGCCCAGCGGAAAGCGATACCGAGGAGTCAACGAACAGTGTAGGGAGCAAGTTGCGGATAGGTGGAAATACCAGGCGACGAACCCGAATTTTCGACCCTCGAAAGACGAAAAAGCAACATAAATCCCCGGCACCAAATGGGGGCAAGAGCGACCATGATGACAGAAACTCTGAACCAATAAGTCTTGACAAAGGCAAACCGGCAGATCGGCCAGAGTCCTCGGAGAAGCGACATAGCCACAAGGAGAAGGGATTCGACCTCGAAGAACTACTGGATCAAGCCGACTCACCGTTCACGGAGGAAATCATGAGAGAAAAGGTCCCTCCAAAATTCAAGCTGCCCACGGTGAAGCAATTCGACGGGACGACCGACCCAGTGGACCATCTAGATGCTTATCGGGAATGAATGGATATCTACGGAGTGTCGGAAGCGGTCAGGTGCCGGGTATTCTCGACTACTTTAAACGGGTCGGCTAGAATATGGTTTCGACAATTAAAACGAGGGTCGATCTCGAGTTTCAAGAGCTTGGCCAGAGCATTCGTGACCCAGTTTGTAGGGGGGCGGTGTCGGAGCCGACCCGTGGCTTATCTCTTAACCATTAAGCAGAGGACGACAGAGAGTCTACGCGACTATGTAGCCCGGTTTAACGAGGAGAAGCTGCAGGTAGAAGGCCTTACAAACGCTGTATCTCTGCTGGCCTTCATGTCCGGCGTCAGGGATGAACATTTGTCATTCTCGTTCGGAAAGAGAACACCGAACACCTTCTCGGAGGTGCTGAGCCGAGCTCAGAGGTACATGAGCGCTGGTGAGTTCTTTTACTCAAAAAGGGAACCTGACGGAAAGCGAACCGACCCAAAGAGGGAGAGGTCGGGAGATAAACCGCAGGGGTCGAGATGGGAGAAGAGGGATCGGAGTAGCCAGAAAGATCCACCCCGAAAATTTGAAAAGTATACCCCGACCACCGTTCCAATCGAGCAAGTGCTGATAGAGATCAAAGACCAAAGGTTGCTTAAATGGCCGGAGAGGATGAAGGCCACGTCAGCTAAGCGCAGCAAAGGCAGGTATTGTCTTTTCCACAGGGATCACGGCCATGCAACTCAGGATTGTTTTGATCTCAAGGAAGAGGTGGAAGGACTAATCCGAAGGGGCTACCTCAAGGAGTATGTAGAGGAACCTAAAGCGACCCAGAACGGCGAAAGCGACAAGTCTCCCGCAAGAGAGATTCGAACTATAATGGGGGGCCCCATAGAAAGAGAATCCGGGAGAAAAAGGAAAGCAGATGTGCGTGAAGCTAGGACGAGTCGCGAGCAAAATGAGGCCTACCACGCGTATACTACAAACCGGCCGGTGACAATTGAATTTTCAGAAGACGAAGCAACTCACCTCCTTCACCCTCATAACGATGCAGTTGTTATCACGTTGAAGATAGCAAATGTTAAAGTACATCGAGTCTTGGTGGATGGGGGCAGCTCGGCGGATATCCTCTCCTGGACAGCCTATAAAGCTATGGATCTAGGAGAAAAGGTGCTCAAGAGTAGTTCGGCACCACTGGTAGGATTTGGGGGAGAACGGGTCATCCCCGAAGGGAGGATAGAGTTGCCAGTAACATTCGGAAGTGGGCCGAAGAGTGTCACCAAGATGGTGGACTTTCTGGTCGTTAACTACACATCCTCATACAACGCAATACTGGGAAGACCGACGATGCATATGCTCAGAGCAATACCATCCACATATCACCAATCCATGAAGTTCCCAACACCAGGTGGGGTAGGAGAAATTAAAGGAGAACAACGAGTGTCACGGGAATGCTACTATACCTCAACGAGGGACAACGACAGAACTTCTACTAAGGGGGGCTGTTGACCTTTTATTTCTTCCTTCAAATATGGTTGTTTTCTACTTTTAACAAGATTTCTAATTATAATTCCTTGTGTTCAATAAAGTACCCATTTATTTGATTCTCTGTCAACTGTATCTCTTAAATCCAAAACGAGATACCAAGAGACTTTTTGATAAAATACTTTGTCTCGTCTACAAGCGTACTCTCAAAGGATATCGACAATACAATTGAGAGTAGGGGGCAACAGGTACCGACTACGGCTACTCAACGGCGTAAGCTTGGTAAATCCAATCCTACACGGTGACGGTAAAACCAGCTATACAGAGCAGGCCGAGCAGGGTGTCACAATCGCACCTTTTTAAAGCAGCTCGAGCGATTGTGCGGCACTTGCTCTAGCTCAAACGAGCAAGTCAGCCGGGAAAAACTGTAAGTTGCGGACAATCTCGGTCGTCGGCCTAGCCTCCGCTCACGTTTTAGGAGAAAATTGGTTTTAGAAAACGTGAGAGAGAAAAACAGTTGAAAACATCTTTAAAACAAGCATTGTAGACATTGGATGCAAGAAAGCTTTGATTGCAAGAAGTATACAACACTTGGTCGGGGGGAGGTTTGATGACTACTTGGTCCCCCCTAAGGTACATTATAAGGCATTTTTGGTGTGGCAGGTGTAGACGTCCTAAGTGGCGAGGAGTCACTCGGTGGCCTACAGGGCCCGTGTGAACTCCGATTGGCTTGAAATTTGGCGTGCTTACATATCTTACTAATACACACCTAGTTCCAAAACCGCTCGGCCAAAATCCACCTACAACCCCAAAAACCCGATACAAGAAAATTACACTAGAAAGCTTTAAAGACATGAAAGGAAAGCGAGTGGTGAGGATGGTTTGGACATGCGGCCATGGGTAACACACCCTGGACAAGCATGCCCACAACATTCTCCCCCACTTAAACGGTTGACGTCCCTGTCAACTGCTGCAGCTTGAAGTCCTCGATCTTCGTCTTCCAGGCTTCAAGGTCTTCTTCTCGTTCCCAGCTGGTCTCTGCATCAGGTAGGTCCTTCCATTTGACGAGGAATTCTCGAACTTTTCGAACGGGTCTCCCCACCTTTCTGGTTCTCTCTGCAAGGATCTCTTCTGCTTCTTTGTCTTCCTTCTGTTTGAAGTCGATGGCGGGCCGCACAGCAGTATTGCGTTCGTCATCCTCAAGGTCGGGGTGGTAAGGTTTTAAATTGCTCACGTGGATCACCGGGTGAATCTTCATCCAAGCTGGTAACACCACCTTATACGAGACACTCCCCACCTTCTTAACGACTTCCACGGGTCCCTCGTACTTTCTCACGAGTCTCTGGTCTTTGCGTCCTCGGAAACGGATCTGTTCTGGCCTCAACTTGATAAGAACTTTGTCGCCTACTCGAAATTCGAGAGGGCGTCTCTTGCGGTCGGCCCATTTCTTCATATGCTTGGAAGCTTTTTCCAAATATGCTCGAGCAATTTCTGTCGTCTGCTTCCATTCCTTTGTGAAGTTGTGGGCTTGAGGGCTTTTCCCCGCATACGGGTGGTCAAGAATATGTGGCATAGACGGCTGTCTTCCGCACACAATCTCAAAGGGGCTCTTTCCTGTTGAGGAACTTGTCTGGCCGTTAAAACAGAATTGAGCCACATCTAACAGCTGGACCCAGTTCTTTTGTCTGGCATCGATGAAGTGACGCAGGTATTCCTCAAGCATGCTGTTGAATCTCTCTGTCTGACCATCAGTCTGTGGGTGATAACTCGAGGAAATGTTCAAGCTTGAACCCAGAATAGAAAAAAGTTCCGTCCAGAAGGTTCCAGTAAATCGGCCATCCCTGTCGCTAACGATGTTCGTCGGAACTCCCCATAGCTTTACTATATGTTTGAAGAACAGTTGCGCTGTCAGCTCGGCGGAACACGTCTTGGGAGTTGGAATGAAAGTTGCATATTTGGAAAATCGATCGATAACGACAAGAATGGCTTCATGTTCTCCTACCTTGGGCAAGTGAGAGATGAAGTCGAGCGACACACTCTCCCATGGTCTCATAGGAGTTGGTAGGGGTTCAAGCAACCCTGCTATTTTAGTCCTTTCTACCTTATCTTGCTGACAGATAAGACAGGTCTTCGTGTATTGCATCACATCTTCCCGCATATTTGGCCAAAAGTACCCCTTTTTCAGCAAGGCGCAAGTCCGTTGCCACCCCGGGTGACCAGCCCATAGTGTATCGTGACACTCATGTAGGAGCTTCTTTCTCAGGTCTCCCATTTTTGGCACGTACAGTCTGTTTCCTCTTGTAAATAATAGGTCCTCTTCAACCCAGAACTGGCGGGTCTTCCCGGTCTTAACCAGCTCGACCACAGTTCGGGCGGAGGGGTCTCTTTGAAGATACTCTCTAATAAGGTCACGGATCGACCCATCCACTTTGCTGGCGTGAATGTGGGCTAACATGCACAGGGCCGCATGTTCTCCTTTACGGCTAAGAGCGTCGGCAGCTTGGTTGGACTTTCCTGCCTTGTGTTCAAACTTAAAATCAAACTCGGCTAACAATTCCTGCCACCTGGCCTGTTTGGATGTTAGCTTAGGCTGATTGAAGAAGTGGCAAATTGCACTGTTGTCCGTCTTTACCACAAAATATGAACCCAACAAGTACTGCCTCCAAGACCTGAGGCAGTGAACGACGGCTAGCATTTCTTTCTCTGATACGGTATAACGTCGTTCCGCATTATTCAGCTTGCGACTTTCGTAAGCGATCGGGTGACCGTCTTGGAGAAGGACACCACCTAACGCGTAGTCTGAAGCATCCGTTTCTACTTCAAACGGCTTCGTCACGTCGGCTAGCCCAAGTACTGGGCCTTTCATCATGGCCGCCTTTAGATCTTCGAAGGCGTCCTGACTTTCCCTCGACCACATCCAGGTCATTCCTTTCTTCAGTAACTCTGTCATTGGGGTGGCTCTCCTTGAGAATCCTTCGATAAATCGTCGATAGTAGTTGGCCAACCCTAAAAAGGAGCGCAACTCGGTCACAGAGGTAGGGACTCTCCATTCTTGGATCGCCTTTACCTTATCTGTGTCCATACTGATTTGCCCTTGTTCGATCACGTGGCCAAGGAACGTGATCCGCTTCTGTGCGAACGCACACTTTTCCTTCTTTACGTATAGCTGATTCTGCCTTAGTTTGTCGAAGACCAACCTGAGATGGATCTGGTGTTCTTTCAGCGTCGGACTGTATACCACTATATCGTCTAGATAGACTACCACAAACTGATCGAGATATTCGTGAAAGACCTGATTCATCATAGTACAGAACGTGGCAGGGGCATCCGTTAATCCGAAAGGCATCACGAGGAATTCAAAAGCCCCATACCTCGTCACACAAGTAGTTTTAGGCTCGTCACCTTCTGCAATACGCACTTGGTAGTAGCCCGACCTGAGATCCAATTTCGTGAAATATTTAGCTCCATGTAATTGATCAAACAAGTCGGTTATGATTGGGAGGGGATACTTGTTGCGAACCGTGACTTTGTTGAGGGCTCTATAGTCAATGCACAGACGCAACGTCCCGTCTTTCTTCTTCTGAAACAGCACAGGGGCTCCGAAGGGAGCTTTAGCTGGGCGGATGAACCCAGCGTTTAACAACTCATCTAGCTGTTTTCGGAGTTCGGCTAACTCCGGTGGAGCCATCCGGTACGCATTCTTTGCTGGAGGTTTAGCTCCTGGAATGAGCTCGATTTCGTGGTCAATCCCTCGTCGAGGAGGTAAGGTCTTCGGTAAACTATCTGGCATTATGTCAACATACTCTCTCATGACAACTTGAATTTCAGGTGGGACATCTCTTGTCTCCACCGGCTGTTCGACCATCGGAATGGCCATAAAGGTAGGTTCCTCCCGGTTGAGGCCTTTCTTCAACTGTAACGCGGATATCATTCTTATGCCACCAGGTTGTTTGATGCTAGCTGTGACCACAGTGGGACTATTACTAGTGACAATCATACACTTGGCCAGAGGCATCGGTATGACTTTATGTTCGATGAGGAATTCCATCCCCAGTACAACGTCGAAGTCGTCCATGCGAACTACTACGAAATCGACACTGCCTGTCCACGTCCCTAATTTCAACGTCACTCTTTTAGAAACTCCCATAATGGGTAGAGCTTCGGAGTTGACGGCCTTCATCTTACCCGTATCTTTCTCAATAGTCAATTTCAGTCGGTGGGCTTCCTGTTCTGATATGAAGTTGTGGGTTGCACCCGAATCCACCATGGTGCTCTTTGCAGGGTTACAATTGATCGTAGCATCTACGAACATAAGCCCCTTTTCGGACGTCCCTTTGGGTCCATTGACCCTCTTTTGAATGGCAGATAGGAATTTTAACGCCCCCATTCTAGGTGTTTCTTCGTCTTCTTCCTTCTCACAATCCGTTCCAACTTCAGGTTCATTGCACGACTGAACGGATGCTTGAAGGGCAGTAAGGGCAGCTCGGTGTGGGCATTCAGCTACCCGATGGGGACCTTTGCACAAGAAGCATGATATCGGCCTTTGAGCGTTTTGACTTTGTGGATAGGGTCCTCGGGAAGGACCGGGATTTGGGCCTTGAGGTCTCTTGTCAGCTCCCCCACTCTTTGGGGTAAAGGGTTTGAACGTCTTGTTTCCCCCAATGGGGTTTGTAGCATTCTTTTTTGGGTGGGATGGTTCACTGCTATAGTCTAGCAATCTTTCGGCAGAGGCCATGGCGGTGGCAAGGTCTTGCACCCTTTGTTCATACAGCTTGGTTCGGGCCCACGGTTTCAATCCTTCGATAAAGACGAACACCTTGTCTTTCTCTGACATGTCGCGAATATCCAGCATTACGGCAGAGAATTGTTTCACGTAGTCCCGGATTGTTCCAGTGTGTCGGAGTTCACGTAGCTTCCTTCTAGCCATGAACTCGACATTATCGGGGAAGAACTGACCCCTCAATTCTTTCTTCAGATCATCCCAGTTATTGATCGTGCATCGACCATTCTGAATGTCGTTGACTTTAGATCTCCACCACAGCTTTGCATCATCAGTAAGATGCATGGTGGCCAAAGTCACTTTCATCTCTTCTGACGTTGTCCCCGTAGCCTTGAAGTACTGTTCTACGTCGAACAGGAAGTTCTCGAGATCTTTGGCGTCTCTATTGCCATTGAATGGTTTGGGCTCTGGGACCTTCAACTTGTTGAACCCCATGTTCGCTTGGTTGGGAGCTTGATTTCCCACGGCTCGCATGGTTAGGTTCACTCTAGTGCTTATTTCCGTCATCTCAGCTCGGAGGGTGTCGATGGTCACTTTGAGGTCTTCTGTCATTTCGTTAAACAATTGCATCATTGCCGAATGCGAGTTGTTTAACTCTCCCATACGTACTTCTATCTGTGTGTTTGGGTTCGTGGAACTATCTCCACGTTCGAAGCTACCAGGACGTGTAGCTTTGCTTTCTAGGGTCTCAACCCTCATTGCTATATCTTGTATCGGCAACCCGTCTACACGGGCATTCACTGCGTCTATTTCTCCAAACTTCTCGGAGAATTCATCAACTCGCGCCTCCAGCAGACGGAGGGAATCAGGGACTTCTCTTAGGTAGAGAAGTTGTTCTTCTATCTCTACCAGTCGGTCGACGTGCGACTTGCTCAGTTGTTTTGTCGTCGACATGGTTCCGGACTTTTTCGGGTCGAGGAGCTAACTAAGCTCTGATACCACTTGTCACAATCGCACCTTTTTAAAGCAGCTCGAGCGATTGTGCGGCACTTGCTCTAGCTCAAACGAGCAAGTCAGCCGGGAAAAACTGTAAGTTGCGGACAATCTCGGTCGTCGGCCTAGCCTCCGCTCACGTTTTAGGAGAAAATTGGTTTTAGAAAACGTGAGAGAGAAAAACAGTTGAAAACATCTTTAAAACAAGCATTGTAGACATTGGATGCAAGAAAGCTTTGATTGCAAGAAGTATACAACACTTGGTCGGGGGGAGGTTTGATGACTACTTGGTCCCCCCTAAGGTACATTATAAGGCATTTTTGGTGTGGCAGGTGTAGACGTCCTAAGTGGCGAGGAGTCACTCGGTGGCCTACAGGGCCCGTGTGAACTCCGATTGGCTTGAAATTTGGCGTGCTTACATATCTTACTAATACACACCTAGTTCCAAAGCCGCTCGGCCAAAATCCACCTACAACCCCAAAAACCCGATACAAGAAAATTACACTAGAAAGCTTTAAAGACATGAAAGGAAAGCGAGTGGTGAGGATGGTTTGGACATGCGGCCATGGGTAACACACCCTGGACAAGCATGCCCACAACACAGGGCTCGGGGCCGACCACTGCTCGGGTCCGACCACTGTTGGCGTCGACCAAGTGCGAACAGGCACAGATCTACATTAGTCGGCGGTTTTACGAGATAGCCTATGTTTGTTAATAGGTCTTATTTTCGACTAAACACGGCTCGTGGACCGACCACTGCTCGGGTCCGACCATCACTCGACGCCGATCATGTGCGACGAAGCATGAATCTACTTTAATCGACATGTTTGGAAAGAACAATTAAACAATCTCAACACGGCCAAACCAGAAGCGGGTCAATTGGCCTAGCACGGTTAAAACATGAGATGGAGTAAAAATACAAAAAGCAACAGCGGGTGTAAAACCATTGGCTATGACCAACGAGTTAGAAACCTATGAAAAGAAAGCAACAAAACTCCATCAGGGTTAGAGCCGTAAGCCAGTAAGTGACTGGTAAGAGGGTTAATTGATGATTCCAAAGAAAAGAATACAAGCAACATAGTGACAAAGCACATAAAAGTCAACCGTAAGAACTACTCGCTCAAGCTACCCTATTACTCGTCGTCGTCGTCATCCATGTCGTCAGGAGCGTCACGCTCGGCCCTAAAACGCTCCGGGAGGAAGGAGAAGTCAATGTCAGGGTGTTGAGTAGAAACCTGACGGAGAGACCAGGAAACACCGCACTCCATGGCAGAGTTTTGCAAGTCAACATACTCTTGAGTTTTCTTGAATTCCCTGGCCAAGAACTCAAAATTAGAGAGTCGAGCGTTGGCCTCGTCATGTCTCCTCTGCAGGTTAGCTAGCTCGTCTCGAGATTTTCTCTTCTCTGCTTCCAACTCACGTTGGGTACCCTCCAGAAGGCTGGTGGCCTGGTTGAAGGAAGAAATGGCCTGTTCCAGCTCCTCCCGAGGGGCATAGTGGCAGCGGAGGTGGTTAATTTCGTCAGCAATTCGACCCGAGAATACCACCAGACGGTTGAAAGTCTGCCAAGGATAAGATTTAACGTTAGGGGAGAATGCTATGGCAAGTACTGGAGGTTACCAAGCACTCACCTGGTGGAGATCGCTAAGGCAGGTGCTGATGCTGTGCTGAGGATTTGACAGACCAAAGTCTGACCCACTTGATGAGTCGCCGAAGCCTTGCCAGAGACTAAATGCTCTTTCCAGGTAAGCTGTCCCGTCAGCATCAGAATTATATGGGCCAGAGAAAGGGAAAATTGGGACTTGAGAGGAGCTTCCTGGGTGACCTCGAGGGGAAGACGGGGTAGCTGTCCCATGAAGTCGAGCAGAGCGCCTCGGGGCTGTCGGAGGCATGGAAGATCGAGCGTGTTGTGAAGGGAGTCCCTCCTCGGTCAAATCAGTTACCTCGATATCCGAAGACCGACTGGAACTGGCCCCCAAACCCCGGGTATTCCGGCGACGCTCTCTTTCATACAAGGAAGCACTCCGTCTCGACATGTCTACAAACAAAGATAAAGGTAAAAAGTGACGTTCATGCAAAGTGAAGAGAGGATTTCGATAAGGACCTGGAGGGTTATGCGGAAGGGCAAAGCCAAAATCCACTAGGTTTTGCTCCGTAACCAAATCTGGGCCCCAACGCTCGATATCCGGTAGCCGGATAATGGTGTGATAGAAAGTGGTTGCCTCGGCGGTGAGCTCACAGTTGCGGGAAACTGCCAACAAAAAGGAATATCAGAATTGACGTTTGCGAAAGTCCCGGCGGAGTTCGGAAGCTACTTACCCAACTCCCTACACTCGGTCGGGACAGGAAAATACAACCCTCTCTCATCATGGGCCAGCCAGTCACCGCCAACAAAGAACCATTCATTTTTCCAATGCTTCACGGAGGAGGGACCCATAACCAGAATTTGGTTCCGGGAAATAACATAAAAATGAAAGTTATCCTCGGGGCTGTGTTTGAGATAATAAAGCGACATAAAATCCGCGGCGGTTAGAGGCTGCTCGCCCCCGAGGTGCGACCACAAAATAAAGCAGCTACTCAAAGTAGACCACCCGTTCGGGACGATTTGGGAAGGAGCTATTTGATTAAAAGCTAAAAAGTTTTGAAGGAAAAGAGGCAATGGTAGGCAAACTCCAAATTGGAACATCGCAGCATAAAATACTACTTCACCGGGATAAGAACCGTCAATACTCTCTCCCGGGTTCGGAAGACGAAGGCTAACCGAATCCGGGATACGGTATTTCGAACGCAAGCGGCGCAGGTCCTTCGCCGTAAGAGTGGAGTTATCCATCCAAAATGGACGATAAGACTGGGACTCTGACGAAGGATGCGATGATGACCCATCATCCGAGGAAGTCCACTCGAAATCAAGGCCGGCCATATAAAAAGAAAATACGACAAAGAACAGGGGAGAGAAATGAATACCTTGTTGGGGGGTTGGCAAGAATTGATGAGGATGGAGAGGTTTAAATAGCCCTCAACTCATAGCACAGTTCTCGGTCCAGAGGTCTTTACCCAGCGGGCCAAAGGGGTGCTCGGCACAAGGCCCAACACTCTTGTGACTACTCGGCTCGGTACCCAACACCCTTGTGACTACTTGGCACGATACCCAACACACTTGTGACATCTCGGCTCGGCGCCCAACACCTCGAGATCTCAAAGCATGGGTCTACTGTAGATGTGACAGTTGCATGACAGGCTGCATCGGGTCTTGCAAGGAAAAGGAAAATTGACATACACTTTCACTTTCTCGTGTCCCGTGAAGATAAGATCACTCACTGCGACAAGGGTGCCATGAGCCCCGCAATGATTCGACAATTCGACTCGGGCCCATATGACAAGATAGATCACTACAAAAGCTGTACTCCCAATGAGATCGAAAGCATCACATTGAGAGCAAGGGGCAACTGTTATGCAATGGAAACCGAAAGTCGAGGTACAGGTGAAGATCGGAAGGAAGCCACTGGGCTGCGATGGGCTCGGTCCCGACCCGGGGCTCGGTCCCGACCCGTGGCTCGGCCCCGACCCGTTGCACGACCCACGGCCCTCCAGCGGCCCTTCGTCTTCGATCCACGGTTTCGCCCAGGCCCGCCAACGAAATTAGGGTTAGCTACCTATGGAATGTTCTGGAACAACCCGGCGACTATAAGTAGCGATCCAGCCTTAGAGGTAAGGGCATCTAAAACTAGCTACATTTCACATTATCTTCCTGCTAACTTAAGCATCGAAGCCCGTGTGACTAGTGTCGCACCGGTTTAGCTCATCTGGTTTTGCAAGTACCAGTCCCGGATCAACAAGTTTGGTGGGTGCGAGGAGGAGAACCGGAGGACCGAAATCCACGCATCAACATTATTGAATCTTTTTTTTTTCAGACTTCTATTTTCTCATCACTAACCAAACAAAGCCTAATTAAGTTTGCTAAGGGCAATTGGAAAGTTAGCAAAAAAAAAAAAAAAAACTAATAGTTATTTGCAAAATTGGTAATCATATTTCAATTTTGCAAAAATAGCAACATCTGAAAGTCCAACCCTTGCATAATAGTACACTCAGCCCGACACAGTTATAACTGATGTAATTGGTAAAAGGTAAATACGTTACAATTGATATGCCAAGTATGTAATAGATCAAGGGTAAATCAGTTATAATGATATATTTTATATAATTACTTCAACCTTAAATCAATACCTATAAATAATTACTTTTTTTTTTATACAACAGGGGTGGGGTTCGAATGACCTCTTGGTAAGAGATAAATGTCTTAACCACTTGAGCTATGCTCGGTTTGACTATAGATAATTTTACTTTTAGTAGAGGGATTTCAAATCGGGGAGAATTTCAAATTAATTCTATTGTTTGTTAACCCATAGAAAAAAATTTCAAATCATTGGTGTAGAAAACATTCTAGCTAAAATGATTGGATTTGACAGGATTTCAAAGAAATAATTTAAAGCAAATTATTTATGTCATACTTTAAATTGTAATTAACCAATTATTAAAAGGCAATATTAATAAAATTTTCATTTTATTTTTCTTTATGGTACATGTCTAAATAGGAAAATTTAATTATATTCATTTTAAATTATTATCATTTCAAAAGATAAAAGATTTTAAATAATTTCTCGAAGGGTTTAATTACATTTATAATGTTAAAAAAACAACGATTTAATTGTATATTTACAAAATTAAGATACTTCATCGCAAAGTACTTTGACCAATCCGATCAAATCATACGTTGTAGAGATTTCAGGTATTTCCTTCGAGTACCCTTTCCCTTGCTATTAATGCCTGCATGCATGATCCATATGAATTCATTTAGCCATTAAAACAAGAAAAACAAAAACTTTTGGGTACAAAAACATTAGGGAAAATTTTGGGTACAAGTCATTTTAATTTGATTTGCCTAAATAAAGTTAGGGCTCATAAATTACAATATTTAGGAAAATTTTTACCTCAAATCTATACTACGACAACCTTTTATATTAAAACTATTTCACTATTTTACTAACATCCCTGCTTTACCTTTTGTGCCTTCTTATTCAGCATCATTTACTGCTTTTCGATTTATTCTTTCAGATGTATCAAGTCTTTTCCATTTGTTTCTATTAGTGTAACTCGAAACTTATCCCAACAAAATCACTACTTGTATACTTGGTATTGGCTATGATTTACAAGAACATTTTATAATTATAGTAAGAGAGGGAAGAGTTAGATTTACCCGGTTGAGATATTACATTGTTCAAAGAACCCTAGATGTTATCGGAGTAAAGGATCAATTGAAACTAAGGGTCTAAAAGACTGAACGATCGAATCTGTGGGGTGTTTTAACTCTCGGAGGACGGCTAAGAATGTACCTAAAAAGGAGCGGGGTACTATGATCATTGGAGGAACAATACCTAAACGTGATGATACTCCAGAATCTTTTCAATTTCTCGCTCGAGAACCACGATCTTTGGCTTTGGAACTCATCATCCATACATAATGAATTGGTGTGGTATATTTATATCACAACATATGAACAGTAAGAACTAGCATTCTTATCGAGACTTGAACTCATAGGGAAGAAAATTTAAGGATGGAATCATGATGGTTAGAAGTTCGTATTACATAACGATGGAATCATGATCGAATCTACCCAAAAGTTCGTTTTTCAAGTTTTTTTTTCGTTTAGGCTTTGTATTAGGCTTAGAAGTTTCTATAAATAGGTGGTTTGGGGCTTGTATTCACTTGTACAGAATCTAAATAAAAAAGATTTGAGTAGTTGTGGTAGTGTGTAAAAATTAGTCTGTATCCTATGAGTTTAATGAGTCTGTTTTCAATTGTGTAATCCTAGGTATCCCATTGTTAAGGTACTTAGAAGCAAGATAATCATTGTATAGTGATATTTTGAGTGAGATCTCTATTGTAATATTCCCAACTATGAACCTGTTTTTGCACAAGACTGGACGTAGTTACAAGATTTGGGCGAACAAGTATAATTCATATGGTTTAAGTTTTTCTATCCCTATCTCTTATTCTTTTGTTATTTTTATTTACTTGGAGTGAAAAACTTGAGAGAATCGATGACAGATGTAAAGCTCAGAATATTGAGCCATTGGATTGTATTGACTTAAGTAGAACATTTACATCAAAGGAAATAATATAGATAAAGGAAAGTATCTGTACGATAGGAAATTATCCCAACAACTAAGCAGTGCAGTAATGACCCCCAATTCACTCAATCAATCTTGTTGTGCATTCCTTAAATCACTTACATAGCTGTCTTGACATTCCCCCTCGAACAAGTGGGGAAGGAAACCACACCGAGTTTGGTTCTAAGTTCCACGAACTTTGATTCGGGGAGTGCTTTGGTTAAACAATCTACTAATTGATCACTGGAGGGTATGTATCGAACATCTAATTGTTTAGCAAGTACTTTGTCACGTATAAAGTGAATGTCAAGCTCAATATGCTTACTTCGAGAGTGGAAAACTGGATTGGCGGCCCAAGATAGAGTGTTAGTATTGTCACACCAAACTAAGGAAGTTTTGGATAGAGGAATCTGAATTTCTTTTAGAAGGGATTCAAGCCAACTGATTTCTGATGCAACAAGGGCAAGAGCTCTATATTCCGACTCCGTACTCGATCTTGCAACGACATGTTGTTTTCTAGATGTCCAAGAAACAAGTGTATTGCCAAAGAACACACAATATGCTGCCACTGATTTTCTATCATCCGGACAACAAGCCCAATCCGCATTGCAATATCCTATCAAGCTTAAATTATTTGAAGGTTGAATAAGTAGAGCATGGTGAAGAGTACGTTTCAATTATCTTAATACTCTTTTTGCTGCCTGCCAGTGTGTGGTTGTTGGGTTTTGCAAAAATTGACTCAACCAATTTACTATGAAAGAAATTTCAGGTCTTGTGTTGGTGAGATATTGGAGAGCTCCAATAAGGCTTCTATATTCAGTTGGATTTTTAAGAGGATCACCATCATGAATTGAAAGAGCTTTACCAGAAACTGCAGGTGTTGGGCAAGACTTTAAATGTTGTAGCTGCAACTTAAGTAACAAATCAGTAATGTACTTTCCTTGGTTAAGATAGATACCACTCTTGTCTCGATAAACCTCAATACCAAGGAAGAAATTTAGATCACCAATATCTTTCAATGCAAACTGCTTATTCAACTCACTAATGAAGCGTTTAATCACTTGCATATCATTACCTGTCACCACTATGTCATCAACATAGATTAGAAGGAATAAAAGTGTGGTACCCGATCTAAAATAAAACATATATGTGTCAGCTTTTGAGTTCATGATTCCCCAATCAATAAAAGCACCTTTAAGTTTATCGTATCATGCCCTTGGTGCTTGTTTGAGTCCATATAATGCATTGGTCAACTTGCATACATGATCAGGATGTTTTTTTATCAATGAACCCTTCCGGTTGTGACATGTAAACCACTTCTTCTAATTGACCATTGAGAAAAGAATTATTTATATCTAATTGGCGTATACACCAATCATTTGTCACTGCCACTGTGAGTATAATACGTATAGTCGAAGCTTTAACTACAGGACTAAACATTTCAGTGAAGTCTATACCTGGTGTTTGGTGGAAGCCCTTAGCAACCAATCTTGTTTTATATCTCTGAATGTTGCCATCTGGGTTATATTTCAAGTGAAATACCCACTTATTTCCGACTAGATTGTACGATTCTTTGTATGGAACAAGTGTCCAAGTGGAGTTTTTGTGTAGAGCCTCCATCTCCTCACTCATCGCTTGTTTCCATTCAGCTACTGTCAGTGTCTCATTGACATTCTTTGGTTCTGAAAAACTAATGCAGTTATTGTGAGGCAAATTGGAAACTTGTGACATGAAGTTCCAAATCTTTGGTTTAACTATGCCGCTCTTAGCACGTGTCTGCATTGGATGTGAAGAAACCAAAGTTTGAGTTGCTTCTTGTACTGTGGAGGAGGTTTCATTTGCATTAGTAGAATGAGTTTCTTGTTCAATAGTTACTGCAACTTGCTCATTTGTGAGCTGATCATGGTCTGCTTGTTGTTCAACATAATTATCACTAATACCTTGCTATGAGAACAGTTGTGGTTGATTTTCAGAACCTTGGTTTGTACCAGTTGGACTTTGCAAGGGATTTAAATTAGAACTATTGGTTAAAGGACTAGGACTTGGACTATTTGAAGATTTATCAACAGAAGGATTAATCAAAGTTATTATAGTTTCATAAAAAGCTTGGTTCGTAGGACTTGCTTTTGGGAAACCATCTTTGAAGGGGAACTCACTTTCATTGAACACCACACTTCTAGAGATATAGACTCTTCCACTTGAACTCAAATATTTGTAGCCTTTGTGGGATTCACTATAGCCTAAGAAGACACACTTTGTTGAGTGATATTGGAACTTATGAGATTGATAAGGGCGAAGACATGGAAAACAAGCACTACCAAATACTTTAAGGAAATTATAGTCAGGTGTTTGATGGTAGGTCATTTCCCAACGAGAGAGATTATTCAACACTGGTGTAGGCAATCGATTTATAAGGTAAACAGCTGAATAAAAGGCATCCCACCAATATTGAAGAGGCATTGAGGCTTGAGCCAACAAGGTTAATCCCATTTCTACTATATGTCTATGCTTTCTCTCAACTATGCCATTTTGTTCACTAGTGTGGGGACATGGATGCCTAAACTCTATCCCTCTTTCTTTTAGATATGGAACAAACACTCTAAACTCTCCACCCCAATCAGATTGAACTATTTTTATTTTTCTCTCAAATTTATTTTCAGCAAGCTTTTGGTATTGAAGAAAAGCAGAAAAAGTATCAGATTTTTTTTCAAGGGAAAAATGGAGGTTAAACGAGTATGGTTGTCATCAAAACTGGCATAATATTTGTAACCATTAGTTGATGGAATTGGAGAAGGCCCCCACAAGTCACAATGTATGAGTTCAAGTGGTGTTTCAGTTTTGGATTTAGAATTGGTGAAAGGAAAAGAATGAGATTTGCCATATTGACAGGCATCACAAAAATCTATATCATCATTTGTTGGAACTTTGACATTGCAAGAATTTAAAACAATACTCAAGACTCTTTTTGGTAGATGACCCAATCTTTGATGCCACAAGGTATTCAAAGACTTACAGCTTTGAGCTACATGGACTTTTGGACTAAAAGATTGAAATTGACACTGGTTAGCAACTTGGACAGTAGGTTGTTGACTTCTTTTATTGAATGATGGTTCTGAACTTTTAGGTTGGGGAAGATTCAACTGGTACAAGCCTCGGTTAAGCCTCCCTTCCAATAATGTTCTCTCTGATTCCTTGTCCTTTACATAACAGCAATTAGAATCAAATTCAACAATAGCTTGCTTGGTTATCAACAGTTAATTGTGATATACTAAGTAAGTTTCTTTTGATTCTTGGCTCATGTAATATATTGTTCAAGTAAACAGGCAAGTTATCATGCTTCGAAGATCTAATAACAGAGGATCTAATGTGAGCAATAGCCAATTTAGATCCATTACCTATTGTCAAGGTCTCACTTCCATTGTATTCAGTTTTCTGACCAAGATTGGCACCATCATTTGTTGTGTGATTTGTAGCACCGCTGTCCATTAGCCAACTCGGGTCAGAAAGAGGTCTCACTTCCACCTCTTTGTGGTGCGCCTCCCATGTAAGCTTTGTTGTATCTGTGATAGCATTGATATGTAACATGACCAACCTTTCCACATACTTGACATGTGAGTCTTGGTCCACTATTTCTTTGGCCTTGAGATCTTCCTCCCCGACTTCTTCCTCTTGTATTTCCACCTTGTCCTCTCCATTGATTTTGATATTGTGGTTTCTAGTTTTTGTGTGTACCTTTATTATAGGCATAGTTTGCTGATGGATTTATTGATGGATCTATAATATTGTCAATACTATTGAGATGGATCAATGTGTTCTCAAATGTGATGAGAGTTGCGTGAAGCTCTGCCAAAACATTTCTCCCTTATTGGCATTTATCTGACATGCTACTGGTAGATACTCAACATCAAGTCCTGTGAGTACACTAGAAATTAAGGATCTTTCACCGACCGCTTCTCCTGCAAGAGTTAAATAATCAGCAAGTTGTTTCATTGTTGAAAGATATTCACTCATCTTGAGTTGATTTTTTCTTCTTGTTTGTAGACTCGCTTTTAGTTGATTCACACGAGCCTGATTTTCTAAGGCCTTTCAGACATCTCTTGAGGTTTCTAAGCTCAATACATCACAAGCTATCATTGGAGTCATTGAGCCATATAGCCATGCTAGTAGTGACTGATCTGTTGTTACCCAACTTTCATAAGATGGATTTGGACTTGGATGTCCAGTTTCTACATCTTGTATCGTCTGTGAGGGTGCCACTATCGTTCCCAGGATGTATCCTTCTAGTTTTTGTCCTCTTAGTACTGCCAACACCATTGATTTTCATAGGAGGTAATTCTTTTCATCAAGCTTGACCGTGAGAACTGCATTGAGGGGATTGCCGAAAGGAGTTGCAATCATTACTGCAGCACCTGTTGCAGATTGGTTAACAGAAACATTTGTATTGGAGGTAGAGCCTTGGCTTATCATGGTGAGCTATGAATCCTGCTCTAATACCAAGTGAAAAACTTGAGAGAATTGATTACAGATGTAAAGCTCAGAATATTGAGCCATTGGGTTGTATTGACTTAAGTAAAACATTTACATCAAAGGAAATAATGTAGATAAAGGAAAGTATCTGTACAATAGGAAATTATCCCAACAATTAAGCAGTGTAGTAATGACCCCCAATTCACTCAATCAATCTTGCTATGCATTCCTTAAATCACTTTCATAGCTGTCTTGACAATTAGTAATGAGAAAATCAAATAGTTTCTGTTGAACAACTTACAGGATGAACGATTGATCTAATTTTTTTTCCGTAAGTTATATCTTATGCAAAGTAAGCATGATACTCCGATGCTTTCATTTTCTTCAATGTAAACAGTTTATTGAAAACCAATTCCCCCCTCTAAAAGAAGTTCAAACGGATTGGAGTAATGAATTCCGAATATACTCTTTGAAGTTGGGTTGTCTCTTCTTGCTCAATCTAAAAAGTACCTTAATCTTTTTGGCCTTATGCATTTCGAACGACTTTCTTACCTCATATGAATCACCTTCCTTATATTGTTCTCCAAAATCAGTCTCCCTATACAAATCTTATATAATTCATCTTCGCATTATAATTTGCTTAAATCGTTTGTTTGTGCATTTTTTCCCCTTTCTTAAGCCCTATAATGACCATAAGCTCCACAACTCCTTCCACAAAGATTATGTTTGTCTCAATCCCAAGTCGTCGTATTATATCTCTCGACATGTTATTTCTAATGAAAATTTATTTCCTTTTGCTATCAGTTCTATTAAAGACAATGGTACCCCAAGATACCTTAAATATCTCTACAATGGTATAATTATATTGTCGTATGGACATAGACCTCATGACTTTACTTTGGTTTTATCCGAAAAGCCTCATACCAATAGAGATAATTGTCCTCACATATATACCACCATGGATCACTCTCTTCACACCTTTTTGCACCTCCGCCAATAGTTTGTTCTACTACCTCAGTGAAGCCTCATCATCTAGACTCTTCCTTTTTGTTAAGATCCTTTCTCATTTTCCCCTTCGGTCTCATCTTTAGAACCTTCCTCTACTAATTCCCCACTATCATTCTCCATTCCCTCTCCAAGTATTGCTTTCCATCATCCCTCTCACTCACCCAATTAATCTTCCTAAGCCAACAAACTAGAAACTAGCCTTAGCCAACCCAAACTGAAAATAATTTATGGTAGCTGAATATGAGGCCCTTCTCTAAAATCGTACGTGGTCTTCGATTCTTGTTCCCCTAATCGCAAAGTGATTGATTGGAAATGTGTGTTTCAGTGGAAGCTTCTGTTCGGTTTATAAAACAATGGAAACAAAGTACCATATTGACTAGGGAAGAGAGTGATCCATAGTATATAAGAGAGGACAATTCTCTCCATTGGTATGAGGCCTTTTGGATGAAACCAGAAAAGCAAAACCGTGAGAGTTATGCCCAAAGTAGACAATATCATACCATTGTGGAGATACTTGGGGTATTGGGCACTCGTTGTCCTTAACAAGTAGTATTAGAGTCACGGTCTAATCCTAGCTGTGTCAGTGAAATCCTCAAGTGCTGAACAAAGAAATGATGAGCCTCGGAATATGTAGTTGATTTCCCCTGTTTACAAGGGTAAAAAGAAGCTAAATTGGTGCTATTTTCTAACGATTTAAACTTAGAAACTGTGTTTTATACTTGGTTTAGTGTCCAAAACCTTTCATTTGAAGTTATATTAGGTTATACATGCATATATGATGTTTTTACATCATTTAGAGTTGATTTCTAGCGGAAATTATAATTTTGTGCAGAAAAATATCGAGCTAGACGCCTGACGCCTTCCTTAATCCTGATAATGCCCTTAATGTAAAACGCACGTTTTGGTGCGATTTGAAGCCTCCCTAAGCCCTTCCACGTGTCTTTCATACATTAAAAATTGTCAATTCAACAACAAACCAACTAAAAGGTGTTTTAAATGGATGGCTCTCCACAAAACTCTCAACGTCCTAACCACCTTGAAATCCCTATTCATTCACTTCAATAATCATCCTCAAGTGATCACTTTCAGCTTTAGACACTTATTTCTCAGCTTACCTCGTTGATTCCCTTAGTTTTTAGTTGTTATTGTTTTAAACACTTGCTTATTTCAAATTCATTCTTGCTTTTCAACTTGTTACTTTCCAATTGTAAGCTTTAATCTTGTTCAATTAAAATTCCAGCAAGTTTGTGCATCTTTATTTCTCTCTTTCTCTCTATCTTCGAAGTTGTAATCACACAACCTTGTGGAATTGACTGAGTATTGCTCCCCAATCTTGAAAGAGAACGGGTTAGGGTCATTCAGGTTACAACTCCACCATTGCTAGCTTGTTTTAATTATATTCATCTTTTAATCATGTCTTTTACGTCCATCAACATTCAATTCTGTTTTCCTTTATCGTCATGAGCTAAATTTATTTTTCCCAAGCCCGGTTATGGATAGTTAGCTAAAGTTTTTAAAATCCAACAAGGCAAAATGTGTTTTTCTCCTCTTTTATCACTTAAAGTTGTTTTCATAAGTTAAAACTTGATTTTGCCAATTAATGTTTTAACCAAGCATCAATACTGAAAGGGTTGATACATTCTTACAACTTTAATGATTTAACTTTGGAGAGAAATACTTTAGACATAAAGATTTAGTTCGGGTAGCCTAGGCATAGGACCTCGACCTAGGGTTACGGTTAGTTTTTATTAAACTAAGATCTTTTTTCTAATAGACATATTAGGAATGAACTTGTACCTTCAAAATCACTTAGACAGAAGAAGATGGCGAAGTAAAACCGAAGAAAATTTATGAGAGGCACCTGGCACCTAGTTGGAAAACTTGTTAAATTTTTAGCTAATTTGAAGTAATTGGGCTGGGTTTATTGTTTTGAGTCTTTAAATATCCAAACCAACATTATCCTTATTATTTGTTACCCCAAAATCAATTACAAAGTCACTGATCATTTAACATTCTTATAAAAAAGACTTCAATTGTCCCTATGGATTGATACTCGGAATATTCATTTCGTTTTACTACTTGTGACGGGTGTACACTTGCACTCTTTCATTTATTTTCATTCAAAAATCCCAAACAAGTTTTCGTAGTCATAGTGTATTACATGGTTGTGCTCTATCATGGTGTACCTAGAGCCTTGGATAAGAGCAAACTCTCGTTCTAGTCCGGAGTAGACGAGTGGCTGACTATTTGAGGGAAGACTTGGTGGTACTTTGTTCGAGGGGAAGATTATTGAGTTTGTAAAAGAATGCAAACAAAGTCTCGTTTTGGCTAGGGAAGGGAGTGATCTATTGTATATAAGATAGAACAATTATCTCTATTGGTATGAGGCAAATCCGTGAGGGTTATGTCTAAAGCGGACAACATCAAACCATTGTGGAGATACTTGAGATATTGGGTACCTATTGTCCTTAACAGCTTTGTCCTTTTGATTATATTTCTATCGTTTTTTAAGACCTAAACTGGTTCAATTCGAACCAACTAAACCTTGAACCAAGCCATAATTATGTACGGATGGCGTTCTTAATTTTGTATATGTAGGTCCTAGTTGACAACCACATCACATTTATGCTAAACCTAACTTAATATTTAATGGTAGGAATTAAATTGCAACCAATTATAAAGTACAGAGACCAAATTGTTGCTTTTAAAAGTTCATGGACTAAATCGTTACTTTAACGAAAGTGCAATGACCAAATGTGTTTTTTAACCTAATTTTTATTTAGCTCCTGATGTTAGTTTAAAGAGCGACATTTTTAGTAATTGTGAAAGGGATTTAGTTCCTACTTGATCCCTAATTTTGTTTTACAATGGTTTTTTTAGTACAACAAATGTGGGGAGGGAGATTTGAACTTTCAATCTTAAGGAAATGAGTAGATGTCATAATCACACCAACCTATACTCATGTTGGCAATTTGAATGTAATAGGACTTAACGAAAATATGATGTGGTAGGTTAATACGTTGGTGTGCATTATTGATCCCATCTCACTATCATTGTATTCACCATCATTATTGTTGGGTTTGTAAGGAGTGCAGACAAAGTCTCACATTGGCTAGAGAAGGGGGTGATCCATGGTATATAAGAAAGGACAATTATCTCCATTGGTATGAGGCCTTTTGGGTGGAACCAAAAGCAAAGTCGTGGGGGCTATGCCCAAAGCGAACAATTTCATACTATTGTGGAGATACTCGGGGTACTAGGTGTACTGTTGTCCTTAACAATTATCAACCCAATTGAAAACTTCCCATGAGAAGTCCATATCCCTATCACCGACGAAGAATCTCTCATTCCCTTTAAACTTTAAACTTACATCAACATTGTTAATTGTCACATCATATCAACTAATGGTCAACTCAACTTAGAAGCCAAATTAAAACTTTAGGAACTAAAAATGTCGCTTTTGAAATCTCAAAAGCCAAATAAAACTAAATGCAAAGCTTTGGGCCAAAAGTATTGATTTTGAAACCTCATGGACCTAACAGAGAAACTAAATCCAAACTTTAGAAATTAAATTTGACCAAAAACTATGTTAAGGGATTAAGACAAATATTTGAAACTTAAAAGACTTAAACAAACGAAAAATTATGCATTAAAACAACTTAAGTACGAAATTTATTTTAACAAAGTAGGATCTAACCTAAAAATTAGTGATATTAAACATGGAAATATTAGATTACAAAGTTAGTCCTCATACTTTGAGCATTAGGTCTATTTAGTCCCTAAGTTTTAAAACTATTCAATTACACTTTAAAACTCTGGATATTGTTTCTATTTAGTCTCCCTACGTCAATCTTATGAACAGTATTAATGAAATATAACATGCATATGGTATGTTCATCAGACAAATTTTGATAGAAAGATGGTTAGACTAAGAAATGATAATTAAAGTTTATAAAATATCATAATTAGAAGAAAAAAAACAAATAATTAAAACTAACAAAACTATTTTATTAGAAAAATTGGCAAGACGTAGGGAGGGAGAGAAGAACCTGTTTATGCCAATTAGTGAAAATGGTGATGAGAGCAAAAAGAAGGCTTTGAATAGTTGCTCCTGAAACCAAGCCAATCCACAGCCCTTTAACTCTCAAATGTGCCACAAAAGCCAAAACAGCTGCCATTGGAATCCCAACTATATAATATGATCCCAAATTCACATATGCTCCTAACTGCTGCCACCCGGTGCCTCTTGCAACCCCTAAAATTCACGACATATTCTAAGAGTTGTGTTTGGGAGTGATAGTAAAATGAATGATTTTGAATAAAGAGATTTAAGTATAATTAATTTTTCAAAATTACCATCCAAGTGATCTCTTCAAAATCAATTTAAAGTGAGTTTTTAAGATAGCTTATTTGGTAACATTTCTGTTTCTGTTTTTGTTTCTTTCTTTTCAATAAAGAAAAATGACTTGCATGAACCCAACATCCATGAATTCAAGTATGATAAAATAATCTTTTTATTTATATTTTGAAACAAATTAGAAATGAGAACAAGAAAGAAGAAACTTGTTTTGGTTCATTTTAAAATTTATATACAATTTTGAGAATTTTCCCCAAAAAAAAATAATAAGAAACAAGGAACATAGTAGTTGTAAAATGCTTATTGGAAACGAAGAAACAAGAAACAGAAACTTTATCAAAGGGCACTAAACTTTTTCCTAAAATCAATTTTTTTAATTTACCAAACATGATGAATGGAAAGTGACATGATTTTGACAATGGCAAGACCAAAATCACTCACACATACACCCTAACAAATAAATATCAAAGCTTGGGATTATTGAAGTATATTGTTGTTGTTCTTACTTTTCTTCTTCACTATTATGATCTATTACAGTCATCTAAGCCACTGAGCAAACAATATTGCATATGGTTCTGTTTTAAGTTCAATCGATTCTCTGCAACACTATCTCTAACTGATTGTTTCTGATCTTTCTTAGTATTTCGTCTGTGTGCTTCGATTATGTCTGCAAAGTTTAAATTAGTTAAGTTTGATGGTAATTAAATGGGACTTGTTTTTTGGAGGAAGAAATTTAAACCCTTCTTAGTTCAACAGAAGGTTGGAAAATTTTATTATAATCCTGATACTTGGCCTAAAGCACACTAAGAAAAAAAAATTAGGAATGAAAGTGATAGCTTATAGTATGTTCCTGCATTTAGTGGATATATAATGATCTTCGACAAGTGAATGATGATAGAAATTGGAAACCCTGTTCTTTAAGTAAATCTTTACATAACGAAAAGAAGTTATTTTTTTCTAACTAGGAGTTGGGAACTTTGCTCCCCTCTATATTCATGGGTGCCCATGCCTGCTCGAAAGCCTGGACACGGGAGGCACATCAAGAATTTTTTGTATTAAACTTAATGGAAGATTCAAATTTGAGACCTCTAAAATATGACAAAGAGACTCCAGCTCTTGTCAACCGAGCTAGTCTTAGGGATCCTAAAGAAGAAGTTCTTAGAGTATAAAATGCAAACAAGGAACATTTAGACTACAATAGAATTTTTATGGATTTAGCAAATACGAGAGAGAACCTTGACAATTATAACCAAGCTATAATTTTATTGAATTGATTACTTGAGAGTTAAAAGAAGTCAAGACTTCATAGTTAAGTATGATAGGGACCTTCTATCCTTATCTACTGTGTTAGATCACTGAGATAAAAAAAAACCTTTGAGATTAAATCAGATCAAAAAAGAAAGAGGTTGAGGTTATTGGCAAGTGGAAGATTAAAAAACAATCATAGATCAAAGTTTCGAGGAAAGGAGAAGAAAAAATGTTTTTATTGTCACAAGGAGGATCACGTAATCAAAAACTGGGACCGAGAAAAAGGTCAAGAGAAGAATGACGAACCCACCTCAAAAAATATGTATGAAAGGATGTGACTCGGTAGAAGTTATGTAATAGTATCTAAAACCACTCTTAGTGATGAGTGGATTCTTGATTCTCGATACTCTCACCCAGCTATAACCCCTTGTAAAGACTATTTTTTCGATTTAGAGGAAGTTGATTAATCATTACTCAAGGAATTTGTGGATTTAAATATGTTTGAAAAACAAAAGTGATGCATTTGAAATTTTTACTCAATCGAAAACTTTAGTTGAAAACCAAACGGTTGAAGGATAAAGGTTTCGGGGACCGATAATGGATTTGAATAAATTTTTGTAAGAAGACAGAAATTAAGAGACATCACAATGTTCCCTATACACCACAACAGAACGGCCTAGTAATAAGGTTCGAGCAAAGTTGCTCAAGAGGGTGAGATGCTTGCTTGCAAATGCCAAATTTGGGAGAAGTTGTAATTACAACTGCATACCTCATAAATTGGAGTCCTTCATCCATGAAAATTGGAGTCCTTCATACTCAACATGAAAATTCCTCCAAAGTTTTGGACAGGAAAATCATAAATCAAATGCATCCTAAGAGATCTAACAAAACAATGGTAACCAAAGTTGAAACTAAATCTAAGTCATGGGGAATGAATAGAAATTTTGCTAGGAATGTACTCAAAACAGGAGACTCGTGTCCTATGAAAAAATAATTTTCAACACTACTACGAATTTCTACAAGGATTAAGATATTGCTTCTTATAAATATTTTAATTGTGTAGGGTACTTAGAACAAGATGGTCATTGTAGGTGATATTCTTGAGCTACCTTTGTAAAGAGAAAGAAATGTTTAATTACAATCAAATATAATAGAACTTGTTTTCACCAAAGATTAGACATAGTCCCAAAATAGGATGAATTAGTATATAAACCCTTTAGTACTAAACCTTTCGATATCTTTTATTCCCTTTTATATTGTTACTTACTTCTTATCTTATCTGCTTTTGTCGTTAGAAAGGAGAAAATCAAATAGGTCAGGTACGAAAAGTGTTAAGTATAATAAACCACCACTCAACCCAAAAGTTTAAACTGATGGGTTGGCTAAATTTAATTGATATATATGGATTTTCAACAATTCCCTCATGGGCTTGGATAATTGCACAAAACCCAACAAGCGGAAATCATTATAAATATGAAGGAAACAACAATGCAGAGGTTCGAACACAGAAGTACATTATGCTCTGATACCATATTAAAGATGAATAAACCAACTTTAGGTTGAGTGGTGCTTTATTCATTCTTAACATGGTATAAGAGCTAAAGAAGCTCAAACGAGCATCCGATTCAAAAATTGGATCTGGCCAAGATCAATGAGCCAAAACAACCACGATCTTAAGAAGTCACGTTAAGAATTCTACATTGATAAGATAACTGACCTAACAAGAGTTTATAATATAAGTGGACTACTCCTCTCATCATCGATTAATTTTGAGATGAAACCTCATGAATGTTGTTAATATGAAGAACTCACACGAGATCCATTAGTCTATATTTCTTTCCAACAAATTAAACCTAAATTTTAGTCAAATTGAATCCATGTCGTCACAAACAACTCGATTCAACTATTAACATGTAATGTCAATATTGGTTACTCAAATTTTAGATGCCAAGACAAAAGTTATTAACCATTTGAATGCTTGAGATATTGAGAGATTTTACCTGAAAGGATGCCAAGGAAAGTATCTATGAGAATGGAAAGGCAAATCAAAGGCCACATAGAAGCAATGTGATCGGCAATTTGGGTGTCATTGGTGAAGGCATAGCCTAAGATATTGCGACATCCAAAGAGAATCACACTCACAGTTATTGATTCTATGATTCCAAGAGCTCCCACTACCTTCACTGCCACTTTTGCTGCCTCTGGATTTCCAGCTCCTAGTTCATTTGAAACCCTTGTACTGTATAACATCACCATTAGTGTTCTTGTTTCCTCATTTTTAATAAAGAAAAATGAATTGCATGGTCCCAGTAAAGTATGATAACATAATCCTTTTATTTATATTTTGGAATAAATTTGAAATGGGAACAAAAAAATAAATAAATTTAATTTTTGTTTTCAAAATTTTTAAACAACTTTGAAAAAGTTCCAAAAAAAAGAAAAAATAAGAAACATAGTTAGTTATAAAATACTTAGATTTCTTAATAAAATTAGAAATGAAAAATGAAAAACAGAAATGTTAAGAAGGTATATATTGTTTTCTCATCGGGTTAGTTTATATCATTTCTCAAACTATTTTTGAGAAAAAAACAGTTTTTAAATGATCAAGTCAATTTAACTTCAAGCTTTCAATTTCACCCAATTGAATTATAATTTTGAATAAATTGTGAAATTAATATTCTTTATTAGCCAAGTTTTCATTAAAATATATATATATAGTAGATACGACGAGCATGGTTGTGGTTGGACAAGATTAATTATTTTGGTGGGTATTAGTTCTTCTAGTCGTGTTTGGTATCCTTTAACTAGGTTTGACCCGTTTTCTTATTGAGTTTGAGACATTGTTTTACTCGTTTAATTTTGTTATCAAGTTCAAATGTTTTCAAGTTGATGAGATATTAGTTTCACCACTATTTGTTGAGAGTGAATTTTTTTTTTAAGAAGATAATTAAGGCGTCGTTTAGTTGGACCTTTCAAAAAATAGACTAAGATATATATATATATATATATATATATATATATATATCTTTTCGTTGAAGGATAAAAGAACAAATATTTCTTCAAGAGAATGAATAAAAGAAGATTTATGAGCTTAGAACTGACCTTACTGTGGCCCCCAACCCATATGGTATGAAATAATGCAAATAAGTGATTGAGAAACTGCCAAAAAATCCCCACCGAAGAGGGTTGAAAAGTTAGAATTATGTGTTGAAAATTGAAGTTCCAACAGCCTGACGAGATTGGAAAAGCACACAAATATATACCATATAGATAGCACAGAAGCCTCCACCTTGGGATTTGGAAGAAGCCCAGACAGCAACAGAATGACCTCATAAGACCACCATTCAAGGCTGCAAAAACCCAAAATGGTTTAAATAATCTTCTCAATTTGTTTTCATCCCTTAACATGTCATTTCTCTCTACTCTTCGAATCTCTAATTAGATTTTTATTTTTAAATTTCTTAATTTCTTGTTTATCTCTCATTTTTCTATGACACTACGACACTAAAATTTTTACTAAAGGATTTCTTTTACGGATATACAATTAAAATCAGAAAATTAATCGACCGGTTAAAATTGACCGAATTAACATCGATCGATCGGCGTCGATTTTGGTTAGTTGGTTTGTCCAATACAGAAGCGAAGCAAATGAACGATAGAAAAGAACTCTGCATACTACATTCACTTTTCTATTTTTTTTTTCCTCATTTCATTTATGTTTTCTCTTACTCTCATTGTTGAAGCAAACTGATGGATACATTTTAGAAAAAAATAAAAATAAAACAAAATAAAAAAGAATTGAGCATATTGCATTCACTTTTCTATATTTTCCTCTATTTATGTTTTCTCTCGCTCTCACGGCTGAAGCAAAAAAGAATTGAGCCTATTGCATTCACTTTTCTATTCTTTTTCTCAATTTATTTACGATCTCTCTCACTCTCAGCAGTGAAGCAAATCGACCTATAAATTTTACTAAATAAACAAAATAAAATTCAGCATACTCCATTCACTTTTATATTTTTTCCTTTCTTTATTCATGTTTTCTCTCACTCTTACTAAAGCAAAAAAGAATTCAACATACTAAATTCATTTTTCTATTCTTTTTACCTTTTTATTTATGCTCTCTCTCACTCTCAGTACTGAAGCAAACCAACCTATAAATTTTATAAATAAACAAAAAAGAATTTAACATATTGTATTCACTTTTCTATTCTTTTTCTCTTTTATATTTATGATCTCTCTTACTCTCACTACTGAAGCAAATCGACCTATAAATTTCATAAATAAACAAAAAATAATTCAACATACTGCATTCACTTTTCTGTTTTTTCATCTTTTTATTTATGTTTTATCTCACTCTCACTACTGAAGCAAAAAAATAATTCAGCATATTGCACTCACTTTTCTATTCTTTTTCTTCTTTTATTTATGATCTCTCTCACTCTCGCTACTGAAGCAAACGAACCTGTAAATTTTACTAAATAAACAAAACAGAATTCAGCATACTGCATTCAGTTTTCTATTTTTACCTCTTTTTATTTATGTCACTCCTACTACTGAAGCAAAAAATAATTCAACATACTGCATTCACTTTTCCATTCTCTCTCTTTTTTATTTATGATCTCTCTCACCCTCACTACTGAAGCAAACCGACCTATAAATTTTATAATAAACAAACAAAATTCAATATACTGCATTCACTTTTCTATTTTTTCCCACTTTTTATTTATGTTTTCTCTCCTCTTACTATTGAAGCAAAAAAGAATTCGAACATACCATATTCACTTTTCTATCTTTTTCTCTTTTTATTTATGATCTCTCTCACTCCCACTACCAAAGCAAACGGACCTATACATTTTATAAATAAACAAAACAGAATTCAACATACTGCATTCACTTTTCTATTTTTACCTCTTTTTATTTATGTCACTCTTACTACCGAAGCAAAAAAGAATTCAACATACTGCATTCACTTTTCTATTCTTTGTCTCTTTCTATTTATGCTCTCTCCCACTCTCACCTACGTGGCTCTCTATTCTCCTTTCTTTTTCTTTTCTTTTAATACTCTCTCTTCAATTTCTCCCTATTTTTTAGCATATGTGGGGTGGAGATTTGAAGTCACGACCTTCTGGTCGGGGACGGACATAGATGTCTTAACCTATTAAACTATGCTCAGGTCGGCCTCTTCAATTATTCTATTTTAAGTACATAAACTATAACAGACAAAATTTAAAAGCAAAATACAGCTAACTACAATGAACAAATTAAAAACCATCTTACCAAACCATCACGGCAGAGGGGACAGCAAGACGAAAAAACTGGCCGATGCTCGAGATGGCCTCCCTCGAGAGCGGGGCCCGAGTCTTGTTGCAAGATGGAGAGAAGAAGACATAAGAGGCAAGCAAAATGACATTGAGCCAATAGGATATACCAAGGGCCAAAGCAGCTCCCACAACCCTAAGCTTGAAATGGAACACAAAAAGCCAACAAATGGGAATATGCAAACAGAGAGTGGCAAAGGAGCTGAAGAGCAGAGGAAGAATGAGGCTCTGAGTGAGGAAATAGCGGAGAAGAGACTGAAGAATTGCACACGCAAACAGATTTGGAATTAAAAAAACTGAGTATTTTCTGGCCACAGAAGAAATGGAAGGGTCTTGGCCAATGGAAATTAGTAACTTGTCTGTGAAGAACCACAGCACAGAGATTGGGAAACAGACCAAAATGAGAGAAATCATACAACTGTAAGTATAAACTCCAAGCTTCTGATATTGCTCTGCCCCATATGCTTGCCCACATAGAGTTTCCAAAGCTCCAGCCATTCCCAACTGCAATAAGACGAACAATGAGTTGTTCAGTCTTCAAGAGCTCGTTTGATAACGTTTCTGTTTGTTCGTTTTTAATAAAGAAAAATCCCGAACATCCAATAATTCAAGTATGATAAAAAATTATTTTATTTACGCTATGAAACAAATTGGGGACAGGAACAAAAATAAGAAATTTGTTTTGGTTGTTTCTAAAACTTCTATACAATTATGAGAATGTGAGAAAAAGAAAAGGAAAAATAAGAAATATACTTAGTTACAATTGGAATCGAAAAACAAGAAACTGTAACCAACACGCCCTAAATTTTTAGTGACAGTCAGTAGGGAGATTGAAATATGATAATATTGTAGAAAAATGGGGAGGTTGGAAGAAGGGGGAAGGATTACGAGGAGGCTAAAGCCGGTGACACGGACGAAGGAAGTGGCGATAGAGACGCCGGAGAGCAAGAGCTCGTCGCCGAGATGGCCGACGATGACGACGGTGACGACCTGCAGAAGGTACTGAAGAACTAACGCAGTGGTGATGGGCGCTGCTATAAGGCTCACCTTCTTCAGCTCTGTGGGGTAAACTCTCCATTTTTCTCTCATTTTTTTTTCTCCCCTCGACTCCTTTGGCTCTAGAGAGAACTTAAAAAGAATCAAGTTGAAATAAATGGCATTTATTGACCACCACAAGCTACGTTCACTTTCCATTCAAGGGAAAAAACATATTCAAATTGGAAGAAATTATTCGAGGGATCGAACACTGTGAGAGAATTTAAAAATTGTATTTTGAATATGGTATCGAAGGGGTATTATAAGAATTTATAGATTTTAAATCTCCATCCAACTTATGGAAGCGACAACCATTTTTTGTTGTTCGATGGAGGTTCGAATTTCTACCATATATACTAAGTGTTAGTAATACTTATCGAACTAAAAAGGTAATATAAGTATTGGGAGGGCAATCATTAATGTCCTACAGTGTTGGTTAGAGAGGCAGAGAGTACAAACAAAATTTCACATTGATTAGAAAATAGAATAATATAGGATAGATGAAAGACAATTATTTTTATTCGTTTGAGATATTTTTAATTGAACCAAAAGGGGACGATATCATATATGAAATCTCAATCAATTCAATGAACAGACTATTAAGTACTCAATTTACTAATTAAAGCATTTAGGAACTCTACTGTCATTTTTGGATTTTTGTACCTGTAGTTTGTTTTTTATTTTTTTTTGGAAAATTGGATAAATAGCATTTCTCAAAAAAACCATTTTGAAATATGGCTCCTCCCCTCATTTTTATATTTTCTAAACATTTACTGACATCACCTCCATTCCAAATTTCTGCTATATCTCTCGACTAACATACCATTTTTATTTCACCCTCTTTTTCTCACTTGAATCTCATATTCTCTCTCATTCTCCCTCTTCTCATTCTTCATCTTCTTCTCTTCGTGGTTCTTCTCTATTCTCTCTCTCCTCTTCTCTCTTTTCAAATTTTTTAGATTTTTACGGAGAAACTTCTTTTTTTTCCTTCAAAACTTTTAGAATTTTATGGATTTCAAATTTTCTCTTTCTTCAAATTTTCTCAAAATTAAAATAAACAAATTTTTTTAGATTTTTCTCTACCTCTCTCCTTTGTTTCGGTTTTTTTTTTCGAAAAAACTTTTGGGTATTCTTTGACCAACGAAGTACGCTATTTGGATTGTGCAGTAAGGATAGAAAATTGTTTATGGCCTAGTATGCATTCGCGGGGAGAACAACAAAACGAAAAGGGAGAGAACAAGAAAACGAGAAGAGAGAGGGAGAAAAACAAGAAGAGAGAGGAAGAAAAAGAACGAGAGAGGAGAGAGAAAATGGGAGAGGAGAGAGAAGAGAGAGAGCGAAAAAGAGAACGAGAGGGAGAGGAGAGAGAGCCACAAAGAGAGCGTGAGAGAGGGAGAAAAAAAATTAATGAGTTTTCAAAAATTGAAATGATGAATCTTTTTAATTTGAAAATCAATTATAAATCAACAAAAATTCTCTCATATCTTAATATCTTAATAATAGAATTCATGCCAATCTTTTCAAAAAAAATTCACGTAAATCAACTTAAATACTCCACGTTAACAAAAAAAGAAAAAAATTCAAGAAAAAAGAAAAAGAAAAAACAGAAACTACAGATTCCAAAAAAACAGAGGGGGAGAGAGGAGAGAGAGAGCGAAAAAGGGGAGAGAGGGTGGGAGAGAACTAAGAAGAGAGAGAGGAATTTTCTTTAATATTTTTTTTTTTTGGAATTTCCCATTTCTGTTTTTTTTTTCTTTGATTTTATTTATTTATTTTTTTTAATCCTCTGTTTCTGTTTTTTCTTTTTTTTAATATCAATACATTTATATGGAGCATTTAAGTTGATTTACGTGGATTTTTTTTCCGTTTTTGAAGATTTGCGTTATGGGAGAATTTTTGTTGATTTGGTAATTGAGTTTTCAAAGTTTTCAAAACTGAAATCTTTTTAATTTGACAATCAATTACCAATTTACAGTTTGGGATAAGTAGGGCTTAAGAACCTTAAAATCGTCCAAAGAGTAGAACTTCGGGGATGAACTCTTCAAGACAAGTGACATACGGATCACGCCCCGAGGGCCAAGGGCAACAACAACCAACATGAGTGGAGTTGGCACCTAAATTAGGCTAAGGCCGACGAGCTCGTGGGCTAGCACCTTGGCATTAGGCCAAGAACAGCCTACCCATGGGCTGGTACCGATGCAATGACGCTAGGCCCCGCGCCGAGACACCTGACCAAGGCCGACCAACTCACAAGCTGGTGCCATGTCGAGGCCAAGGATAGTCCACCCATGGGTTGGTGTTGGCACCTAGGTGCTAAATCGAGTCGACAAGCTCAATACTTTGCCTGATCGGTTCGATTTCGAATACAGGATCTCCCACTCTGATACTAAGATGAATAAACCACCACATAATCCAAAAACTTAAGCTAATGGATTGAGTAAATTTAATTCATATATTGAATATCTAACACTCCCAAGGATTATTTCAAAAATAAGCCCCAATTGCTCATGGATGGAAAATAATTCAAAAGGAAGAACTAAAAATGAATGATTTCTCACTCTATAAATAGAATAACAGAATTTCCAATTCTACTAAAAAATAAAAATAAAAATTCAGATTCTGACTTAAAGCATCACACAAAGTGTGTGGCTAGTACACCATAATTCTATCTTATTTTAAACCATCCATGTATCCCTTTGCTAAAATATTAGTGGGAATTTTGTAATCCTTTTAAGTCAATTTTACACCTCAACTAATATTAATCTCTTTTAATTATTATTATTACTACAAATTTTGACCTAGTAGTTAGGCATAAATAACGTAGGATTTTATTGAACTATTTAGTACTTGTTCATTGCATATTGAGTTAAAAAGATATTATGCTATGCAACAAACATGTTAAATCAAAACAGATCAAAAGAGATTAGATAAAATTAGAATAAAATTAGACAGAATTACTAAAAAGATGGAAATTCTAAAACAACTAGATTTTGCATTTTGTCAACGAATTGTCGAGTATGTTATGAAATTAACAAGTTTGTTGTTTGAGAATATATTAAAATATTGATTAAATTAAAACTTTATTCTCTTTAAAATTTATAAAGTTTCAACTACAACCATTTAATTTCTAATAATAGAATTCTAAATCAAAAAAATGTTTGAGAATACACCAAAAAATATTTCTAAATTTTATTCTCTTTAAAATTTATAAAATATCAATTTCAACGTTTTGAAGTAAATAATTATAATATTAAAATGCAAAATGTTGAAAACAAGATGATTTATTCAATAAATTTTTTTTAGTACAAAACAAACAGAAACGGGAGATTTGAACTCATGAACTCTAATTATCAAATAAACTTGAACCACGTAGATCTAGACTTTTAAATCTCATAAGTCAATTTTACCATTCTAACCATGAGAAACTAAATTGGAAAATGTTAAAGATATGAGCTGAGTATAAATTGAATATCTCTAAATAATAAAGATTAAAAAAAAAACAAAAACCTCCCAAATATTAGAGATTAGCCTACTTTAAACGAATTAAAGAAAACAAAATTACCTTGCTTTTCTAATTACTTTCCACTTTTCCAAACTCTTTATCTTCCCAAAAAAAGTTGAAAAATCCACTAAACGAAGAACCCATATATTCCAAACAAATAATGTTGCTTTGTAGATTTTGGTGTCTGATTGTAAAGTATCAAAGAGATTTTTAAATGTTTTGGCAGTGAGTATAAGGTGGGGACAGGCTACAGAAAATACCGTTAATTAGCTTTGTGGTCTGTTGAAAAGGAGGAAAAAAAAACGACCCTTCTTTAAAATTACTCGTATCATTTCAAAAGTTTCAATATTTCCTTCACCTTTTGTTAAAACTTTTAAAATTTCTATAGAGAACAAGTTGAAGTTAAATTCAAGAAAAAAAAAATGGCAATTTGACATCTAAAATAAGAATCTTATTAAATAAAATATAAAATTATTTTTTCATTCAATGGTTAATGAGGTCATTTTTTGAATAAATAATTCTAAGAAATTCAACATCTAGCATCTTATTTTTTAAAAATTCTTTTAAAAGATAAGATTTATGATAAAAAAAGATTGTCTTCTAAACTATTTACAAAAATGTCTTTGTTCGAAGTTTTTTCTAGAATTTAGCATGCTAATTTATTTGTTTAAAATTTTACAAAAAATAACATAATCCAAATTGAAATCAAACTCAAATATATGGTAAAGCATCATAATAAAGGTCAAATTTATGCTATTTAAAATATCAAAATCAACTCACATTTAACATCTGCTATGATATATATGATGTAAAATTTTGCTAAATAGAGTTACTACATTGAAGATATGCATTAACAAAAAAAAAAAAAAAATCTTGTCAAAACGAGCATAGCTCAGCGGTAATTAACATATATCTACGAGATTGTAAATTCAATCACCCATCCATGTTGTACTAAAAAACAAAAATCTTAAGGCGGTTTCTCTTACTTTTTCATTCTTTATTATTATCGATAAAGGAATTGAAATAAATCTTCCTTTTAAGAGTTCCATCCTTGAACTAAAGGGTTAGTCTTAATGTCCCATCTAACTCACTTATATGCAATATTCATAAATAAACAAAGCTATTCACTCTTGACCCATGTAACTGTTGGGAATATGGAGTCAAAAGGATGTCGAATCGAGTCGAGATGAAACAAGAATGAAAGAGGATCAAAGAAGCAGACTATAGGGTCATATTGGCATAGAGGACATGACCATATTGGCCGAGCTGCAGGGCGTCACAACATGGGCGCTAAGTGAACTTAAAATTCGTAGCGCCGCTACACCACGGACAGCATCTGCGTTGTTACGATTTATAAAAATGCCAATTTTAGTGTTTTAGGTTTTTTTAAGTGGTTGAATTTTCTAGGCAGCCGTTTTGAGCAAAAAAAAAAGAGGGAGAACAAGTTTTCAGGCTGTGGTGCGTCACCGACAACCTATTCTCGTGTCTCGGCGAGGTTTTTCATTCTTTATATTCCTAAGTACCTATTATTGTAGTGCATAGAAGTTAGGTGGCCATTGTTGAAGGCATCTAAAGAGAGCTTTATAAAGCGTTTATGAGACCCCATTGCAATTTTCTCATCATAGTAGAACCTGCACATCGCGGAAGACTGGACGTAGCCCGTGCTTAGGATGAACCAGTATAAATCTCTGGTGTTGTTTCTGTTTTCTCTTATTCCTTTATTGTGTAGTTTAAATTTAGGATTTGTTGAATAATGGAAGGGGAAAATGGTTCCTAGGTTAGACTCCTGATTGAGGTGTTCATATTGAGAATTAGGACGGTCAGCTATTTGTTGTGCGCATAGTAGCAAGCTTTTCCCAACAGTAATATATATGTTACACCAGGTAAGAAGTACATCAAAAATAACTATAATTAATTAATCTCCACAGAGATATCGTTGTATGATTATTGGTTAGGAGTTTTCTATGCTAGTAATTTGTTGGCTAGGATATACCTTGGTTATATACATACCGAGTCAGATCAGAATAAAACTATAAGTTTATACGCGCATTCGAATCATATGAAAGGGATCATATGAGTCACAACTAACTCATTAGTCCTACCAATTAATGATCTACCAGTTCATTGGCCAGTCACATGACACAGATGAGCCAAAAAAGTCGACGTGTTACCTAATGAAGATCTCATGGTTAACCCAACATTAAAGAAGAAATAGTGAGCTCAACTGCCATAGCAAAGCATGACCTCATGATCTCAAATCAATTAAGCATTATACTTAAATATCCATCGACATCGACAGGTCGACATTTCTATATATTCATGAGTTTGACATTGAAATAAAGAGTAAATCGATATTTTCTATCATATCACAAAAAAAATGACAAAATATGAAAAATATCAACAAAATGTCACTAATATATACATAATATTAATATTAATTATTTTTAACTTATTTAGAAATAGAAAAAATTTTATTTGTTAATTTAAATATTTTTAACGATTTTTTATTTTGTGTAACTGTTATAGAAATATAGACGTTAATATTTTATCAATATTTCCATGAAATTGACACCTCCTCATTTCAACCTGAGAGTACAAGACCCTATGTGCCCAATGTAGGGGCCATTTATACGAACATTAGATTTTTCAATTGAAACCAACCAACCAACACTCCCGACACACCTTTCAACCAACCTTCTACTTTATATATTGTTACTTTTTTCAATTTACCTCTTTTTAACCTAACTAAGGTAAGGTTAGACCATCTAAATTTAAATGAACTATATTTAAGAACCTATTAATCTGTACCTATCTTTTATTAACCACCATTAAAATTTAGAAGAGAGAAAAATCGTAATTTTTTTAATAGATAAATATCTTTAAATTCAAATCTTCCTCTCATTCTCTCTTACATGCAAAGGTCACTCACTTATTTTCTCTTGTTTTTCTCACACACCCTACATGCAAGACTCCACTTGTTTGCCTCTCCTCTATCTTTTCTCTGGTCTCTCTCTAGCATGCAAAGCCACCAATTCTCATGCACACCCACCCCATTAATCCTTATATTCCCTTTCTTCTTTCATCTCATTCACTTTTTCTATCTCCCACCAATCCTCTTTCTCTTCCTCTTTCATTGGTTCCATCGATAGATCGTGTCGTTGGCTTATCGGTCGGTTTTCTTACATAAAAAGTACTTTAATAACCAACACTTTAGGAAAATGTGTAAAATAATAAATCACTTTAATATTTGATTCTACACGTGTAAAACTGCTTTTTAAGTTCTTTTTAACGAGCACTTTTGTTGGTATTCTCTGACCACACTACTTGTATTCTTTTTCATTGCCATCTTTAAGATGCTAGAGTGCAGGTTAGGGGTGTGATTTTTAAAAAATAGATTTAAGTGTGATTGATTTTTCAAAATAAAAATCAATTTAAAGTGGAAAATACATGGCTCATCACTAGTAAGGAGGAATCTTGTCTATACCACCATTAAATATTTGACAACTTATCAATTTTTAAAAACACTTTTTGTTTTTGCATTTCTCTCTCGGAGTTGTCAAATATTTAATTGTAGTGTGGACAAATTCCTCCTGAGCCAAGTATTTTCCTTTAAAGTGATCTTAAATTTTCCTAAAATCAATTTTTTAATTTGTCAAACATGGTCAATGAAAAGAGAAGTGATTTTGACGATAGAAAAGTGATTTTGGTCCTGCCGAGATCGTTCCCAAACAAACTCTAATTTCGATATATTTTTCTATCAAAACAAACACATAGTTTTCTAATAATAAAAAGTTGCTTTTTCTATTGAAACGGATGCAAACTTTATTAAAAGAAAAGACGTTTGGATTTTATATATAAAGTGAAAAAGCTTTATTGGTTAGTGCACTATGGTGAGTGATTTTCTTTGTCATGGTATTTTATTATCTCGCTATATATATCTTCAAACGTCATATTCCCTACTTTTTTTTCTTCTTTTTTTTTTTTTAATTTTTACATATTGTAAGAAGCAAAATAAAATTTAAATTGGGAAGGGGATAATGTTCTTTAATATCTTTTTCCAAGAGAGATACGCATGAACAAAAGTGAAGATTTGCATGTGTCTAGTTCCATTTTCTATTTTTGAGAAATATCTTTGCTTGATGAAATCTCAAATTTCTATATAACCTCTTGTTCCAATATAATAGTCAAACCCAAAATTGGAAAAAGGAAAAGAAAATATGCATATTTGTTTCTAGTTTTAAAGAAGTTTGTTAAAATTTTACTTTAAATTCATGGCTTATAAAGAAAACATAAAAATAAAATCCTTATATAAGTCGTAATTTTCATCCTATAAAAGATATAAAAATTAGCCAATCTATGATAATAAAATTTGTAACGTTACTCTTATGCATTTATATTGCCATAAATGACATCTTATCAATAAATAAATAAAGCTCAATATCCACTGTAATTGGTGTCTTAACCACTTGAGCTATGCTCGGTTTGACTATAGTTAATGTCTACTTAATACGAAAAGATATAGTGATTAGATGAATCTGGTATATATCCTAATGTTATATCCATCCGCATGCAACTCTAAATCTAAATAGTAACAATGCATTCATCCATAAAAATCTCTTTTAGTGAAGTCAACAAATTACTCTTTATAATTAATGCATACTTATGATGAAAAACTATGGTGACTAGATGAACTATTGTAACTAAATATAATCTTCATTCGCAGTTTATGGCATTTAACTTACTTCTATTAAGATATAAACCTTTCTTTGACTTTATGGAAATTGAGTGCATCGTCTTCCTTTTACCTTATCTTAATCATAATTATTTTCTCTCTTTAATCACACTTTTAAAACATTTGTCCAATCTTAATTCATTAGAAAATTTTTATACAAATTTATTTAATTTAATATTCTATAATCATAACCTTTAATCATGAGTGCTTCTCTCATAAAATCTTTCATACTACAACAAAATCAACAAAATCAACCGTTAATATCAATTCTAAATTGTCATCGTATAGGTACGATGACACGATTCAGCAACCCACATCTTTCCAAATGTCATCGTAGTTGACGACGATATAGGTTAACCGAACGTCAAGTTAACCATTATCATGAGTCTACTAATCAAGTTAAAACATATCAGCTGTCTTTTTCAAATATGATATCTTAGATAGTTAAGCACCTAATTTCTTCCCTTTTCCTTGCCCTTTTTTGGTCTCTATCCCAATTTGATATGGATCATTATGCAAGAAAAAAAAGTCAATAAATTCCCAAAAAGCCCTTAGTCAACCATGAGCAATCCAAGAGCCCAATATGCTATATAGCCCATGAACCTCTATCCCTTTGATCTCTTTTGAATGAGTGACTGTAAAAACCTAAGGTTCCAAAACCAATTCACAAGGATTCTCTTATCATTTGATATCAAAGTTTAGACTCTAACATCAGATATATATCTTGATTCTATCCTGGTCTTCATCTTGGATTGGCTGATTTATATTTGGCTGGTTTGAACCTTCCTAACTTGCAAACCAAAACTCCAAACGACTTGAGAATAGTCTCTCTTCTTTTCCTTTTTTATTTTTATTTTTCTTTTCCGTTTTAAGCTTTTTAGCAATGCCTTGGAGTTACAAAAGTTATTTTAAAAATATAAGATTATTAAAAAATATTTCTAAAATAAGACTCAAAATTTTTATTACCTATTTTATTGACTTGTTCGAATATTATTGAAGACTCGTCCAACTCTAGTAAGAACTCAAAAGTGATAAGTTTAAATCTTGAAGTAAAATTTAAATTGAGTGTCGGGTAAATTATTTTCAAGAGAAATATTGGTTTTAAAATTCTGTCGTCATTGACAAAATTAATGATGTAAATATGTTTTTTTTTTTTTGTGAGGTTGATCACGGAAATATGTTGGTTTAAATTCAATTTTATCCTACATTGGTTGTTTTTATATGATTAGCTTTTTTAATTTTGTATTTTATTCAACTTGTTAGTATTAATTTGTTAGAGAAAAAAAAACGAATATTTTTTTGAATTTCAATTGATTTGTTTAATCAAGTCGATTGATTTCCATAACTTCTTTTTCCCTTTTTTTTTTTTTTTTAATTTATGAACTTTTTAACCAGCCTAGTTCTATTTTCATTCTGTCTCTGCAATGGCTATGAAGCATTTTTTTTCTCTTTTTCCTCTTTTAGAGTTTTCTAATGAGTGTTAGAAAGAAATATAATGAGAATTGTTATCACATTGTAATTTTCTCTGAGTTGAATTCTGTATCAAATTGAGAGTAAAGGTTTAAGATAGGAACAAACCAGAGAAAAGCTTAGTAACTCAACCTATCGAGTCATCCAAAACATTTGAGCTTAGAAACTATAAAAAAGTTGAGCCCTTGGACTCAAAAGGTTGAGCCTTTAGACACCCTGCGAATCCTACTGATGGCCATGCACGCACCATGAATCAAGTTCACAGGCACAGACCAAGAAGTCGAGCAACCCATGAGGACAACCCCATGGACGAATTGCCCGTAAAGTCCAAATCTCGTTGGACGAGTTTATTGGGCTAGTTCCGTTCTCTCTAAGTTCTTTTGAAGACCTATCGAACCTCTGACTCTGACTCGAGTTCCTCAAATTTCGAAGATTCAAAACAATAAGATATTTAAAAGATTTTAGTATATTACAAAACCTCAAAAAAAAAAAAAACGACTTAATTGAAGTGTGTTGGACTAGCACCACACGACATGTGTTCTCTTTGTTTTTTAAATTTCGGTCAAACTCTATTAATCAAATAAGTGTGTTGCAAATTTGGTCATTCCACCCAACCAAATTTACACATCTACATCACTGATTTAATATTCTTATGTTCAATATATATTTCTTAGGTTTAAAAAAGCGTTTAAAAAGTTGCATGCAACCAAGTCATAGGTTAGAATTCCTATTATGTATATATTAGTGACATTTTGTTGATATTTTTAATATTTTATCGATTTTTTTTATAATTGGGATGAAAATATAGATTTACCCCTTATGTCATTAATAGATATATAGAAATGTCGATGGACATGTCGAGATGTCGACTGATATTTAATATGATATATGGACGTAAAAAGAGAGAATTACCAGTACACTAATTCCAGTGACATTGACGAATGAAGTGGCAATGGAACCTCCAGAAAGCAAGAGCTGATCTCCAAGATGTCCCACCATCATCACTGCAACAATTTGCATTGAATATTGCAGAATTGTTGAGGCAGCCATTGGAGCTGCTATCAAGCTCACTTTCTTCACCTCTTTCCTATAAACCCACCAATTTTCTCTCATTTTCTCTCCAACCAAACACTCCCCTGTCTCTTCATTATATGCCAATATAAGAAATTGGGATCAACTGGGTTTTTTCTGTATTGGGAATCTGACATATCAAAGCATTGAATTTGGGCACAACTTTAATGAGTCCTCTTCCACTGCCTCACGATAATGGAAAGTATAATTAAGGATATGATTAAAGTTAGAACATTGACTGCAAAGATTGGGATTTGGAGTATTTTAATTGTAACTCAACTTTTTTATTAATGCAAGTGTTGAGGTTCAAGGAACATTTGGTGGAGTGGATTGTTGTTTTAAAAAATAATAAAAATATAATTGAATTTAAATCTTTTTTTTTTGGGTGTTTAAACTGTTTTTATACTGTAAATACAAACATAATTCAGCCAATAAAACACCTAAGATTTCTTCAAAATCAAAAAGACTTGATCCACACCCCATGTTTATAAAACTAAAAAAATATTTACATGTATATGTTTACATTTTGAATATTTAGTTTTCTCACAACTACTTTTAGTATTTGGATTGTTAAAAATATATATATATATATATATATATATATACATATACATATACATAGTCTGGTAAAATCAATGTGTTACGCATCTTAAGCTCATTTATCCATCAAAGAGGAACCGTTAAAGATCGAGCGCATTGGGCCCAATCCAACTGTGTGCACTTGGACATCGTGTAAAAAGAATAGTCAACAGTCAGGGTACTGACATACTTGTACCCAAACTACAATATGGCTCATTAGGATCGCTCAAGACGTCATCGTGCCACCCCACTCACAGCACAAAGGAGGAAAGAGGTTGTTGATGGTCTCCGTTAGTCCCAACTGCGGCACGTCGGCTCCCTGTCTTTGGGCTTCACATGCAAACTAACTTGTTCTCTCTCTGTATATAAGAAAAAGGATAATCCTAACGAAAGCAAGCTGGACTTTCCTTACACAACTCTTTGTGAGAATTAAACACACACCAAAAGCAGACTCTTACTATTGAGATTTCTATCTTTCTACTCTATTTGCTTCATACTCATCTCTCTGAATTTGAGTTCAAACTTAAGCATAAGAGTACATTTGGTAGAACACCACACGTTCTATGTGCAGGTAACTAAGAGCTCGAAGACATTACATATATATTACCATATTTTATTTGGGAAAAACATAACTTTAACCTTTAATTTTTCAATTTCTCTATCGAATAAATGGTGAAATTAATATTACTTCACTTCAAAATTAGTCAGAGAACTTCTTGTTAACCAGCTAATAAATAATAAAAAATACAACCAAAAAATAATTTCAAAATCCAGTTTCAAAAATTCTCAAATTAAAATACTTAAACTTGACAATGAATTTTTCCGAGCTACAAGTGGCGCAAATGCCGAAATAATAAGACATCTATCTACACAGGCCGCCGCGGTGTGTTTTGAGCCGTTCAAGTTTGCGTGAAAAATGAAGAAACTTTTTAAAATTTGTTGTATTCAAAATTCTTACAAAGTTAAGAAACTCCCGGGAGCATTTCAAAAAGAATGGTAAGCACTAATGACATCCAAACACGATGCTAAAACTCAATGATAATTGACATATATCTACAATCAAGAGGTTGTGTATTCGATCCCCACCCTACATGTTGTATTAAAAAAAACATCCAAGCACGACTTCAGCCTAGCAAAACAAAAACTCCAAGCACAACTCAACTCATATTTCAATATTCAGATTATTCAGAGCATTTCAAACAAAATTCAACGCAACATTCATAAATATTTAGAGCATAACTCAAAATTTCAAATTCACATTCATATATCAAACTAGAAAAAGTCATCAGGCAAAACTTATTAGGATAATAAGCATTAGTTGGTGTGTTACATGCTTGGCTAGTTAGTTATTATTTTCTATTATTTGTCTACTGTATTTAGAGATCCGTTGTATCATTAGTCAATTAATAAGAATAGTCCATTATTCTCATTCAGTCTTATTATTGTATTAGAGAAAATTTCTCTCTTTCACGGGAAATTTTCGAATTAGTTCTCCATTATGCCGCTTGTTATTCCACTTGTTACCCCTTCCGTTGACGAATCGCTGGCAGATGATCCATTTGTTCTTTTGCCTATCGCTCCAAATTGTTCGCTAATCGACAATGAATCCATTCTCAATCCGTATTATCTCCATCATACCAATAATACTGGATTAGTTCTTGTCACATAACTTCTTACGGGAGATCACAAGTATACATCCTGGAGTAGATCGATGATAATTGCGTCAGTCAAGAACAAGTTAGGGTTCATTAATGGCACTATTGTTCAACCGTCTAGAGATCTTTTATCGGCTTGGATAAGCAATAACCACGTGGTTATTGCTTAGATACTTAATTTTGTATTCATGGAGATTTCAGCTGGCATACTTTTCTCTAACTCTACATGGGATATCTAGATTGACTTGAATGAACGAGAGCAATGACCCTCAGATTTGAAGCATCAATTGGCCACTGTTGGGATCAAAATTTTGGAGTCAAAACATCTAATGAGCCATGAAACTATAAATAAAAAAAATAAAAAAGCCCAAAATCATTCCTCTTCTTTTGTCGCTGCTTATATAATATATTCTTTACTAAGTTTTTTTTTGTGTGTCGTAACATAAAAAGTGGGCAGTCTTGTGAGCTTGTATCGTCGCACAAATCAAAGAGTAGCGGCAATGACAGTGGCAATATTTGGCTGAGAAGAAGACGTCCCAGGGTTGTAGTGCATCATCGGTAATTGTTCTCATGGGTATTTGGTGAGGTTTTTCATTCTTGCTAGAGTCCTATTGTTGTAGATCCTAGAAGCTAGGTGGTTTTTGTTAAGGCCTTTAGATCTGAGAGATTGTATTCCCATTGTATCTATCTCAATATCATAGTTGAACTCATTGTTGCGGAAGACTGGACGTAGCCCATAGTTAGGTGAACCAGTATAAATTTGCTTGTGTCGTTTATGTACTTTCCCTATTTTTCTCTTATTATTGTGGTTGGCTTATTTTTCACTGACGAACCGTGGAAGGGGAAAATATTATTGATAAGTAAATTTTCCCAATAAGTGGTATTAGAGTTGTAAGGTTCAGTGTCATGGGATCCAGTGGAAAATCACATCACTACTTCAAGGGGATTTTAAGATTTAGGAAAATTTTGAGTATTGGAAGAGGCAAGTGACAAATCTTCTTACATAGAAAAAGATACACAAAACCCTAAAAGAACGACCATGGGATGACAGACAAGGAATGGGCGGAGATAGATGAACAAGTCGTAACGATCATCAGGTTGTGCTTGTCGATGAATGTGACAAGTCTTGTAGCGGTGAGAAAACAGCGATGAGACTGATGAAGGCACTGACAGACAGATAGGAAAAAGTCTCTGCCAACAACAAGTTGTATCTCATTACAAGATATTTTAATATTCATATGAAGGAAGACACGTCGGTGAACTCCCACATAAATGAGGTCATTCAACTAATGAGCCAGTTGGACTCGATGGAGATTACTTTTTCAGAGGAGGTGAAGGCTATAAAACGGTGTCAAATTCATTGGGAGATAAGAGTTTGAAATTTTTAGATATCTGTGACGCTGCAATTGCTGAGGAGATTTGAAGGAAAGGAAGTGAGAAGAATTTTGAATCCACTTCAGTGATGAGAACCATTTGGAATCAGCATTGGTAGCTCAGCGTAGAGGCAAAAGGAAGATGAGATATGGGAAATGGCAGGGACATGGCCAGAGAAGTGGGAGCAACGAGGTTGAATATTTTTACTGCAGTAAAGAAAGGGCGCTTCATGAAACACTGCAAGAAGCTTAAAGAGGATCAAGCAAAGGAAATATAGACAAATGTTTTTTCAGATGACATGTTGTTAGCATGCGTTGAGAGTGACACAACATTTGTGGATTCGTCATCAAAATGGGTAGTGGACAGTGCAGCTTCGGTGCATGTATCTTCAGACAGGAGTTGGTTCACATCGTTTACTACATGAAATTATGGTGCGGTGAGGATGGGAAATGGGAGAATCTCCAAGATCAGAAAAATTGGGGATGTGCGTTTGAGAATTGACAGTGGGACTGAATTAGTTTTGCATGGTGTCAGGTATGTACCCAATTTTAGTATGAATTTGATATCAGCGGGGAAGCTGGATGACGAATGCCACAAAAGTGAGTTTGTAGAAAATAGGTGGAAACTCGTGAGGGGATCCGAGATGTAGTGGTTATTGGCTGATAACTCTCCAAAAGAGAGTTATTATAGCAATTATTTGGGTAATTTTGTACTAGATAATAATGTTGTGTTTCTGATTTAGCTCATGGAAATAAGAAATGGACGTAGAAATTTAATTATAAGCTCAAACCCCTTTTATTTGATGATTTAGTTTAAGTTCTTGCTTATTTCTTCTATTGTTGGCTCTTTTCCACAGATTAAAAAGTTGAGGACTAAGTAAAGAGAAGAACACAGGACCAATAGAACAATTGGTGAAGCATCTTTAAGTCAAAGCCTAAGGAGCTAGAGCAGTCAAATGCTGAAGCATGGGTTCGCAGTGCAGTAATTGTCCCACACGGGGATTTTTTACCATGCCCATACAAATTCCAACTGGATACCTTAAAATTAGAGCCTGATATAAAAAGGAAATGAAGACCCAGCTGACACAAACAGATCCTAAGAGAGAACATTCCTTGCGTGAAGTTGAAGACAAGGAAGACAATCGCCCCATTTTTTGGAAGAAGCTGACGACAGGAGGAGGAAGCTACTGGTGTTTCATGTTGGTGAATCTTTCGTCTGCAATTTTGTTTTCTTCCTCAGAATGGGTTGTATCTTTTGCTTACCTATTTCGTTTTCCTCATGCCTTATGAACTAAACCCCATTTTGGAGGAGATTTCCATGCTATAACTTATGAACAAATGATAGCTGATATTATTTGTTGTTAAATAGAGCTGTGTGTATTCTTTCATCTTGCTAAACATTGTTGGCCACTTTATTCAGTTTGTTAGCTTCTGTATGATCTGGACGGATACATGGTTACTGTGAATTACTCTATTTGTGGATTAACTACTTTTCTTTAGTAGGTTCGTGGATACTTAGGAATAGAGTCCTTAACCATGTTTAGAACTCGTTTTAATTGCTTGGATATCTAGCAACAAAAGTTGTGGGTATTCATGTTTGGGTATCTCGAAAGGGAATTGTGTCGAGTTGAACAACAACATTGATTTAAGTAGGCAGTCTTGTGAGTCTGTGTCGTCGCACAAACCAAAGAGCAGCGGCAGTGGTAGTGGCAATATTTGGCAGATAAGAAGATGAGATCTCCAGGTTGTAGTGCATTGTCAACAATTGTTCTCGTGGGTGTTTGGTGAGGTTTTTCATTCTTGTTTCCTAGGATTCTATTGTTGTAGTTCCTAGAAGCTAGGTGGTTTCTGTTGAGGCCTTTAGATTTGAGAAATTGTATTGTCCACTGTATTTATCCCAATATCATAGTAGAACTTGTTGTTGCGAAAGACTGAAGGTAGCCTATAGTTTAGGTAAACTAGTGTGCTTTCCCTATTTTTCTCTTATTGTTGTGGTTGACTTATTTTTCACTGACGAACTATGGAAAAGGAAAATATTATTGGTAAGTAAATTTTCCCAACAACCACTCTTTCGCAAGATTAATAATCGGTGAGTACTTATATCATTTCTTATCTGCATCACCTTTTCCATTAAGAGCTTTTTTTTTGGTTGCAAATTGGGGCTCTTGAATCGATACCTGGCAGTCTACTACTGAATTTTGCATTTTTCTGGACGATTCTATGGTGTCTTGGAAAGCTAAGAAGCAATCCATCATTTCCCGTTCTTCTGCCGAGGTCGAATATCAGGCGATAGCTACTACAACTTGTGATTTAATATGGTTAACCAATCTTTTATAGGAATTGCAAGTTTCTTTCAAGCCCCTTGCTCTCCTACTTTGTGAAAATGAAGTAGCTATTCATATTGCTTGAAATCCTGTTTTGTACAAAACACATCGAACTTGACTGTCATTTTGTTCTAGAGAAGTCGGCTTTGGATTTATTCGGCTTCTGCCGGTTCGATCACATTTCCAGTTAGCTTATGCATTCACTAAGGCATTGTCTACTCATGTTCTACAATCACTACTGTCCAAGATGAGTCACATTAAAATTTTCCCCATATTGAGGGGGAGTATTGGGATAATAAGCATTAGTCAGTCTGTTATATGCTTGGTTAGTTAGTTATTACTTTCTCTTATTTGTCTACTGTATTTAAGAGATCAATTGTATCGTTAATCAATTAATGAGAATAGTCTATTATTCTCATTGAGTCTTATTAAAACTCAAACACAATATCAAAGCTTCAATTCAAGCATAAACAAAATTCACAATTTAGATTTTCAATTCAAGCATTCAAGAATTTCGTCCACATCAAAGAATTCAAAGACTTGGGGCAGCGATTGTTGTCCGAATTCGCAAGTGTACAAATCGTCATAATTAATATAGAAGTAAGTAAAGTATCGTCTCCACAAGAAATGAATAATTACTCATTACCAAATTCTCCACTTCAATTTTATATAAATGTCAAACATTTAATGGTGGTGAAATGAAGTAATTCTAAAAGAAACTAGTTCAATAACAAAAGAAAATAACACAACTATCAAGAATCAAGAGTAAGTTCAAGCGAATTAAATTATAGAGCACGACTTCACCAATATCGCCCTTTAACTCTTCCTACTACTTTATTCGAAACTTTTCTAAATATTAGTTGTTGGTTAATTCTACCCTATTGACTCGATATTCTTTCTCAAGCAATAGCGATTTTCTTTGAAAAGTAGGATATCTATATCTCTATGACTACTCCAACAATTCAAATAATTAAGCATGTAAAACCCAAAAAACTATGCCACAAAATTCACAAGTATATCTCTATCTCTTACTTCAATTTGAGAGAACTATTCAAATCTAGTCAATAATCTTGTTTCTCAACCTCGATTTATGACGATGAATCAATGTAAAGAATGACCAAATCTAAACAATGCATTAACAATAGAAAAAAATTCTCACAACCAACAAGTTTATAAAGAAAATCAAATAAATAACATAGAAGAGTAAAGTTTGATAAATGCTACATCAATGCCCTAGAAAATGTATTTAGTTCATGTTTAAATCCAAAAAAAAAAATCTCAATCAACATCATTGAAGGAAGTTGAAGCTAAAGGAGAGAAAAAAGGAGAGAAAAAAGAAGAGAAAGAAAACAAATCTGGCAATCTATCGAGCCTCCGTTCTTTGGATTCCTTTAGATCTTCTCAAAATCCCAACTTTTCTCTCTAAAACCATCTCTTCTCCTCTGTTTTTTTTCCTCCTTTTCGTTTGCGGCTAAATGAAATATTTAACAAAATTATGTCGGCGGCGCTTAGGCCCCTAATTGCAGCTCCTAGGCACCCAAACGCGTGCATGTAAAATCACCGCTTCAACATTCATAGCACCTAAGCGTCCAAAATTCTGCAAATCAACGCCTAGGCGCCAAACATTCTGTCATTTTGTCAATTTTCGACGCCTAGGCGCCCAATGCACTGGAATTTGGCTCGCTTGTACTTCTTTATTTGCTCTTTTTCTCCTCTTCTTCAACTCAAGTCCTACAAAAGAAAGAAATACTGAAAACAATTAAATGATCCAAAGAAAATGTTCATAAAAACCATCAAATAACTAAAAAAACACCCTAAATTACTAGACGCAAAATTCACTTATTAACGGTGAATACCTTTCACGTAAGGGTTTGAGACAACAATAGGGGTGGCGGCAACTAACACCACACCCACGATGATGGCGATGACAACAGATGAAGAGAAGACTTATAGTGCTGGAAAAGAGGAAATCATTGAAGATGGAGAGGACGCGGTGTAGATCCGGGGCGTGCGACAACAATTCGAGCGACAACGATTATACCCACGGTGGACGGCGGCGACATTGGATGAAGAGAGGACTAGGGCACCGACGAAAATGAAATGGTTGAAGATGGTGGAGGTCATGGCAAAGAGAAATAAAAAATGTTGGGAGAAATCATGAAATGGGAGAAGAGAATCACGGCGACTGTGACCTAAAATGGAAATTTTAGCTATGCGATTTAATACGAGCCGCTAAAAGTACGTTTCAACAACTCCACTAACGGTGTTGCTGAAATAGTTAATTAGCGACACGGTTTCACGACCGCATGCTAAAGTGTCTGTAGCAACACCACTTCAAAATAGTGTCACCGAAATTTATGTTTTTAGCGACTGATTTTGATGACGTTATTGATAATATGTTTTTGTGACTTTTTAAAGAGGCGTCGCTAATAATACGTCACTAAATCTCCGCTTTCTTTTGGTGTAAAGTAAAAAAGTGTTGCAATAAAATACACGCTCATCAAAAAAGTATCCAAGTTACCCCATATTAGTTTTCTCCTTATGGTTTAAATTAATGAAGTATCGAAATGGTGAAATGAATTTATTGGGTTAATTAGTGCCAAATAAAAATGAAGTCTTTTTTTTTTTATATTATTGTTTTATTTACTTGTTTAAATACATGCTTAATAAATATTTGGACCATATATGTTTAAAGAATGACAATTAATGACTAACATAATTTTCTAAAATATTTACCAATCATGAGCATAAGTTCTGTTGATGTTGTTTTCCGCCGAGCTCACAGATCGATCTCGAGCTAATGTGGACGAGTTGTCAAAATGATCCCAAATGAACTTGCACAAGGAACAAACACTCCAACGCTCAAGTCAGTTGCTAGCTCGAGCTGTATTAGGTCGTTCTCAAAGGAAATAGTGTACCTGAGACTTGGATGAAGTGTCCCTTTTATGGGCAGGCAGGGGAGACAAGGCCATTGGGACCATTCCGACCAGCAGTTATGGCTGTCAGTTCTCTCAAGTCAGTGGTCGAACCTGAGGTTTGGTTCCATGGGTCGGTTGATATCTTTACTTCATATCAGCTCAGTACGGGTCAGGTCGGCGGGTACCGATCGCGTCCATTTTCTGCCTTTTGATAACTCCAAACTAAATAGATGCTTACACATGTCTAATCTGATTTTGACCACCAACATTGATCCCCTCTCTGGCAAAGTCGAGATGTCGTTTGGTAGATAAGAGTTAAGAAAATAATTTTCTGTGATGACCTATTTGGGTGCGAGCTGAGTTGACCGTTCTGACAGAATGTGGAGCATCGCTCTGACAATGGAGCTACATGCATGGTTTTTCCATGCTTCAAGGTACAATCTAGACCATTCAATGTCCGGTATATGGACAGTTAGGATTGCTTTTAGAATCCTATATAAAGGGCACCCCCTTAGGTCTTCATTTTTCATGCTTTCAAATTTTTTTGCTCTCGCACTAAACTCAGCCACCCAGGGCATGTAGAATAGGTCGGCCAAAGATGGAATTGTATGCTGATCAACCATCAATCACCACGAACTCAGCCACCCAGGTCACCTGAGTCTTTCCTTCACCGAGCGAGATGGGGAGCTTGATACAACCCTTAGGAATCATGCTCTCCCTAGAGAATCCGATCAGCGGTGTTGGGCTTTTCTTCAACTAAGCTCACCCTTATCCCAACGCCTTATAGGTTAACAGAGAAGGGATGTTGGCGAATGCTCCACCATTGATAAGAACTCGACACAATGTAATGTGGTCTATCTGGGGGGCAACAACCAGCGAATTGTTGTGAGGTAGGTGAGCACCTTGTAGGTCGGCATTCAAGAATGTCATTGGGTAGGCTTCCGACTTCGGTTGGATCGAGCACACTTCATGTCTAGCCTCTCTAGCTAGCTCCTTGCGCTTATGGCTTGACTGGCCACCACTTGGTATCTCGTGAATGGTGTTGATACGGGAGGTCGGTCTTTACCGCTTGGTAGGTCCTCGACCTCTCTCTTTCTTCTCTTCATTCTTGCTGCTAGAGGGTTTTGAGATGTCGTCTCGATCCTTTCTGGCTACATATATACTTCTTGAAGTAGCCTTATCGAATCAGCCCTTCTATCTGCTGCTTCAAGTCATAGCAGTCTGAAATGTAGTGCATATGGTTCTAGTGGAATCGAACTGAACTTAGCCTGATGTTCGGGATCTTGTCGTATCGGTCTGGGATCAGTCAGCAGTTCGATTTTTGTGTCCTGGATACTTGCCAGGATCTTAGACAAAGGTATCCTAAGTTGGGTGAACGAGTTGAACCTCTGAGGCTTGCTGCTTCTCTGGTTATCTTGTTGGTTGTAGTTTGGGCGGCAGAATGAGTTTCTGCCATTGTTACCATTATTACTATTATTCCTCTTCTCGTTTTCTTCTTCTAGGACTTTGATGGAGAGCCCTTCTTTTGGTATTTATCATCTTTAGACATTATGATGTCGTCTACTTAGATAAACTTGGTTGCTCGATCTAAGCAACCCTTCAAGGTCAGTTTGAGCTTCTTTGCCAGTGACCAGCTAAGCTTCTCATTAGTCACACCGTTGCAAAAGGCAAACCGCGCTAGCAGGTCGATGCAATTTTCTACCTCGATCTGTTCTGATAGGAACCTTTTAATATAATCCCTGATTCATTCTTGAGGCTTCTATCGAATTAAGAAGAGATATGTGACGCCCCCAAAATTTCACTACTTGACGAGATGACGTCACTATATTACCTATTCACTTCCCCCCTCCCATTAAGGGCAACCTAAAGTGTAATGCCCTCGAAAATACATCCTGAAATATTGAAATAATACGATCATTCCCCTGTCCCTTCACCCTTCAATACAAAGACGTGAAACAGTTACCTTAAAGATAATCAAAGACTCACAACACAATCAATTCCGACAAGTTCGTGCCCGCCTCAATGGCTAGCAATCCCATACAAAAAATAAAAAAAAAACAATCATTTAGTCCAGTAATCTAGAGTGCATCAGTGGCTCGAATATTAACAATAATCGGAAGACATTAGTTTGCCAACTAAGAATGACTAAAGAAAAAGAAAACGTTCTGTGAGTCAACCCGATGTCTAGTACACCTCTAACTATAAGTTTCTCACGCTACTTGCAATGAACGGCAGTTTCCGCCATCCTAGCCAACACAACTAGTGATACCTCCTCGGTCAAACCTCCTTCACGTCATCACCACGGTCGGGGGCCCTGTTCGCACCTGAAACAATTAAGGTAGAGGGGGGGTGAGTATATAAAATACTCCGTAAGTAGCCCTCCCTAACTAATCACAACAGCATGCTCGTAATCACAGTGACATCAAACACAATAGCAAAACAAACAACATGGCAACAGGAGATGATAACAGTAGATTAACATTACCATATAAGCATCCAAACACCCGAACTCCCAAGACTTCGACTACACGACCCACTAACCTAATTTGTTCTACCATTTACCTTAGTACTCCAAGTCTAACTCTTCGAGGTGTATCGGCCCTTGACATTTATCCCCAAGATACCGACCTCCCTCTACAAAAGCTTAGCGTTCGACCTTGCCATTTATCCCCAAGGCCTTGAACGCGCACCAGTCCTTGACATTTATCCCCAAGGTACCGATGACTACTCGGCGTATTGGTTCTTGACATTTATCCCCAAGACCCCAATACTCCTCTACAGAACTTGATATTCAGCCTTGTCGTTTATCCCCAAGGTACCGATGGCTACCAGCGTATTGGTCCTTGACATTTATCCCCAAGATCTCAATACTCCTTTATGGAAAACTTGGTATCCGGCCTTGTCATTTATCCCCAAGGCCTTTTACCCTCGGAGCCTTGACATCCAGTAGGGACTTCACCGCCTTGTCCATTGCCCACGAGGCCACAACATCGGTACATCCACTTTCATTACAAGGTAAGTCAATCGCTAAAACTTTACCACATAACCCTCAAATCATCCTCTACAAGGCCTTGTGTATCCCAACGACTACCATGCGTTTTCACTTCCGACAACCCACATGATAACAGCAGTTAACCTACCCCATCATTCTAGTCAACTCCCACTAACCCTTCCAAGACAACTTGAAAGTTACCCACATTCCAAGTCACAACACAATTGTTCAGTATAATTTTAGACGTACGAAACAAAACACTACCCAACAGCTTCCAACTAAACAACATAAAACTAAATAACATACAATCAAAATATGAATTTCTAAAGTCACCCACATTCCAAGTCACAACACAATTGTTCAGCATACTTTTAGACGTACGAAACAAAACACAACCCAACAACTTCCAACTAAACAACATAAAACTAAATAACATACAATCAAAATATGAATTTCTAAAGTCACCCACATTCCAAGTCACAACACAATTGTTCAGCATACTTTTAGACGTACGAAACAAAACACAACCCAACAACTTCCAACTAAACAACATAAAACTAAATAACATACAATCAGCATATGTATTTCATGCCAACATGTTTCCAAACGTCATAGATCAAATTCTCCCAACCATAATAATCAGAATTGACCAGTCACATTCAATGACAAGTAACCATGCATGCTCATAATATCTAACAATAGAATTAGTGACATGTAACTCAACAACAATCACTAGGCGTTCACAAAACCAAAACTAACAATTTCTATACACACGAAGTAAACTATTCTAACAAAAATCAGCACACAACCATTCCATTAACATTCAATAACGCACGCACTCGCCCCCTGGTGCTACTTACACACTACTATGCTCCTAGATCTTGCGTCAATTCAACACCTAATCAACAATAGACAAATAGAAATAATTAACACAAAATTTCCAGCCAACAAAATTCAATATAAGGGATCTTGCAACGTCCGTTATCGTAAAAATCGCCTTCGTCTAGGTGCGGGTAACTCCGACCTAACTCGAATAAATGTGGGTTGCGTAAAACGAGCTTCTAATGGTTATGGGTAGGCACCGAAAGCAAAAACTGCTGCTGTCCAAGCTATTTTATCAACAAAAACTCACCAAATCGATACCCACTACGCCGTGTGCAGCAAGGACCTGCGCCGCGATTTCCTACCACCAAGGGAGACCGAACACGCTCGTGAGGGGGGGATGCGTCGCCGGAAAACGCCCCCGGAACCGCACCCACGCCGCACCCCAGCCGCTGCTGCTGCTGCCCAACACCGCGCGCACGTTGCTCCTGCCCGAAGCTGTGCGTCCGACGCCGTTCGATGCCACGCGCCGCTGCTGCCCGGAGCTGCGTGCCTGCTGCTGCCCGAGTTGCGCTGCCTGCTACCGTCCACCGGAGATGGGCGCCGCTGAAGAGTGGATCGGCGATGGAAGGAATGACGGAAGAAGGAAAACGGGGCAGAGGGGGGTGTATCACGAAGAATGTGGGTTTTGGGGGCTAGGGTTTTCTCTTCCCTTTTCTTTTGTTTTAAAACAAAAACCCACTTGGGCTAGGGTTTTCCCCTTTACCTCTCTTTTGTTTTTTTTAAAATAAGGCTCACTTACCCAATTACTTTTTGTTAAAACAAAACAAAGCCCACAAACAAAAAATTAGAATCCTATTTCCAACCTCCTTAAGTCTAATTATATCCCATAATAGAATTAAGTAATTGGTCCAACGACCTAGGACAAAAGCCAAAGAAGTGGACTCCTCGTTAAACAATAATTAAATGAGTACATACACGTCAATAAATCACAACAATTTTCGTAGCAGCTCAAAATAAAATTAAATGAAACATTTAAATTAAATTAAAAAGATTTCTAAGAAAAGAAGCCCCGAGACTCGAGAGTAACCTAACCTGAGTAACGCGGGGCGTTACAAGATACGTGTCTGAATGTTTCGCATCTCTGTGGGTTGCGAACTGTGCCACAAAGACTTTCCTCAACTGCTTCCAGCTCGCAACTGAGGATAAGGCCAGCAAACGGAACCACTTTCTTGTTGGTCCTTGCAGAGTAATAAAACATGCTCTACATTTCATCGTGTCTGAATAGGCGTAGAAGTCCACTATGGATTCATAAGTCTCGACATGCTCAATTGGATCCTTTGTCCCGTTGTACTTGTCGAAGGTCGGCAAACGACTCTTCTGATAAATAGGTGCATCCAGGATGGCCTGGACAAACGGAGGTTCCTTCGATTTGTAATCTTCGGAGGTCGGTTTACCGGCCTTCTTCAAGTCTCCTTTCGATTCACTAACCAGCTCTCTCTTGAGCTGGTCGGAACTGCATCTGTAGTCTCTCTAGGACTGCTCGTATCGGAACTGGTTTCGTCTTGCGAGCATGAGCTTGTGTCTTAGGTTTTCTCGAGAGTGGAGATCGATCCACCTCCTTCCCAGGCTTGCCATTTGGCAGGTTGGGATCTTCATCTCCATTGTTTCTGGAATGGGAACCGTTGCCTTAAGCCATTGTAGAGTTACAAAAAGCTTTATATGTCAGTTCCCACAGACGGTGCCAAATGTTAATGTTGTTTTCCGTCGAGCTCACAAGTCGGTCACAAGTTGACATAGACAAGCTGCCAAAATGATCCTAAATGAACCTGCATAGGAAACAAACACTCTAACGCCCAAGTCAGTTGCGACATCGAGTTGTATTAGGTCGTTCTCAGAGGAAATAGCATACCTAAAACTTAGATGAAGTGTCCCTTTAATATAGGCAGGTGGGGGAGACAAGGCAGTTAGGTCTATTCCGACTGGGGGTTATGGCTGTCGGGCCCCCTAGGTCAGGGGTTGGACCTGAAGTCGGGTTCCTCAAGTCGGTTGATATCTTTACTTCATATCAACTCGGTACGGGTCAGGTTAGTGGGTACCGAGGGTCCCTTTTATGTCTTCTGATGACTCCAAATAAATGCTTACACGTGTTCAATCTGATTTTGACCACCAACAAGTCCCACAAGTCTAAGACAGGAATTTAAATCAATGGATCCCCTGAACAAGACCTCAAAGACTAAGGTCTATTAAGTCGACTAGCTCATTAGTCATACACTAAAGGTTGAGATCCACAGGCAGGCTAGGACCAAAGGACTAAGTCCTATGGGCTGATTGAGCCAAGGCCAATCTACCTTTAGGCTAACCAACACAAGAGCTGCTACTCACTATCTGGTTGGTCAACCCAAGGGCAGGAGGCAAACGAATTAACCAAACTAGTTTAGGTCGAGATCCAATGGCATTCATGATCAGTACAATGATTTCCTCAATTATTGATTAATCGAACTCGCGAATACAAGTTCCCTAGATTTAAGGAATTCAATAAACAAGTCCATGACTAAGGAATATACAGTTTTCCTCTTCAATAAATAGAGAGAGAAATCTCATGTTTAAGGAACCCTACAAAATCCTAATTATTGATACGCTTCATTCAAACACAGTTGTTGATATTTGCATCAATCTTCACGAATAAAATGAATCGACGAAACCTACAAAATAAAAGGATTACACCTCGGTGTGATGCTAGCCACACACACTCTGATGCTTAAATCAAAATTGGAGTTTTATGTGAAGCGTAACAAAGAATAGAGTTTCATAGCATACCTTCAATTATAAGTATTTCCCTTCTATTTATAGAGGGAAGATCCTAAGATGTTCAGGATATCTTTTTCTTTTGAATACGACATCTTCTTGAAATATACCATACCAAGGTTATATCAGGATATCTTATCTTCCTTAGATAAAAGGAATTCAAATGGTAAAAGTAATTCAACTGGCGTGTATTGCTAGTACACACCCATGATGTAATTCTATTTTACATGTTCGATCGAATTTCTTTATTGAAGAAGATCGGTACTAATTTGATCATCCAACTAAAATAGAATTTCTACCTCAACAAAAATAATCATAGAGGATGATGTAGCATATTTTTAGGCTTTAAAAATGTAGCATATTTTTACGGTTTAGCAAATGTAACCATTGATATACTTATAATTTATTTTATATTTATCATTTTCTTTAAACTAGTATCTTAGCACATGCTTTCCACGATGTACTTTAATTTTTTAATCTAAGTGAATAGTTGTTATTATAATTACTTTAAATAAACATGTTTTTAATAAACAAATCTTTTCATACTCAAACATGATCAATTATATTGTAATGAATTATATGTGTGTATATATTTACCTTTTACCAAAGTTCATGACCAATGAACAACGGTCAACACATGAGCTCAGTGGTAATTGACACCTCCGACTAAGAGGTCGTGAGTTCAAATTCTCCACTCCCACTTGTTGCAGTAAAAAAGAAAAGACCACTAAATAACGTTATTCTGAAAAACTGAATGTAATCTAGTGCAGTAATTAAGAAATCTTAAAAATTAAAAATAGAAAAGTAAAAACAATAATAAAATAAAAGTTGAAGAAGAAGAAACAAACAAACCTCAAATAATTGTGTGTTGGAAATGATTGGTTGAAAGGAAGGAAAGGACGGAAGAGGTTTTAAAAATGTTGAGATTCTAAACTTTTTTAATATTCTTTAATTAAACACTATTAATGGAAATCTTTTTCATAAAATCAATAAACATACATGTATATTATAACTGAAATGCGGGCAGTGTGAGAATATCAAGTAAAAGAATGTTAAAGATCTCTAGATGTTTAAAAACATTATTATTCTTTGGTTAAAAAAAAACATTATTCCTCTATTAAAATAAATATATTTATAATAAGCAAATTTTTTAATATTTAAATATGATCAATTATGATATTCTAATAAATTGTGTAAGTATGTTTACCTTTCACCAATGTTCAAGACTACAAACAACGTTGTTATGAGAGATAAAAGTCAAAACAATAATAATAAAATAAAAGTAGAAGGAGAATAAGAATAAGAAAAAAAGAAATCGAAACCAATCTCAAGCTATTGTGTTAGAAATAGATGGAAGAGAGTTCTTTTTATAGTTGAAAGTTGAAAGGGATGAAGAAGTTTAAAAATTTTGAGATCCCACCGCTTTTAATATTTATAATTAAACATTATTAAATAATGATGTAAAAATCTTTCCTATGGAAAAATCAATGCTAATAGAATTTCAAGAGACAAACACTATTAAATAATGATGAGAGAATTTTTCACATCCTAACTTTTTAAATACAAAATAAAATGAATGTAAATAGAATTTCAAGACACAGTCCAATTAAACATGTTTAATTATATAGAAGTGTTAAAATTAAAAAAAAAAGTCAAGAATTTAATAAAATTAGAATTTCCCGACAAAGGGATGAAGTTTGCGAAGTTTCTTTTAAATGTCAAAATTGGGGAAAATGAAAAGCTTTTGTATGAATTTTATAAAGAAATGAGGTTGGGTAGATTGAATAGTGGATGTGGATAATGAAAGGGGTTAAGAATGAGTCTTTTTTCTTTTTTTTTTATTTTATTTTATAGATTGCTTTCTACTTTTATATTCTACAACTTCTATAATATTCTATAATTAAACATTATTAAATAATGATGAGATAATTTTTCATATTCTAATTTTTTAAATGTAGAACAAAATGAAAATGCAAATAGAATTTCAAAAAAACAAAGTAGTTTAAAAATGTTTAATATCCACCGAAATATTAAAAAAAATTATGAAATTAAAACTTCAGGCAATATTTAATATCTATTACAGTGTTAAAAAAAAGTGAAAAAAAAATTATGAACTCACAACATAGAAGTGTTTAAAAAGAAAGAAAGAAAAAAATGAAAGCAGTGTTTTATTAATTAAAAAAAATGAAATCACAACATGTTTAATATCTATTAAAAAAAAGTAAAAAAATTAGTGAAAGCACTCGTGGGTAATGTTTATAACCTATAGAAGTATTTAACAATAAAAAAAATAAACAAATGAATGAAATCAAAAGCTGCCGACAATGGAGTAAAAAGGGATATACATGATATTTAATAAAATGTTAAAGGTAGTGTTGTCTAAAAAAAATTTCTTCCACCTCCACACTTTCATATATATTATATATATATATATATATATATATAGATGTAGATATGTCCATTATTAAAAGTTTATACTTTAGAGAAAATAAATGATTTTTAATAAATGTTGATGGAGTGATTTTCATTGTCATAATTTTTTAGCTAATTATGACTCCAACTTTTCTTTCCTATAGAAATTATGACTCCAACTATACGTTAATGTGACTTGAAAAAGGTTGTACCAAAAGAAACTTTCTTTTCCTCCTCCCTTTTTTAACCACTACATTTATTTGAGCACAAAATAAAAAGGAGGCAATTTTCTCTCTATTCATTTTTTTATTTTATCTTAATTAATATATATATATATATATATGTGTGTATATTATATATGTGTGTGCATATATATTTTAAAGAGTATGAGGAACTTTCCATTAAGAAAAATTGGCCACGTGGACAAGCATTGAAGAGGTAATATCCTCCACAAGGCTTAATAGCCAAAAGGGAATGTCACTAAGCCGAGAAAGGGAGATACGAGGATGAAAAGAGCTCTTCAATAGGCCATCTGCAGGCTTATTCAATGATCGATAAACATGCACAAATGAGCATGACTCAAAAATAATGGAAAGAAGTTGAATGTCGTGAAGCCAGACTCCATCAGCACCCAAAGTTTTTGAATCTCCTCGAAAAAGACAAATTGCATCAAGAGAGTTCAACTCAACGATTAAGCGCGAACAAATTACAAAGTGCACCAGTCAGATACCTTCAAGGATAGCAAGGAGTTCAGCCAGAAACAGAGGGTATGGAATCTGAATGGAAACGGAAGGCGATGCCTTAATAAAACCATAAATACTCAAACTAGTGCCTCGGTCTCCATTGCAAGAGGCATCTGTGTTCAATGGGAACAAACCAACAGGAGGCGAGCCCTAAGATTTGGTCTCAATCCTTCCAAATCGACAAACAAATGTTGGCAACAATTTCAAGCTTTTCTTTTCTTCGAGCATTCAAAAGCATCTCCTAGTGGTTTAAAAAAGTTGCGTGCGGTGTTGAAGGAGGGGGAGAAGTAGGAAGAACAAGTCTCTGGATATGCTTAAAGCGTTTACCTCAAAAAGGGCATGGATCAGAGTCTCAAACTTCGAGTGGCAGCAAAGACAAAGGGTAAGACATCCAATCCTTTCCTATGTAAGTTATGCATAGTAGGCGAACATTTGTGATTAGTCCTCCATAAGAAAATTTTGATTTTTGTTTGGATGTCAAGATGTCATGTAGTTTGCCACAATTTACCGATTAGAACTGTTGGGATGAGGAATAATATTCGGGTTCATAAAGAGTTTGTAGGTGCTTTCAACACTGAAAATACCCCGCTTATCATAACGTCATTGCCATTTGTCCGTAAGGTTTAGGGAACTTAGAGGAATTTTAAGAGCTAGTTCGACATCATCTGGGCAGAGAACTGATGTAAGATGTTGAATGTTCCAAACTCCTCTAGGATGTATAAGATCTGAGATCAATGAATAGAAGGCGGACTTATGAAACAGCAAAAAGAACGCTCTCTTAGAACTCAAGGATCCGCAAACATCTAGTAGTTTCACCATTTCCAACTCTTTTTCACATAAACTTTGGATGAGAAGGTCATGGTCCTTTAGGAAACTTTTCCAAAAATAGGAAGATTGGGTTGTAGCATCCACTTCAAAGAGAGTAGAATTTGAAAAAGTACTTTGCTTGCAAAACTCTCGAGGTTAATAAGTTTTGGATTCTGAAGGAACATCAAACATCAAACTTGTTTAGCAATTAAAGCTTTGTTAAAACCTTTGAGGCCGCGAAAGTTTAGTTCTCCTAGCTATTTAGGCAAGCACATTCTCTACCAATAACTTATCCAATGAATATTTTTGTGCTCATTTGTTGTACCCCACCATAATCGAGAAATATTCAAAAAATATTGTCACATAAACCTTTTAGAAGACAAGAAATACTCATGGCATAGGGAGGGATAGTTTGACCAACACTCTTGATTAGGACCTTCTTCAACCCCTCCCAGAAGAAAAGAAACTCATCTTCCATCCTTTGCATTACCTTCCAAATCTTGTCTTTAAGAAATGACTAATCTTTTCCTTCAAAGACGAGACAATCCAAGATAATTTCGAAAGTCAGTTAACAAGTTGAACTCCAGGAGAATATTGCATAAATAACTTTCTATTAACAAACATACTTCGTAGTTAGAATTATCTTTTACCCGGCATAAACTTAAAATCGGCTTCAAATCAAACTATGTATTTTGTTCATAAAACATTTTTGATTTAATGATGATTTTTTTGGAAATTCACGGACTTGTATAATTTTCCCTTCCACAGAAAAATATCCAGCAGATTTTTATACTGGTTCACCACTGAGGGCTACGTCCAGTCTTCCATTCATACGCCCTTGTGCACCCACCAGGACAGTGCCGCGGCACTGCACTTTCGGCCCCCTGGCCTGCAGCATCTGCTTTCTCCTGTTTTCATCCTGCTTCGTTCCCGACGCGTCTCGGCTTGATCGTGGCTCATCCCTAGCTCGTTCATACGTCATTTTGACTCCACCAATCCTAACAGATTTTGGTATTTTGAGGTCACCATAACTTTAGAGATCGAAAGAAAATTCTAACGTCTTTTGAATCATTCCAATAATTGGAGTCAAAATAAAGAAGTTTGGCCAAAAGAAGATTCGGAGAAAACATCATACATGGCTTCATAACATGAACAAGCGGACTAATCATAATTTGACATGTGATAGTCATGTTTGATAATTTTAGGGGAGGAGAGAAAAAAGAAAGAGAATACATCAACACCAGGAATTTGATTTTGATACAAACCTAATAACCTATTTATACTCATAAAATAGTGATCGATCTAATCTCAAATTATAATTCAAACAATATAATCTGAATTATACCTCATTCAAATAACATAATCATAATCTAATAATATAATCTAACATCCCCTCAAAACCAATGATGTGAGTTTATGCCAAAACCAATGTTGAAACCAATAACTCAGATGCTTATTCCAATGCGGATGTCACGAATGCCGATGTCAAATCCAAAAACCAATTCTAAAATAAAACCAAAACTACGAATATCAATGTCAATGTCAAACTAAAACCAAATCCAATGTCAAACTCAAAATCAATTTCAAAACCAAAATCAAATCAAATTCCATCAATCAATACCAATGTCAAAACCAAAACGAATTCCAAAAATACCAATGTCAATTCCAACAACAATCGAGGCAAATTCCAATACAAATACCTACAGCGAGACAAGGAACACCCACTTGTTTAACCCATGTTCATCACAACTCAATCGAATAATCCTCTCCGTCAGCTTCCTCCTTAATAGGGAAGGAGATAAAATGAAGAGAAAACACTAGGGTTCCATTGAATTGAGTTTCATTTTGATACAAACTGTTAAGGACAATGGTATCCTTCGTACCCCGAGTATCTCCACAATGGTATGATATTGTCTTCTTTGAGCCTCACAAACGCTCCACAAAGCTCTCTCTAGATATCATAACAATGGTCACCTAGCTTTTAAGCACTACGACAATAGCTACTTAGGAATACATGATTAAAAACCTCACTAACCTCGAGAGAACGGACTGCCAACAACACTCTATAAAACCCTTGTTCTTCTTTTTCTTCTGTGCCAACAAGTTGCTGCCGTCACTCCCTATTGTTTCTTCACGACACGGCTAAGCCTATAACTAAATGTTATTAGAAATTTTAAGAGGCAACATTACGAAATGAAGAAAAAGAAAGTTTAGGTAATGGGTCGATTAGCCCATTACATGATTTGGCTCCACTAATAACCCAAATCTCCCACTTGGAGACAAAACAACAATTTCGCCTCCCACTGCAACAACAGTGTCCCTCATGACTCAGTTCTAACTGCACCAACAGCTTCTAACTGATCAACATCCTTTTAGCACCAACCAAGACTCAACTCTCATTACATCGATAGTTTCTTACTTCTTCTTAACACCAACCAAGGCTCCATCTGTGATTGCCTTGAGACTGAGCAATCTTACTTGGTCTTGTCTCCCAGACGTAAGAGACACAGCTACGTGTTCCCACTCGAACTAAGTGTTCTCAGACGCTTCCTTCTTCACTCTCACCCAACGACTCTTGAAAAAAAGCTTTTTCATTGATGACTTGTCACTCCCACCTAAGTCTGTTGCCACTCTCGAAACCTCACCATCGACCTCAGCACCCACTGTAGTCTTTCTCCTTGATGTACTCTTTCGCCTTCACGACTTCATTAGCTAGCTAATCTGCTTGAAAACTGGGGCTTTATCCTGACAGTCTACTAAACACCTCATTGGGTTGTTCCCCTTTCCTTTTCCTCTACTTCCCAACTGTTGTACTTGAACTGATGACAGATTCTTCTTATCTGTTCTGACTATTAATGTTGCTAGTTCTTTCAAGTCTCCCCCTGAACTATCTACAGCCCTGTGCATAACTTGTCTCTCTGATCCTCTGGCAACGCCAAACCTTAACACATATATTGAAGCTTTTCTGTGGCCAACAACCATTACCTCGGATCCCCTCATGAGTTTCCATCTGTTCTCTGCAAACTCACTTCTGTAGCCTTCGTCATCCAGCTTCCCCGCTGATATCAAATTCATCCTGAAATTGGGTACATACTTCACATCATGTAGTATTAACTCGGTCCCACTGTAAGTCCTCAGACAAACATCCCCAAGTCCTCTGATCTTGGAGAGTCTTCTATTTCCCATCCTCACCACGCGCCATGATTTCCTGAAGTAAAGGACATGAACCAACTTCTGTCTGAAGATACTTGTACCGAAGCTGCACTGTCCACTACCCACAAGTGTGTGTTACCTTCAATACAAGCTAACACATCCGCTGAAAATCGACTGAAATCACTCCAAAATTCAATTGGGAAAAACCCTAAACCCGAAAACACGAATATATAGGCACCGACACAGCATCATAGCACTATCCACGGCATCATGGCACTACGGACGAACAGACGCCCCCACGCGCCCACCGGGACAGCGCCATGGTGCTGCACTTTCGGCCCCTTTGGCCTGCAGCATCTGCTTTCTCCTGTTTTCATCCCACTTCAATCCCAACGCGTCCTAGCTTGATCCTGACTCATCCTTAGCTCGTTCCGACATCATTTTGATTCCACCAATCCTAACAGATTTTGGTATTTTGAGCTCACCATAGCTTTAGAGCTCGAAAGAAAATTCTTACGTCTTTTGAATCATTCCAATAATTGGAGTCAAAACAAAGAAGTTTGGCCAAAACAAGATTGGGAGAAAAAATCATACGTGGCTTCATGACGTGGACAAACAGACTAATCATAATTTGACATGTGATAGTCATGTTTGATAATTTTAGGGGAGGAGAGAAAAAAGAAAGAGAATACATCAATACTAGGAATTGCATTTGATACAAAACCTAATAACCTATTTACACTCATAAAATATTGATCATCTAATCTCATATTATAATTCAAACAATATAATCTGAATTATATCTCATTCAAATAACACAACCATAATCTAATAATATAATCTAACATCCCTTCTCAAAACTCATGATATGAGTTTGAGAAATAACATCAAAGTCAATGCCAATAACTTCGATGCGTATGCCAATGCGAATGTCACCAATGCCGATGTCAAATCCAAAACCAATTCTATACCTAAAACCAAAACCAAACCAAAAACCAAAACTAATGCCAATATCAATGTCAATGTCAAACTAAAACCAAATCCAATGTCAAACTCAAAATGAATTGCAAAACCAAAATCAAAGCAAATTCCAACAATCAATACCAATGACAAAACCAAAATGAATTCCAAATGTAACGCCCGACTAGAATGAACCGATACCACATCTGAATGAGAGGAATCCTGAGACCATAGAAAGTATGGTTAACAAAGCTTAAAAGAAATGATAGGTACTACCTATACTAACAAGGTGCCCCTTCTTTCTCGGTAACTTAATTGTAAAAACTCCAAAGTTAAGCGTGCTTGATTTGGAGCAATTTTTGGCTGGGTGACGGGAGCCCGCATCTCCCTGCTACGAGCACTTTTTGTTCAATTTTGAGATCCATCCACAAATTTCGTAATGACTATTAGGCTTGCCCATCACTCTTGTTCGACCCCCGAGGATTCCTCCCCCACACAGCTAAGTTTTCATGGCTCTGATACCACTTGTTAAGGACAACAGTACTCCTCGTACCTCGAGTATCTCCACAATGATATGATATTGTCCGGTTTGAGCATAACCTTCACGACTTTGTTTTTTGTTCCACCAAAAGGTCTCATACCAATGGAGATAATTGTATATACCATGGATCACCCATTTCCCTAGCCAATGTGGGATTTTGTTTGCACTCCTTACAAACCCAACGATCCTTGTTCGGAAATCAAGAATCATGTACAATTTTCCCTTCCACATAAAATACCCAAACACAACCACTATATGCAAATAGGAATAATTGTGACACACGCGCAGCGCTTTGATCCTGATAACTTGGGAAAAAAGCAAAAATCTTTTTCCTCCTGGCTGTTAACGCAACTTAGGAAAGATGATAGCTCCATAAACTACAAGGTCAAACGCAATATTGAATGCAATCTTCTCTCTTTCATTTTCCAAGAATGAAAAAGAAGCTTCTATCAATATCGTCTCGCCTCCCTGGTTCACTACTAAGTGCTACGTCCAGTTTCCAATATTCCCTAAAGGTCCCAACAAAAGTCTCCTAACTTCTAAGTATTGTAATACAATTAATACTTAGGAACAAGAATGAAAAGAAATCTTACAAAAATCATGCCCACGACACACTACAACCCAAAATTTTCTTCTCTGCCAAAGCCTGACACCAATTTCTCCACAAAGTGCCGCCACCCACGTTTTCTCTGTGTTTCTCTTCTCACGGCACAACCTAAGAAAAACAACACGTATTTATAATGATGACAAGTTTATGGACTTTGTATTTTTGGCCCGTTGCTTTGATTTGGCTCCATATCCAACACAAACCTAATAACCTAATTATTCTAATAGAATATGATTAAAATAGTTTTTTATCTAATCTCATATCATAATTCAAATGGTAAATAAATCTAATTTAAATAATCTAAACTATATCTAATTCAAATAACATATTCATAATCTAATAATAATATAATCTAGAATTGACGTGGAATTGATGTGGTGCTTCAAGGATAATTTTTTTATGATGCAGTAACTACTATAGCGTTCAATGGTCAAATTTTACTCGATGATGTAAACTAATCAAGTGATGACACATAACAACTTTACTGACATGTTAGCATGCAAGTGGGGTAACGCAAGGGGGCATGGACTAATATTAATACACACTCAAAGTCATGTCATCAATTTATTAACCATTAAATGACATAACAACCACAAAAACTAAAATGCATATTTTAATGGTTTATGATTAAAAATAAATAGGTAAAGGATGAAGAACCAAAATAAAATAGCCAACGAGCTTAAGGTTAAAACACTAATTCCTTCTCTCAAGGTTGGAGGTTTGATTCCTCTCCGGCCTACAATTGTTGTACTAAAAAAAAGTTAAAAGAAAATTTTAACCCTTGAGAAAGTAAAATAAATTTTCACCATGTTTGTAATTGTCCAACTAAGAAAAAAGTTTAAATACTATATTTATTAATATATTTTTCAACTTTCACCTATGTTGCTCCACCTACTTTCAAAATGTTAACCTTAAATGTACATACTTTTAATTTTTGTTCATTTTAATTTATGTAATTTCGTAATATTTATTTTAGTCCCTGTACTTTTCAAAAGTGGCATTTTAAGTCTTCTATTTAAAAAATCTTAAACACAAATTTCATACCTAAAGAAAACATGTTTATAAAAAGTTTTATGATCATGTTACAATAAGTTTAGCGAGTGTAACACAAGGAAAACGTGTTTGTAAATTGTTTATGATCATATTACAATAATCTTAGCGAGTGCAAGTATTGTGTTGAATTGTAAAGAAGAAAAATGAGATAATAAATAAAACAAAGTGACCATAAATTGACATTTTAAACCGACAATAATCAACTAAGAATTTAGTGCAATTACACCAAAACATATGTTCTTAGAGTGCTAGGACTAAATAAAAAAAATGTTACATAAACTATTGTGTCTAGGATATTAAATTTTTATCGACATGTCAACATTTCATATGTCCACGGGTTTGACGAGATGAATCAACATTATTATCATAGGATTGCATAAAAAATTTACTAACAAAACATATGACGAAAATTAAGTTCGTCGCCAAATAAGGTGTTTCGGCGACGAACTATTTATTTCGTCGCTGAAACCTGGGATATTCGGCAACGAATTATTTTCTTCGTCGTTGAAAGTGCTCCTTCGGCGACGAACTTAATTTTCGCCACCGAAAGGTCAAATGAAATTGCTGGGGCGGTAAAATTGCCGCCCCTTCAGACCCTTTCGGCGACGATAAAAGAATATCGTCGCCGAAGAATGTGTTTCAGCGACGAAATTAGTTTTTCGTCACTGAAACTTAGCAAGCTTCAGCAACAAAACTTGCTTTCGTTGCCGAAAGCTAAAATGAAATTGCTGGGGCGGCAATTTTAAATGCTTTCGGCGACGACAAAGTAATGTCTTCGCCAAACATGAACATCGGCAACAAAATCTCTCGTTTCGTCACCACTGACCTTCGGCGACGATTTTATCTTTAGTCGCTGAAGGTCCATATCAACGACGAAATTACATTTTCGTCGCCGATTGGGTCAAACATCAAATTTTTACTTTTTTTTATTTACTTTTTAGACACAAGTTTTTTAACCTTCAGCGTCGCCAAAGATTGCCCTAAAATCAATTTCACCTCCATTTTTCCATTTCTCCATTTCTCATCTTCCTCCCATCTCTCTATCGCGCCCCACCGTACCCCTTATCTCTCTCGCCGCCACCACATCCGCCGTCACCGCTGAAATCGAACCCTCCACCATCTGCCGTCGTCGCTCGAGCTGTGCCATCCGTCCGCTGCCGCCACTGCCAGATCTCGCACCCTCCCTTCTTCTACCGAAGTGGCCCACACCCGCTTTGCGCCGCGCACCCCCATTTCACCGCCGCCTACCCCCGTTTCTTCGTCGACCACCCCATTTTCTCTGCCGCCCTCCGCCACTGCCGCTGCCACGCCGACGCCCCAACAACCGGTGGGCTTAAGGTAATTTTTTTAATATTTTCTTTATTTATATTATTTTTTTATAATATTAGAATTATTTAGGCTTTTTATTTTAAAATATTATATTTATGTATATTATTTTGTTTGTTATTTGATAAACTATGGATTTTATTTAATAAAATGTGAATTCTATTTGGGAAATTGTAAATGTTAATGGAGAAATTGTGATGTTTTATGTGAGTTAATGTATAAATTGTGAAGTTGATGTTTTGTAATTTTGAACACATGCTTGAGTTATGTTTTGTATAGTAGTTGATGTTTTATAAATAACGAATCGGACGATGTAGACGCATCAACTGATAATGATATAGATGATATTGATGATAAGTACTATAGCGAATAAGTATTCCTCCAAGTATGTCGAATTAAATATATGTTGGATAAATTATGCATCAAATTGATTTATGTTGAGTATTTGTTTTGTCAATATATAATACATTTCGTTGGTTGCCTAACTTCGCAGAAAAATGAGACCAGACCAAGCAGGTCAGTTAGAGGCACACATATAGGGTTATGAGCATCCACCAGCAACCCGCTTGTTCCGGCTTTTCCTTCAGGTACGTCAATTTAAATATATGTAAAATAAATAAATATGATTTTACTAATTGGTTTATTGTTTGGCAACATACAGATAGATTAGGCGTGCAAGGATATACTCGATTGATAGAGCTAGAAAATCAAGTTCGTGGAATGAACGCAAAGGTACGTATCGTATGTGACCACACAGTTAATAGACCAATATGTTCTCATGGCCACCACATTCTTTATGGCGATCGGGGTACATACACATGAACCAGTGGACCTAAAGGTTAACAAGTGGAATGAGGACGAAGAAATTCAGAAGAAGGCAATTATAACTCAGCTCAAGGTTTGAGATTAATTACTTAATATATTTTATCTTTTGTTATGATGCAACAGTAATAACACTTAAATATATGTTTGATGTTTTTTGTTGTAGGTTCATTTCGATTTCAGCGAATCAAATCGAGTTCTGATGAAATTCATCGAGCATGAGATGAGAACGACACATAAGGCGTATAGGGCAAAATTGTGCCAACACTACTTGAAGCTTTATGACAAAGTTTTTCTTATTTTTCTCAAGACTATAGAATGAAAAATATATACAAGTTTACCTTCAATCAAAAAACTAGAAATTAGGTATCAATCTAGATCTACAAGGAAAACCTAAATCACATAGTATACAAGGAAATAAATTTAAAGTAATTTCTCTAAATTTCAGCTTGATTTTCTACACTCTCCCTCAAGCTGGATGATATATGCTCGTCATTCCAAGTTTCGAAATCAATCTACTAAGGCTGGTTCGATGCAATGCCTTAGTTAATATATCAGCTGCTTGTTGTTGGGAGGACACATATCTTAGGTTAATTATCTACGTCTCAATCTTCTCACTGATGAAGTGACGGTCTATTTCAACATGTTTCATACGATCATGATGTACTGGATTTCTTGCGATGGCTATGGCAGATTGGTTGTCACATAGTACCTCTATAGTACCTTCAGTCTTGATCTTGAGCTCAGTGAGAAGGCGTTTTAACTAAATTCCTTCGCAAATTCCATGTGCTAATGATCGAAACTCAGCTTCAGCACTGCTTCGGGCTACAACCGGTTGTTTCTTACTGCGCCAGGTTACTAAATTTTCTCATACATATGAACAAGATCCTGATGTTTACTTCCGATCAATTGGAGATCCAGCCCAATCTGCATCAGTGTAGACTTCAAGAGCTCGGTTTGTGATCTTCCTAAACATGAGTCCCTTTCCAGGATCGTGCTTCAGATATCTCAATATTCTATACACAGCTTCCATATGTTTCTTTGAAGGTTTGTTCAGGAATTGACTTACCACACTAACGGCAAAGCTAATGTCTGGTCGCGTATGAGTTAAGTATATAAGCTTCCAAACTAAACGTTGATATCTGCCTCGATCAACTGGTTCATCTTCGAGATTAACTCAAAGTTTTGAGTTTGCATCCATAGGTGTATCTGTTGGTTTGCAGCCACTCATCCCTGTTTCTCTTAGGAGATCTAGCGTGTGCTTTCTTTGAGTAACAGAAATCCCTTTACTAGATCTTGCGACTTCCATTCCTAGAAAATACCTTAGGTGTCCCAAGTCTTTGATCTCAAATTTCTTTGAGAGAAGTTGCTTCAGTCGAATCATCTCCTCAGAAACATTTCCTATGAGAATTATATCATCAACATATACTATTCAGTGATCTTACTTGGTGAAAAATGTTTGATGAAGAGGGTATGGTCGGATTGACACTGAGTATAGTCATCTTGTTTTAACATAGCTGTAAATTTTTCAAACCAAGCCCGAAGTGACTGATTTAGTCCATAAAGAGACTTCTTGAGTTTACATACCTTTCCTCTAGTATACCTGTTCTCAAATCCATGAGGTATGTCCATGTACACTTCCTCTACTAAATCGCCATTTAGAAATACATTCTTTACATTTAGTTGAAACAAGGGCCAATCTAGATTTGTCGCAGTTGAAAGAAGTACCCGAATAGTATTCAGCTTGGCAACTGGAGCAAACGTTTCCTGATAGTCAATCCCATAAGCTTGGGTGAATCCTTTTGCCACAAGACGAGCTTTGAACCGCTCTATACTACCATCTAGTTTGTGTTTGGTTGAAAAAATCCATTTACAACCAACTGTGCGTTTACCTGGGGGTAAGTCCGTAAGGATCCAAGTCCCATTTTTCTCCAGCGCCTGTAGCTCTTCTAGGGTGGCAGCTTTCCATTCAGGTCTCTGTAGAGCTTCTTGAACTGAGTTGGGAATTTGTATCTGATCTAGTGAAGTCACAAAAGCTTTGAAACATGGCTACAAATTAGTGTAAGATAAGTGATATTGTATGGGATGTTGAGTACATGAGCGAACACATTTCCTTACAGCGATAGGTCTATCATCTTCTGACATGTCGTGTGTTATTTCAAGGACATTAGGATTTTGGTTTAGATCTTGGCTTTGCTGAACTTGTGTAGGTTGTATCTCAGTCCTCTCAAGTTGTCTCGCTCTTCGCGAATAGACTTGCAATTCAGGCTCAGGGGTAGATAAGGGAGTTGACTCAGAAGATGGTACAAGTGAACTTTCAGATGATAGATTTAAAGTTACCGTAGGAAGATCAGGAGTGCAATCCCAATTTTGTGATTCAGGATCATAACGCTCCCTCTGAATTACAGAATTGGGATAATATGGTTGATGTTCAAAAAATGTGACATCAATGGTATGAAAGAACTTTTGAGATGGAGGATGATAACACTTGTATCCTTTTTTATTTGACGAGTATCCAAGGAAGACACATTTTATGGATCTCGCATCAAGTTTACTACGATGCTGAGGATAAACATGAACGAATGCAGTACACCCAAATATTTTTAATGGTAGTTGGGAGACCAGATGGGATGTAGGATAGGTCGTAAGTAAACTTTGCAAGGGTGTGCTGAATTTGAGAATACGGGAGGGCAATCGGTTTATGAGATAGGTCGAAGTGAGAACAGCTTCACCCCAAAAAGATTTTGGAATGTGTGATGTGAGCATTAGGGATCGGGCTACATCGAGAAGATGACGATTTTTGCGTTCAACGACACCATTTTGTTGTGGTGTGTCAACACACGAACGTTGGTGAACAATGCCATGAGATTGGAGATATGTTCCGAGGGATGAGTTGAAAAAGTCACGTGCATTGTCCGTTTTCAGTACTTGGATATTGACTTGAAACTAATTTTGGATCATTTTACGAAAAGTTGTGAATAATTGGCTAGTTTCAGATTTGTCTTTCATAAGGAATGTCCAACTCAAACGTGTGTGATCATCAACAAACAGAAGAAACCAACGAGCCCCATTGATATTTTTTACCCTTGAAGGTCCACAAATGTCTCCATGGATAGGAGAGAAAGGTTGAGACGGAGAATGAATATTAGGTGAATAATGGGCACGTGTGTGTTTGGAGAGTTGACAAATCTCACACTTGAAAAATTGACTCTTTTTATTGATAAATAAAGAAGGAAACAGACGCTCGAGATAGGCAAAATTTGGATGACCAAAACGATAGTGCAACATCATGATACGACTATCTTTATGATTTAAAGACTCAGAAATATAAGCTGACTCACGATTAGACTGAACCACAAGTTTATTGCATTCATGTGTTTGTGGAGGACTAGTTGCTCTCAGAAGATACAATCCAGCACATAGTTCAGCATTGCCAATCATCTTCCCCGATCCCAAGTCCTGAAAAATACAAGAGTTTGCAAGGAATTTAGTTTCGCAGTTCAAGTCTCGATTCAACTTACTTACAGATAGCAGATTATACTCCAACGTTGGCACAAATAAAACTGACTCAAGAATTAGAGAGCTTGATATCTGAATGCTTCCAATACCGGTCACTTTAGCAGGTGTACCGTTAGCAATTCGAACAGAGAGGTTTCCCATATAAAGTGAAAAGGATGAGAATAAGGATCTATCACCTGTCATATGATCTGATGCTCCAGAGTCCACTATCCATTCAGATGGAAGAGTTTGAGTATGGAGAGCAAGGGAATTTTTGTTACCTTGCTGTACATTCCCAGAACCACCTACTGTTGTTGATAGATTTGTTTTGTGTAATAGTTGTTGCAGCATGTTCAACAACTCTTTAGCATGTGGTTGTTGATTGGAAGTTTCAGATACAGCAGCATTCCCCTTAGTTTCTCGATCCGATCTAGTAGTGTTCGGCTTCCAATTTGTTGGTTTCCCATGTAGTTTCCAACAGGTTTCTTTGACATGTCCCACTTTATGACAATGATCGCACCATGGTCGCCCTTTGTGCTGTCGATTGTAACCATAGGATTGGAAGTTTCCCCGGGCAGCAAGAGCGATTGGATCATTTGGGTGATCTCGTTGGGAAATGAGAGCAAATTCAGTTTGAGTAAGAGGATGTTCAGATGATCCCAACATGACTTTCTTTCGACTTTCCTCCCTACGTACTTCAAAAAAGACTTCTCGGATACTAGGTAATGGCTTAGTTCCGAGAATTCGACCACGAACTTCATCAAGGGATTTATTGAGACCCATTAGGAATTTGAAAATCCTCTTTGTTTCCACAAATTCTCGAAAGAGAGTACGATTATCAGAGCATTTCCAATCAATAGTTTCAAATAGATCTAATTGTTGCCAATAGCGAGATAAAGTGGAGTAATAGGTTGTAACAGATAAATCACCTTGTTTGAGATCTTGGAAAGTAGTCTCTATCTGGAAAATTTCAGCAGTGTTTTCCTTATTGGAGAAAGTATCACGAACAGCTTCCCAAATCTCTTTGGCAGTAGAAAATAGGAGAAAATTTTCTCCAATTTCGGTTGCCATATAGTTTATTAACCAGCTCATTACTTGATTATTTTCAGCCCTCCATTTGCGAAATTTTGGATCATCAGATTTTGGTGATTCTGCTTTATCTGTGATATGGTCCTCCAATCCACGACCATACGTGAACATCTTCACTGATTGAGACCACTGAAGATAATTGTGGCCTGTGAGTTTGTGGCATGTTATCTGAGTGTTGCTGCTTTAGCGAAAAATTGGGATATTATTCTGAGATTCTGATTCCGAATCTGCCATAGCGAATCGATCTACGAACAAAGGTGATCTGAAAAAAAAAATAGAGGACAAAAGACACCAAAATGGATCGGTTGCAGATCTGAAGCACTGAACGAGCGGCGACAGCACCTCAAGACCTGCGGCGTCTCCTTCAGGTCAGCAGTAGCACGACCCTCGGTCTTCTCGCAGAGGCGGAAATCCCAGCCTTACCTCGACGGTGGTGCGTTTGGTTCGGCAGTAACACTCTCGTCCCTCAACGACTCCAACAACGGCGGACGGAAGCAGCAGAAGCGGCGGCGGTAGCTGTACGAGTGGCTGCGTCAATAATAGATCTGAAGGTCGACTGCGAACGGATCTGAGCAGATTGAAGATGGCGATGACAGCGAGTCGCGGAGGCCGTCAGATGGAGGTTTGCTCACGATGAAGACCGTAGGGATGAGAGTTCACTTCACGAGAGGGTCGACAGCGACGGAGAAGATCGACGGCAACAAAGTTGCCGTGAATAGTTCGCTGGAGATGGATATGATGACGGCTAGGGTTTGTGAAACTAGGTTTATTTCCTGACGGCTAGGGTTTTGAAAAATATGATTTATTTCTGAAAGCTCTGATACCATGAAGTTTTATGAGAAAGTTTTTCTTATTTTTCTCAAGACTATAGAATGAAAAATATATACAAGTTTACCTTCAATCAAAAAACTAGAAATTAGGTATCAATCTAGATCTACAAGGAAAACCTAAATCACATAGTATACAAGGAAATAAATTTAAAGTAATTTCTCCTAAATTTCAGCTTGATTTTCTACACTACCTGAGTTATCTCACACCTGAGATTGCATGCAACAATCCTCCGTAGCGGTTGTTGGCAAAACCAGACGATTGGAACATGCTGTGCGCTAGATGGGAGACAGATGAGTGGAAGGTAATTTACGAATATAACTTATACTTTTTTTTTAGTATTTATATTCAATATATATTCTCATTTAAGTTTTCTTTAGTTAGCAAAAATCTGAGACCAAAAAACGCAACAGGGCGATGATGTCATTCAACCATCTTGCGGGGCCGAAGGCGTTTGCTATTATTGCAAAGGAAAAGGTACAATGCAATAATATTTTTTTACCCATATATTTATATTACTTAAGATCGATTATTAACAATTATGTATTATCAATTGTAGAAAGAAGAAGAGAGAGGTGACAACTTTTCTGAAATCGATTTGTTCAGGGAGATAAGATATTCTGACACTAAAGGTTGGGTCGAAAGAGCGGAGACAGCTTACGTAAGTTTACGAATCTTATAACAATTAACTTCAAATTACGCATTGAATTTTATGTGTAAACATTTTGTTCTTTTTAAAATATGTATGCAGCTAGACATGATGCGTGTTAGAGAAGCATCTATGGAAAACGGAGGTGAACCGATACAAGACCCAGAAGTATTGGAGACAGTTCTTGGTTATCGTTCGGGATACGTTAAGGGTGCTGGTTGGGGCCCAAAACCAAAGTCTCGTAGAGGTTCTTCTTCAAGTGTAGCATCAACACAGCGGGAAGAAGAGCTATCACAAGAAATATGTACTCTAAAAGAAGAATTTCAGGACCGTCTCAAAGTGTTTTAGATATTAGTAGCAAGTGAATTTTCTGTGAACTGAATCTTTGAAGCGAATTGGTAAGTGAAGTATAGTGTTGTTAGAATTCAATAACTGTAAATGTGGCTATCCTGCAGTTATGGTAGCCATTTAGAACATATGTCATGTATAGTTTAGCTATGCTTATGTATAATGTGGTTTTGGATGATTTTGTTGAATCTGTGAAATGAATTGGTGATTGTGGATGTTTTACATAATAAAAGCAAGTTTTGAGAATTTGAAGTTTAAAGATTAGTTTTTCTTAACTTTGTGGGGTTTTATACGTACATTTCCTTTAGTTTGTATAATTTGGATTGAAGTTAATGACAGTTATATGGACATGAGAGAGTTGTGTGTGTGTTTTGATAGTGAGACTAAGTTTTGTGCATTTTAAGTTTGTTTGGGAGAGTTTTTATTGGCTTTGAATATATGAGAGTGTGGGGGGGGGGGGGCATTATTAAGTGTTTTTGGAGAACGTTGTTGAATTTTAAGTGAATTGTGATAGAGTTTATGTGAATGTTTTTTAGATTTGCTGAGAGTAAGTTTTGTGAATTTGAAAGTTGTTTTCATGAGTTTTTGTTAACTTTTAATGCTTATTTTGAGTTCATGCATATGCAAAGCTTGAATAACATTTTTAGTTCATGACATGTGCAAAGCTTGAATGTTTTGTTTGACATGTGGAATGAGTTTGAATTGGAAGTTTGTTTGAATGGAAGTGGTGAGTTTGTTTGAAGTGTTGAGTTATTAAGTGTTTTTGGATAACGTTGTTGAATTTTAAGTGAATTGTGATAAAGTTTGTGTGGATGTTTTTTAGACTGAGTGAGAGTAAGTTTTGTGAATTTGAAAGTTGTTTTAATGAGTTAACTTTTAATGCATACTTTGAGTTCATGCATATGAAGTGAGAATTTTTAGTTCAGGGCATGTGCAATTAGTTTGTTATGTAGAATGAGTTAGAATTGGAAGTTTGTTTGAATAGAAGTGGTGAGTTAACTTGTTGAAGTATTTGTTAACATAAGTTTATTTGTTATTTATTTTTTCAGGTTAGTTCGATTTCTGTATCGAAAGCTTCTGAAAAGTTGATTATCTCTCGTGAAGAATTTGATGATATGAGACATTTTCATATGTTTAGGTTTTTTATTTTTAGACTTATTAGAATATGTTGTTTAATTTTTGTTTGTATGAACTTCTTTGTAATTTTTGTAAAACTAAATTTTATTTAATATTATAAGTTTTATATGAAATTCAATCAGCATTTAGGTTTATTGTTGAAAAAAATAAAATAAAAAAGCCTTCGGAGACGAAAACGGATTTGGTCACCAAATGTTAGATACCTTCGGAGACGAAAAAAGATTTGGTCGTCGAAGATATTTTTCGGCGACCAAATACTTAGTCGCCGCCGAAGATATATCTTCGGCAACGAATTTAATGTCGTCGCTGAACATATCTTCGGCGACGACTACTCATTTGGTCGCCGAAGATATCTTCGACGACAACTACGTATTTGGTCGCCGAAGATCTCTTTGGTGACCAAATCCATTTTCATCGTACTAGTTTCCATTGTTCAACACAAGGCCTAATTAATTTTTAACCTCGCTCTGATACCACTTTTTTGGGATAAACACTTAAATTTATGGACCAATTATCCCCTCTTGTGCGAACTTAATAGGAAATAGCAAGTAAAAATAATAATCCAAACAATCACAAGACACAAGCAATTTTAACGTGGAAAAACCCCCTCAATGTGAGAAGTAAAAAACCACGGACCGAAGTCAAAATCTCTACCATAATCAATAATAGGTACACCAAGTTCTCCCTAGCAACAACTAGAGGTATACAATAATAATATCTCGAGACAATAAATCTCGGCAAACAAAGGGAATAAACCGGGGAAGAAAATTAGAAAGATCTCACTTAGAAAGTGGCACCAACTACCCACTGTATCTGACTGTAGATAGCTCCAAAAGAAATCTCCACCGTCCAGATTGAAGACCCTCGTGTTACGAACACGCTGTCAAAATTTCACCCTGATTGGACCAGGGATCAACCTCTGATCGTGCAAAAAACGTTACTGTACGGAATGAATTTGTTTCCTTTTTCTTTTCTGTTTTCTCTCCTCAATCTGCGTGCATAGACTTTCCCTTTCTCTCCTCAATTGTGGTTGACCGGCTAGGTTAGTAATATATATATATAACCCTAAAACATTAATGGCCCATGTGGGCCTTAAAGTTAGGCTTTCCACACAATGTGAAAAATACCCAACAAATCTCCCCCTTTTTCACTATGTGAAAGAAATTGACATCCCAGCAACGGAACGACAAAACTCAAGTTTTTCTCTTGGTAGATTCTTTATCAACATATCGGATCCATTATGATTAGTATGTATCTTCTCAAGTTCAAAAGTCCGTCATTGAGAGCATCTCTCATCCAGTGATACCTCACATCAATATGTTTCGTTCTCGAATGAAATGTTGAATTCTTACCAAGATAAATAGCACTTTGATTATCGCATAATATCACATACTGTTGTTGCTTGAAGCCGAGCTTTGTATAAATCGCTTCATCCACAACATCTTCTTGAACGCCTCTGCTACTGCAATATATTCTGCCTCAGTCGTAGAAAGTGCAACACACTTCTGTAGTCTTGACTGCCACGACACTGCACCACCTGCAAATGTCATCAAATATCTGGAAGTAGACTTTCGGTTATCTAAATCTCCTGCCATATCTGAATCAGTGTAACCGGCAAGCACTGGCTTTCCACTTCCAAAAGTGAGCTTCAAATTGGAAGTACCCGCAAGTATCTCATAATCCATTTTACTGCCTCCCAATGTTGTTTTCCTGGATTTGACATAAACCGACTAACAACACCAACAACATAGGCAATATCCGGTCTAGTACATACCATGGCATACATCAAACTTCCAACTGCTGAAGCATATGGAACTCTGCTCATCTCTTCCTTCTCTTTATCTGTAGAAGGACTCTACTTGCTACTCAATTTAAAATGATTGGATAGATGAGAACTTACTGCTTTAGTCTTGCTCATGTTGAATCTTTCAAGCAGCTTCTCTATGTAATGCTCCTGAGACATATACAATTTCTTGGATGCTCTGTCTCGTGCTATACGGATTCCAAGAATCTTCTTCACTAGCCCCAAATCCTTCACGGCAAAGGATTTGCTCAACTGTTTCTTCAACGTGTCAATTCTTGAAATATTACTGCCAACAATCAAAATGTCATCAACATAAAGCAACAGTATAATAAAGTCATTATCAGAAAACTTCTGCACAAATACGCAATGATCAGAAGTAGTCTTCTTGAAGCCTTGCTCCCCCATAACTGACTCAAACTTCTTGTATCACTGCCTCGGTGCCTGTTTCAACCCATAAAGACTTATTCAACTTGCACACAAGATTCTCCTTGCCTTTCTCCTCAAATCCCTCTGGTTGTTCCATATAAATCTCTTTATCTAAATCACCATGCAAAAATGCAGTCTTGACATCCATCTGCTCAACCTCCAAGTGAAGGCTCGCTGCCAAACCCATAACTACACATATAGAAGACATCTTCACAACAGGAGCAAAGATTTCATCAAAGTCAACACCTTTCTTTTAACTAAACCCTTTGACATCTAGTCTCGCTTTGTAACACGGTCGTGAGGTATGTTCTTCTTGTTTCACTCGATAAACCCACTTATTTTTCAGTGCGGTTTTTCCTTTAGGCAACTTGACAAGGTCAAAAGTGTGGTTTTCATGCAATGACATCATTTCATCTTTCATTGCATCAATCCACTCTCTTTTGCGTTCATCTTCCATGGCCTCCTCATAACTCTCAGGTTCTCCCCCATCAGTCAATAACACATACTCATCAACTGGATAACGTGTGGAAGAACTCCGATTTCTGGTAGATCTTCTAAGTGAAACCTCTGTAGGAACCTCTGTAGGAACTTCTGTTTCTGCCGGCTGTTCATGAACATCATCTACCTCAACCTATTCTGGACTCTCTACTGTACCATCAAACTGATCATTCTGAACCTCATTCTCAGTTTGCGTAGAAGGTTGTGTCAAAGGAACTGAATCCAAGTCAATCAAACCATCACTGTGCTGAAACTCTGTTTTATCTGTCTTCTCAATATCTTATATGGTTTGGTCTTCAACAAATACAACATCTCGACTTCTTATGAACTTCTTTGTACTGGATCATATAGTTTATAACCGAACTCATCTTGGCCATAGTCAAGGAACACACATGGTCTTGTCTTTGCATCAAGTTTCAATCTCTCATCTTTAGGAACATGTACGAAAGCTTTACACCCAAAGACACGTAGGTGATTATAGGATATCTCCTTATCTGACCAAATTCTGTCCGGGACTTCAAAATTCAAAGGAATACATGGCATGAGATTCAAAACATGCACAACTGTGCTTAATGCTTCACCCCAAAACGATCTTGGCAACTGTGACTGTGAAAGCAAACATCTGACTCGCTCAACTAGTGTTCTGTTCATTCTCTCAGCTAGCCCATTCAACTGAGGAGTCTTCGGAGTTATCTTTTGATGTCGAATACCATGACTTCTGCAATATTCATCAAAAGGTCAACAATATTCGCCTCCATTATCGTTCCTGATGCACTTCAACTTCTTACCAGTTTCTCTTTCAACAAGGGCATGAAATTGTTTAAACACTTGCAACACTTGATCTTTAGTCTTCAACATATAAACCCAAGTTTTACTCGAATGATCGTCTATAAATGTCACAAAATATGAGGAACCTCCAAGTGTTTTTGTCTTCATAGGACCGCATACATCAGAATATACCAAGTCAAGTATATTTGGCTTCCTCGAGTGTTGAGACGCCTTAAAGGAAACTCTAGTTTGTTTCCCAACTAAGCAATGAGCACATCTTTTCAGAGGTGCATTCTTTATACCAGAAAGATGATTTTTCTTGGCTAAAATCATCAATCCCTTCTCACTAATGTGACTGAGTCTCTTATGCCATAATTCAACACTCTTCTCATCATCTATTGTATTTATTGCAGAATCAATAATCATTGCTTGCATCAAATACAGTGAGAAACACTTCTCCCCCTTAGCTACAATCATTGAGCCTCTAGTAAGCTTCCATTTCCCATTGTAGAAGGTATTGCAGAAATCTTCGTCATCAAGCTTACCTGTGAAAATTAAATTCATACGAATATCAGGGATATGTTTCACATTCGTCATCAAGCTTACTCCTTCCCTTTCTTTCAGTAACAAGAACCTCTGACTGTGATGAAGAGCCCTGTGATTTTCTTCTCACCTCTTCATTTAAAACACTGCTTTTCACCATGTCCATACTTATTACTTCATTTGGGGCTGAGTTTGATAACGAAGTTCTGAAAGTCTCCCACGAGTCCGGCAATGTACCAAGAAGCCATAACCCTTGTATCTCATCTTCAAACTTAATTTTCATTCCAGCAAGCTGATTAATGATACCATCGAATGTATTCAAGTGATCTGACATAGGTGTTCCATCTTGATACTTCAAAGCCATCATTTGCTTTATCAGAAACAATTTATTATTGCCAGTTTTCGGGGCATATAACGACTCAAGCTTGTTCCACATAGTCCGTGCATGTGTTTCTTCTCCAATATGATTTATAATATTTTCTTCTACTCAATGTCTAATAAAGCCACAAACTTTTCTATGACATATTTCTCATTCTAAATCAGTTTTATCTTCAGGCTTCTCAAGTGAAAAAACAGGAATATAAAAATCCTTCACATATAAAACATCTTCCATCTTTCTTTTCCAAATTTGATAATTTGAGCCATTCAAGGTCACCATTCTACTTGTACTAGTTTCCATTGTTCAACACAAGGCCTAATTAATTTTTAACCTCGCTCTGATACCACTTTGTTGGGATAAACACTTAAATTTATGGACCAATTATCCCCTCTTGTGTGAACCTAATAGGAAATAGCAAGTAAAAATAATAATCCAAACAATCACAGGACACAAGCAATTTTAACGTGGAAAAACCCCCTCAATGTGAGGAGTAAAAAACCACGGACCGAAGTCAAAATCTCCACTATAATCAATAATGGGTACACCAAGTTCTCCCTAGCAACAACTAGAGGTATATAATAATAATATCTCGAGAAAATAAATCTCGGCAAACAAAGGGAATAAACCGGGGAAGAAAATTAAAAAGATCTCACTTAGAAAGTGGCACCAAATACCCACTGTATCTTACTGTAGGCAGCTCCAAAAGAAATCTCTACTGTCCAGATTGAAGACCCTCGTGTTACGAACACGCTGTCAAAATTTCACCTCGATCGGACCACGGATCGACTTTCGATCGTGCAAAAAACATTACTGTACGGAATGAATTTCTTTTCCTTTTTCTTTTCTATTTTCTCTCCTCGATCTGCGTGCATAAACTTTCCCTCTCTCTCCTCAATTGTGGTTGACCGGTTAGGTTAGTAATATATATATATATATAAAACTCTAAAACATTAATGGCCCATATGGGCCTTAAAGTTGGGCTTTTCACACAATGTGAAAAATACCCAACATGAATGAGTGGAGGATGTTAGGATTGTGGAGCCTGGAAGAAGAAGAGAATGAAAATAGATGAAGGTTGTAGAAGCTTGCTGACCCGAGGGCAGAGTGTTGATACTTTCTCAATGCTATCACAGTAAGAAGGTAAAGGTGGAGGCGCGTGCATAAGTCTGGTGAAGCTTCATGGTCGTAGCATTGAGACACTATGGGGTAGCGTCTCAGTGCTGCAGCGTTTTTCCTTTATATACTTCTTATTTTCGTTTAGATTTTCGTGTGGCAAAATTAAAAAGGTGCAGCAGTAGTGTGTTGGCAGCAGTGAGGAGATTGAGACCCCGGGTTGTATTGCATCATCGGCAACCTGTTCTCAAGTTTATTGGCAAGGTTTTTCATTCTTGTATTTCTAGGCTTGTATTGTTGTAATGTATAGAAGCTAGGTGGCCTTTTGTTGAGGCATCTAGAGAAAGTTATGAGATATCGATATTGTATGCCCATTGTAAGTCCATAATCATAGTAGAACCCGTATATCACGGAAGACTTGACGTAATCCATGCTTGGGTGAACCAGCATAAATCTCTGTGTTAGTTGTCTGTTTTCTCATATTTTCTTTATTGCACGTTAATTAAACTGTGACTTGATCATAATTGTGGAAGGGGAAAGGGGATTCTAGTTAAACTCTATATGGGTTTAGGAATATTGGCATATTGGCATTGTTTTGCACGAGTATTTTTTCCAACAAAGGAGTGTCCCCTTTATAAGAAACGTGGGGACAAGGTTGTTGGAACCACCCCGATCGTCAGTTATGAGTTGTCGGGCCCAATTTTAACTATTGGGCCCCAGGTCAGCGGTAAACAATTTGGAAAATTCTCTTGTTGGTTTTTGGTCCTCATCTCGGTCCTAAGGGTAGGTGGGTCTTCTCCGTTGTGTTAATTAGTTGAATAGATCTAACCATACCGATCTGACTTAATTAATCCACGCGTCATGTTGTATTTTTCTTTTCAACAAAAATATTTTATCATATTTGTATCCATGTTTCTATAAAATTTGAGATGGAGTTTTAATTCCAAGGGGGTGTTTAGAGTTGGAATTATTTAAAGAGAGATAGTGATTGCATTGCACACGGGAGGTTTTGTCTTGGTGGGCGCAGAAAAGATTTTGTAAGTACGGTCAACCGGGAAGGGGCAGAGCCGGTGGACGCGGAAACCGTACGTGGGGGCGTACGAGACCAGATGACCGTCCCCTGCCGGTGCATTTATTAATGGTTTTTGACGAAACAAACAAAACTTTCACTTTCTTTCCCATCTGAAGAAAAAACTTTTGAAAAACGAAAACTTAGCTTGCTCCAGCTGTTTCACTCCTCACTCACTCCCATTCTTTTACTTTGACCAAACAACCCCTTTTTCTTTTTTCTTTTTTCTTTTTTTTTTTTTAACTTTGACCCATCTCATTTTAATCATCTTTTATTTACAAAAAACCAAAACAAAATGTGTGGTTCTTGTTATCTTAATTGTAATGCTACGTGTCGATGTTTTTGCGGTTCATGTGTCAATATTTGATTTAGTTTAAATATTATTTTAGTCGGTATACTTTAAAAAGTAATGAATTTGGTCCTAACACAGATTTTATACATTGCAGAAACCCTTTGGCTTTAATACAAATTTATGAATACATTTCAAAAAATTCAGTAAACAATGTATGTCATGATGCAAATAAATGAGATGAAAATAAAAATGAGTGGACCAAAATAGTCTGTTTTTAAAAGTACATGAATCAAAATGGATATTTTGAAACTACAGATATTAAAATGAACAAAACTTTAAAGCACAAACACCAAAATGAATCAAATCGAAAATATTGAGACCAAAATTGTATTTGAACCATTTAATTTTAACCCTTTGTAGTGGTTGCAACTATGTGGTATCAAAAGTCTTAATTTGATCTATTTAGTTTGGTTAAACTTCACCGACTGTTCTTTAGTTTTAACCCGAAATCCACTTGTTTTTCTCTCTTTTTTACTCAAGTATAATCTCTTATACAAGTAGTTAACACAATCCGCCAAATTAGAAAATACAAATATAGTTCAATGAATAAGGCATTAATAATTAACTTACTTTACATATTCAATATGTCAACGATAAAAACACTTCATAATTATCAATGAAATCTTAGCCGTTTAATTTGTAAAAAGACTCCATACTTAATTTAGTGAGTTGAAAACAATGCATAAAATAGAAACTACCTATTTCACATTCATCTCAATGTCCATCTCCAATCAAAAGATTGTAAGTTCGATCCCCACCCTCGTACTAAAAAACACATTTACCCAACATAAACTGAATTTTTTTCTTTTATCTGAGAAAAATAAATTGATTTGCTATTATAAAAAAATAAAAAAAAATATACACTGATATTTGATTTTCTTTTTTTGTACCTAGATCAATATTTGAATTCAGGATCTTTTATCATAGATAGACGTCTTAACCTCTTGAGATATATTCAGATTGGTTATTATAGTGATAAATCAAATGGAGAAGATTCGTCGACCTAAGACGAAGAGAAAGGTAATGACTACTAACCAACTCATTACAAAAATAAATATTATTTTATAAACTCTCACACAGACATTCTTTTAACTTTATTAGTAAGAGGAATAAACTTAATAAATAAAAGATCAAATGCAAACTTTTAATAAAATAATAAGGACAAAATTAAAATTTGACAGAACAGAGATTATATAATTAGATAATTATTGTAAACAAATGAAAGAATCAAAGAGACTAAAAGCAACCAAATTCATTCAAACCAAATGGATAAAAAGAATATAAATATATTTAATTTCCAAATCATAGAAATCAAGTCAAATAGATTCATTGTTCATAACTATTATCCAACTTGCATATTTTAAATTATTTAAACCCAAAAAATATTTTTAGAATGAAAATAAACACGTGGGAACGAAGAATAAGAGAAAAAAAAAAAGGAAAATTCTACGTACAGCTGGAAGTAAGCCTCTCTAAATTTTTTTTTTCTTTTTTCTTTATGTTTTTAAATAACGAAAAGAAAGGTTTTGGGAGGTTTAAGATTGGCGTTTTGCAATTATTGGTTGAGGGAGAAGCTGTCGCTCTGAATTCAATGGGGATATGAAAAGTGGAAAAAAAAATTGGCATTTTCATCGACAGTTTTAATAATATTTTCGTAAATTTAACCTTGGTTGGGAGAATTAATCCACGTTTTTTACAGTATTGAAAAAAAAGTTGAATAAATTATTGTTAATATAGACATAATATTAATATTAATATTTTTTAACTTATTAAAAATAATAAGGTGTGTATTTGTTAATTTATTAATTTGAGTATTTGGTATGAATTTTTTATTTTTATAATTTTTTTTAAATATTTATCCACATCTACATTTAAACTCTATCACGGTGACATATTTTTTTGTCATTTTCTAAAATTATATTTACAAATATGTTATGATGTTTTGAAAATAACAGGTAAATTTTCAACATATTGGAGAAGGATTCGAACTCATAACCTTTTAGTTGGAGGTATATGTCAATTACTATTCAGCAATGTTCGTTTTTAGCAATGAGTGTATAGTTGAGATTTCATATATATGTTTATTTATTTATGAAGTTTGTATAGATACACATTTTTTTTGTTTATTATTATTTTTTACTATTAATGATATTTTTTTATAAAATTAATTAAGTTAAAAATACTTTAACTACGTGGTAGCACACTAGTACAAAGAAATGATAGAAGAGGAGACTACATGGTTCCTTTTTCCAAATTAATTTCTTTTTGTTTACACCACCATTAATTAGTCCATACTTTTATTAATTTGGGAAAGTCGATAGATATTTTTGTCTCATTTTTGCTTTTTCTTTTAATTGGAGTATTAATATTTTTATTATTTTTTCTTTTTATAACTTTTAATATATTGAAGATTCAAATTCACAAACTCTTCGTTGGAAAACCAGTTAAACTATATCCATATTCGCCTTTTAGGATTAATTTATATCGAGGAGTTCAAGAATTAGGATAGTTTTTAGAAGAGTGAAAATGGTTTTAGTCCATTAAAATCACTCTAAACGTTTTTTTTTAATTCATAAAATCTTTGTTGCGCATCTGCTTAATAGCTAGAGGATAGAGTGCAAGTGCACACTACAAGTAATAAATAATATGGAAGTATTCCAAGTTCGTCTCCACATGGACTAGTTTTCTTTTGAAATTGATTTTTGTAAATCCCTTGAATCAGCAATCGGGTTTGGGATAAAAGTTTGGTGAATATGTTGGGAAACACAATTTAAAACACAAGGATTAAAAAGTCAATCCTCATACTACTATTTAGTTCTAAAAAGATGAATTACACCTATCAAATGTGCCCATAATTATATATGCTCGATTTATGCCAACTGGTTCAATTTCTATTTCATACCGCTTTTGGTTTGTTTAGAAGATTTATGCCAACTGGTTCAATTTCTATTTCATACCGCTTTTGGTTTGTTTAGAAGCTTAGGCTAGTATTTACATATGTCTATGCAACTCTAGAATCCTAAATAAATCAAATCTCAACTTACGTTTACAGGTAAGAGAGTCTATGTCTAGGATCTTGTTTTAGTTCTTATTTCTAATTAATTTCCCGTTTTACCTTGATGAAATTCATTTGACTCTAACCTTTTCAGAATTAAATTCAAACTAATGTGATTTAAACAAGTGGCCAACAAGAAAATCAACTGGAATAATTATATCAATCAAGATAAGCAAAAAGAGCGTAAAACGTCGTGCTCACTGATAGATGTAATTTAAAATAGATGAATTAAACCATTCATATGAGGGTTGAATAAATAATTTAGCTACTCATGTAAATGAAAGAAATGAAAACAAAAGAGAGTATAACAAAAGAATGCATTTTAATTAGAATTGGAAAGAAAGTACAAAATGGAACAAGTTGAATTCTAATAAAATAAACAAATAATGATTTCATAAAATAATTGAAAAACAAAACTTAAATAAAAACTACTCAACTAAAATTGATAACAAAGTAGAAGAGAAAACAAAAGCATGGAAAAATGAAATGTCTTGAAGTGATGCTTGGAAACTCCTTTTAGGCTATGAAGGTAACAAGAGGTTGAGAAATACATGGATGTTGGAACCAAATGAGGTTGTAGAGATTTTAGGAACTAATAATAAATCTGGCACCAATTATTTGGTCAAAAGTTGTTATTCCCGTTTTGACAATATAGGCATCGAATGTAACTGAAGCATTGTGAAGTTGGAACTTTCAAAGCAGTTTGGCTGGCTCATTCCTCTAGTAAACACAGAAATTCTGGTCCGATGTGTCTGACGCATTGTGATCATCAGTCTTCACTTTTCCTTACAAAAAAAACATATTTACACAAATTAGTTTTCATTTATCTATAACTGAATTCCAAAGTCACAAATCACAAAATATGCACATTTTCCCTAAATTATATGCATTGACCTATATTTTTCATCCCAAATAACCATCAACTAAGCATACAAACTTATTCTTTTTAGCCTTTAATCAAGACTTATCAATCCAGCGTTCTTTATTTAAAGGTCGTTGATCAAAATTGTGGGAGCAAATGTAACTTTCAAAATTTGATTTCATTATACTTAATATGAAGTTTAAATAAGTTGAGAAATTAATACTTCACTCTGAAAACTAAAATAATGGCCCGAAAACCAACCTATAGATCACTGAATTTTATTGGGGTTGCAAGGAGTACAAACAAAGTCCAATATTTGTTAGAGAAGGGAGTGATCTATGGTATATAGATGAGGGTCATTATCTCCATTGGTATGAGGTCTTTTGGGTTAAACCAAAAATAAAGTCATGAGAGTATGAAAACCTCAAGTCGGACAAAGACGATTTATCATAAACAAGTTTGGAGCTCACTGGAAACAATTCAACCATTGATGATTGGATAAAAGTGAATTTTTAAGGTCAAAATTTGTTGGAGGCGAATTATCACCTACCACAAGTCGACATTAGAGATCCTCAGCTATCATGATGACCAGAGGAACCAAATGAATCTTTTCATTTGGACAAGTCCAGGCAGCTCGACAATAGAAGCCGAGCTGAGCCATATCCCACTTTATGACCAACCTTTATCATGTACAAGTCGATCCTGAAGAGCAACTATAGGCGGAAAGCCAACAAACATGTTCTCCGATAAGGCGCCACAATTCTAGGTGGTCGGAGAGCCATTGAAGTGTTGTTAGAAGCTCCATCAGGAGCTCACATCTATAAATAGAGAACCTTGCCTCTCACGCAAGATACGCAAAACAATATTCTCTCTCCAATATTGATGGAATTGTTTAGTGACTTGAGGATTGGAGTGACTCTATTTTGCAGATCATACGGTAACTAAAGTCTGAACTTCGTGACCAATCTTAATAATTTTTGTGATCAAACAAAATTTGATACAATTTGTGAATTTTTTTAATATAACATATGGGAGTGAGGATTTGGTTGGAAATTTATGCCAATTACCGTTGAGTTGTGTTCGCTTTGGCAACTCACCACCTTCTAATTAGACTTAGGTTAGACATTTGTGAGTTAATGAGTTAATGGGTAAAAATGGATTTTTCTTTTATTCAAATTAATTAAAAAAATGTCTAATCAAACATTTATTATTCCAGCTAACGGAAAAGTAGCAGCAATGACTAAAACTAATTTGTACGACTCAAAAGTCAAAATTATATGTTTTAAAAATTCCAGCTGTTTGGGGAAGGAAATTGTCATGACATGTGGAGGATAATGATACGCCCAAAGGAAATATAACTTATTTGGCAGGTCCATCTCGAACCTTCCGTGGTGGAGCACTTGACCATTCCTTGCCATGATCATTATTTTCCTATTGGTTCGATCTAAACGACTCGATAGGTTTGACCTATAGTCCGACAAGAATAGCCGTCGGTCGTGAGGTCTGTTGGATCCCATAACTATAAATAGAGGGTCTCATTTTTATCCTAAGTATCGATTTTCTCTTTGAACTTACTATTAAGTCCAAACTGTTTACTAACTTGAGCGTTCGGAAATTTTGCCCTTTTGTACAAGTTTTTCCCTTATGCTTAGAATCAGGCAAGTTTTGAATTCGACCTTGACCAAGTTTGACCTCGATCATTTTCTTGCACACACACCAGCACTAAAAAGATTAAAATAAAAATAAATAAATAAAAAGGTAAAAACTCATAAGACTTACAAAAGCGTAATTTTTCTTTGACTGTTTGACCGTGTTTCTTCATGTTCGTCTTCATCTCATGAAACACCCTCTGAATTGAAATGCTTCTAAGAAAAATAGTTTTTTTTTTCTTTTGAATAAACTAAGAAAAATAGTTTAAAATTGGTATTAAATTTTCAGTTATATGGAATCTTTCCAATATTGACATGGCGGAGTTTACTGACCTGATATCATTAATATAGATATATTATTAATATTAATAAATTTTAACTTATTTAAAAAGGTGGAATGTTTATTTGTTATTTAAATATTTATTATAATTTTCTTTATAAATTTTTTTTAGAAATATTCATCTACATCGATATTTTATTGATATTAATTACTATTTGTTGAGACATTCATATATATAAATTAATCTATCCAACTCATCAACTTAAATCTTTGGATATTTTCATAGAATTGAGACATCGACACTTGTATCGATATCGACGTATAAAAGATGTAATTCTAAAATGTGCTAATGAATTGTTTTTGGAATTAAAAGGTTGGTTTTCATATACTTCCCAAAATATAATTTAAAATAAAAACCTTCAACAGACTAAAAACACTTTTCATATTCTTTATGATATTATAATCAATTTCGGAGGAAACACTATTCCTTCTTTTTTTTGGTTATTTAATTGAAAGAAAATTCATTAAAACAATAATTTCCAAGGGATTCCCATGGACATGGTAAATATGATAGTAAAAACAAATAAATTGTATTTTGATAGAATATTATTTCATTTTAATAAATTAAATTGTATTTTGGTCCAATATTATTTCATTTTAATCTTTATACTTGATGTTTTATACAAATTGATACTCCGACTTTTGTCCTTATATTTATTTAATTCGTCACAAAATTTTTGTGATAGTATCACTTTAAGTTGTATTTCTTATTATATTACATAAAAGTGTCACTAAATTGTGTTGTAAAAGTAGTGTATATATGATTTTTACAAATGTAATAATATAAATCTAGTGATGAGGATGAAATCAAATTTGAATTCGAAGTTTAGACACTAAAATAAAATTGATATGTTTAATTCTTATTTCTAGTCAGTGAAGTTTCATACTTATCCTTGAACTTTCAAACATGTTCCAATCCTTAAATTTTGTATAAAAAAAACTGTGTGGACACTCCTTAATTAGCCTGAGGACAATCTCTTTTTACGCATAAACTTGGAATTTTATCAATTTAAACTCCATGAGTAAGTTGAACAATTGATACCCTTAATTGTTTAGATTTTTTGTTTTTGTTTTTGTTTTTTTTTTTTTTTTTTTTGAATTTGTGACTGGCTAATGAATGCATTTATAGTTGATGCTTACTTATTTGGATTTGAGTATATCCGCTCAATTTTGTAGCTAGGTTCGAGTATTTTTCGTGATTTAGTTCATACATTTCTTTAATATGATTTTGAATGTTTTGTTGGTTGAATTTTGTGGGATTTATTAGTTGGTTTATGTGTCATTTTGAATATTACTTGTATTTATAAGAGTATTAATTGCATCTCTATTTGAGTACAAGGTTTAATTGATAAAATTAAAAGTTAGTTAAAGTTACTCACCCACAAGTTCAAAGGTAAAAGTTGAATCTTTTTCAAGTTTATTTTATCCTTCACGTTCACTTTTTCCATAAAAAATAGTCCCTCCCCATTGTTACATTGTTTAAATTGGCTGAATGAATTCACGTGACATAATACTTTGTGTGTGTTTATGCAAAGAAATGTACAAGATCAAACTTTAGTCAAGGTCGAACTCGATCCAATCTTCAAACTTCAAACATGAGGGGAAGACCTGCACAAGAGGACAAAATCTCCGACGCTCAGGTCAGTAACAGTTCGGACTCAATATGAAATTCGATACCTACCCTCTATTTATAGGCATGGGGTCCAATAGACCTCACGACCGATGACAGTTATCTTTGTCGGTTTGCAGATCGAATCTGTCGGGTCACTCAGGTTGAATCCGAGCAGGTCGAACCGTTTAATAAGTATGAAATTGTGCTAAAAATGGCCAAGTCTCTCACCTCGGTCGGTTTGAGGTGGAGCTTCCAATTTGTACAAGCCTACTTTCGACGAATCTCTGCCCTCCCTTCCACGTGGCGTAACAATTTCTTCCACCAAACAGTGTGAATTGGTAAAAATTTGGGGGAGAAAGCTTGAAATTTCTACTAGTTTCTTAAAAATATGGAGAAGGAATTGGAAACTTTTCTCATTTTAAATGACCTCTTTTATTCGTCTAAATATGTTGTAATGTAAATTTATTATGAACTAATTTTAATATTTACCAATAGTGATCAGTGAGAGACTAAATTAAAACATCTTAAAATATAAGACACACAATCCGTTCAAATTCCATGATGGCCACCTACCTAAAAACTAATTTCTTGTATATTTTCTTGACAACCAAATATAGGAGGGATATACAGTTGTCCCACAAAATTAGTCAAGATGCTTGTAAGTTGATTTAGACATTTATGAGTATCGAAAAATAATAATAGAAATTGAGAGACAGAATAACGACTAAATTATAATATATATATATATTCTCCAATTAAAAGTTGAAAACATATATTTAGTGTAGAATTTAAAGCAAGATGTATAGAATGATTGAAAAAGAAATTTGTGAATGTATGGAAAAGGGTTGCATATATCTGCAAAAGTACAATCCAGTTTTGAGTACTGAAAATTTTATCCTTTTTTTGTCTCTCTATCTTTAATGAGATACTTTGTACGTAGTCCTCTTTCATCCACATCCAATAATTGCCCTTTCTGACATCAACAACAGTGCTTTTCTTTTTAATTTTAAAAAAAAAAAAACAAAATAAAACAAAACAAATCAAACAAACAAACACTAACTTAACTAATAATATTTATTTAGGTTTCTTTTAATTTTGAGTTTAGTTTCTATTTGGTCCTGCTTCAAAATCCTAAGATTTAAATTTAGTTTCCATATTTATTATAAAGGTTCACGGTATAAAAGTTTTACCCTAAAATTTTAGTTAATACTCACTTTTGGGTCTATGACTAACATAATCGTTACTAAAATTTTGACCGATCCATTATTTAACATCAATTTATATACTTACGTGATAAGATTATATTTTTATAAATATTCAATAGCTGACGTGGCAGAAAAATAGTAAAATAAATATTTTTAATATTAAATAACTTCGTCTATGTGCGAGTAGGGTTACTAATGATTATTTTATTTAGGCCAGAGATCAAAAGTAAGCATTAGTGAAATTTTGAGGTAAAAACATTAACATTTTGAAACCGAATGATCAAATAGAAACTAAACTCAAAAAACTCATGGATAAATTTAGGAACCTAAATGAAAATTAAACTCAAAATTTAGAGACTAAATGAAAACGAATCTCAAAACTTAGAAGTAAATGTGTAATATTTCAAAATTTATAGACCAAATGAAAATTAAGCTTTGAGGGACCAAAAGGCTATTTTTTTATTTCGTTTAATTTTTCACCTTCTAAAAACATTTTAGAAATCTTGGTTAAATTTTAGAAAGAATAAATCTCTTAAAACTATCTTTGTATTACTAAAAAAATAAAAATAATCTTTGTGTAGCTTCTTGAATTTTGCTACGATTTCAAAAACGGTTATGAAATATCAGTCCAATTTCCATTTAAAGACTAATTTTATGGTTCATAAAACTTAATTATTATTTTTTTTAAGAGATTATAAAACTTAATTATTATTTATAAGAAAACAAAATATTTAAGTTAAAATATTATCTTGGTCTTTTTACTTTAAGCTTAGGTTCATTTAGATCCATGTACTTTCAAAATATTAATTTAAGACCCTATATTTTTAACTCTTGTTAGTTTTAGTCCTTGTACTTTTAAAAAAGCGACCATTTTGGTCCCATTTACAAAACTTTAACATAAATTTTACGCATAATGAAAATTCTTTAATATAAAGTCATTGTTACATTTAAAAAAATATATTGAGTACTATGATATTATGTTAAAATTGTGATTGAAAAAATAAGATTAAAAATAAAATCAAGAGACCAAAATGGTTACCTTTTCAAAGTATATGGACCAAAACGAATATTTTGTAAGTGTAGGGACTAAAATAAATCAAAATCGCAAGTATAGGAACCAAAATAAACATAAACTGGAAGTATGAGGGACAAAATAGTATTTTAACAAAAAAAATCAATAAGAAGACTCATAAATTAAAACATTACCAAACATGAATCTTGACTAATATTAGAGAAAATCTTAATTAAAATCCCTAAAGTTAAGTGAGTGAGTCCAACTTTAAACTTCCAATTTTATCGATTTAAATCTTGAACTTGAAATGAGTATTATTGCAATTTAAATCTTATACTTGAACTACTTGTAAAATTAAAATTAATACTTTAGTTGAGGGATCATTTATGGTAATATAATGTTTTCGTTTCTCGCTATATACATGATTCATGTTTCTTGTTTCTCGTTTTTCTAGAATTATAATTAAGCATTTGATAATTATTACTATTTCTCATTTCTAATTATTTTATCACTTTTACCTATAGAATACACAATACGGATGAAATACGGATGAAAGAGTAATTCATGTTTCTTGTTTCTCGTTTTTGTAGAAATATAATTAAGCATTTGATAACTATTACTATTTCTCATTTCTAATTATTTTATCACTTTTACCCATAGAATGCATAATACGGATGAAAGAGTAAATAAACAATGAGAAACGAGAACCAACGTTGACAATAATAAACCTTAATAAGTTTCAATTTTTTTTATAGCGGTTTATGATGAGATATGAGATCTCTATGGTTGGATAAGGTTATTTTCGTAAGTATTAGTTCTTGGACCTTTCTTTTTTTTAGTACAACATTTTAGGGATATATGGGAGATTGAACCTCCAGAAAAGGAATGTACGTCAATTACCGCTGAACTACACTCATGTTTGGCGTATTGGACGCTTTCTAATTGGTTGGATCTACACTTTTTTTCTCTCTCTAAGTTTGAGTGTCTTTTTCTAATTTATTTACTCGATTTTCTGGCTAGAGAAGTTTTGAGTTTTTTTTTTCCTTCTTTTTAAGGAAATAATGCTTTTATTAAGGTAAAATATAGGTGTCACGCGGATTACATTTTCTAAGTAATTGATAAGCCACGAAGAAAAGGTGAAGTTTGGGTATTTCTTGATATCAACTTTGTTTTGTAAGTTTGAATTTTTGTATGATTTATTGGTTGTTTCGTAGACAGTTTTTAAATTTAATTTTTTAAGAGATATTAATTGCAATGTTTATTAAATTTTAGAGTTTTAAGCGATGAAATTACAAATTTAAGGACAAATTTTTAGAGTTTAAATCAAGCATTTGGAGATTTACAATAAACTCTCCATGTTTCTCGAGTCAAGATTTTAGAGTGCACGCAGGTGCCAGTTATAGGAATTAGTGGCCATAATTAAGCTACATTGCATTGATTCCGAATTATTAAAAAGGTTCATAAAGATTATTTAAAATTGAATTTTAACCCAAATATTTCAAAGATTTGAATTTTATTTTCACCTCTATATTTTTAAAATATAAAATTTAGTCTCTGTAATTTTTAGAAAATGATTGTTGCCGTCCTTTGTTTGCAAAATCATATTACAATTTATTCAATAAACAAATCAATAATTTTCATTAAAAAAATCTTAAAATAAAATAAATTACTAAGAAAGAAAACACTTACATGGCATAATCCTTCGATCAATTATTCTCTTGATGAACTTAAATGGATAGAAATTTCAAGTTTTCTTTCTCTTGATAAACTTTTTTCCTTCTTTAAATTGTTGCCAATTTACTAAAGTATATTATACCGCATACGTGAACTAACGACTTTAAAATCAGTACGATTAGAAGACCTTAAACCTTTGCCAACCAAAACACTAAACATATATTTAACCTTTTAAAAGACATAAAACTAAACAGTAACGAAACATGAAATCTAACAGTGATAAGCAAAGCACCCCGCCACATGCTAAAAGTGGCCATGTCCACATGGTCAAACAACTCCTAGCCGCGTGGAGAGCACAATCTAGGTTCGAGGGGTCCTGAGCAAACACCTTAGCTTGGAACCATCGACTTGGTGAAGGAGTACAAAACCATGGAACCCATAAGTCACATCCTCAAATTCTCTATAAATAACATAATAATTGCCCTTTCGGAAACAAGTATAAGTGACATCATTTTTGTTAATTAGCTCAATACTGTTTTGATCACACACTAATTTAAGCATCAGAATATGTGTCGAGCACAGCACCCACCATAAGAATTTTCTATATGTAGGCCACCACTCCAACGAAGTTATCACCCTCCACCTCAAATCTGACACCAACCAAGTTTACACATGTGCCAAAATTACGCATCAACGAAATTTTGAAAAAAAAAACACAACAAAAAAAGGTTGAAAAGAGAAGGAAAACACGTGGCATGGTTTGACCCATGCAAGCAAAGGGAATAGAAATTACCAAATATAACAAACGTGTGTTTCCATTCCAAATGACAGCATCTTTCCACTTTGAAGCTACGTAGAAACCCCCCTTCTCTCCCTTTCCAAATTTTCTCTCTTTTTATTATCTCTTCACACCCTCCATCCTCTATATAAACCCACCCCCACACTCCCACTCTCCCAACACACACCCACTCTCCATCTCCATCTCCCTCTCGACCTCGATCTCGATCTCCATGGAAGCCACCACCTGCACAGCCGCCTTTAGAGGCGTCCGTAAGCGTAAATGGGGCAAATGGGTTTCCGAGATTCGCGAGCCGGGAAAAAAGACCAGAATCTGGCTCGGCAGCTATGACACCCCAGAGATGGCTGCTGCAGCCTACGACGTTGCTGCCCTCCACCTCCGCGGCCCCGACGCCCGCCTCAACTTCCCTGACCTCGTCGACGCCCTCCCGAGGCCCGCCAGCTCCAATCCCGAAGACATTCAGACCGCTGCCCAGCTCGCCGCATTGTACCTCAAGAGGACCCCCGACGCCGCAGGAGCATGCTCCGCCGTTAGCGTCGGGGCCGCGCCGATTCGGGTGGGGCTGTCGCCGAGCCAAATTCAGGCCATCAATGACTCGCCGTTGGATTCTCCGACCATGTGGATGCAGATGGCTGAGGCGCTTAGTTCGGAGGAAGACTCCATTTTTTTATATGATCATTTTGATGAACAGTGGGAAGACGTGCGCCATCAATCCATTTGGGATTCTTAACTCTTCATTATTTACGCCTTCTTTTTTCGGCTAAATTATTAACCAAATTTATATGATAATTAATACATTCGACTCTTAATTTTTTCTTGAGAATCAGCTCTCTCTAATATATAGTTAAACAACATTCCAAGTTGGAGATTCGAACTTCTTCTTACCTTCTTGGTCGAGAAATATGTCAATTCAACTAATGGACTTAGGCGCTTACCGATATATCTTTGCTAACGGGACAATAGAAATATTTTACTACTCAACCCTCATTTCTCTTACATGTGCACGGAGCTAACAGCTATCCAATTGTCATCTCTATTGATTTCACTCTAAAAATCTACTGAGTACACTCTAATTTAAGATAGGAAATGATCACAAAAATTTGCCAAGTGTTTGAATCAGTGTGTGACAAACGAAACACTGAAACCCCACTGAAGAAATTAAATGAATTACTGCATATTATATATAAAATTGGAGTGTATTTGGATTTTATGAGTGAATAGAGATAACAATTGGGTAGCTGTTAATCCATGTTGTTCTATGAAGTACGCCCTCATTATACATTCTCTCCTCCCGTCGAGAAAATAGGAATTAATAGAGAAATATTGTTCAATTTTTTTCTTTTTTAGGAGTAAGGCGAAAAATGGATAGAGATGTATATTAATACGAAAATTGCAACATGGGAAACTTTTTATTATTAGTATCTGTATTTCCATATTTGTAATGTAGAGTTATATTTGAAGAAAATATAATGGTGTATTTAATGAATATTATATGATAAAGTTTGAAGTTATGATAATTAATTACAGGTGGTTCATTGGTCCAAATATAGTAAGGTAAATTGTCTACTTAGAAACTAATTTTATATAACTTTTCGACATTAAATATCGTAGGATTAGACAGATGTCCCCTAAAATTAGGACGGTGCTCCTTGTAATTTGAAAATTTTGAGGAATATATTTGTGGGGGAATGGTTAGTGCAAGGGTAGGTGGAGGGAAACAGTTCAATTGGTGTAACTGTTTCAGCCGCCCAAACTTGAAGTTGAGGGTGGGCCAAATCAATGTGACTTTTGGGAGAACTTGATAATCCGAAGCTTCCTTCCAAGGTCTTTCCCAAATTAAATAAAATAAATAATAATTGAGAGAACAAGAAGCCAAAAAAATAGTTACCGCATGCTATTCTAATTATTTTTTTAATAAAATGAACAAAATTAAAAATTATTAAAAAAATACTTGACTTGACCTATCACCACGGTTGAAAATTGACAACTCATGAATTTTTATGAAAAAAACACATCTACCCCAATTAAGAAAAATTCTCAAAACTTTATACCACTTATCCAACTAGGGTTTTTTTTTTTTTTTTTTTGAGTACAACATGTTGGGGAGGGAATTCGAACTCACAATTTCTTGTTTGGAGGTATATGTCAATTACCGCTGAGCTATTCTCGCTTTGACACTTACCCAACTAGGGTTAGTATACTAGTCCTTAAAAAGTCGTTTTTAATTTTGATGAATAAAACTCAAAGTTATGAGCCTTTTTGTAACACTTGAAACACAAAACATGAGCTTTCTTTTGTAACATTTGAGCACGTCACTTCATTGTACCGTTTCATATGTGAAATTTTCGCTCTTCTAATATTTTGTCAAAAATCTAATTGTAGAACCATAAATTTTTTGTCAATCATAAACGGCCATGTCATTGTTGACAAAACTATATTTCATTAAATTTGGGACAATTATAAATTATCCCTAAATTAAAACCAAGACAAAAATGGCAATTCCAAATACCAGGTGTCTTTCATTGGCCCTTTTGATTGGATCTAATTGGTGGTGAATTGAGTTATTCAAAATTGGGTATGGAATTAATTTAGTTCACAAATTCATTAGACGGTATTTTGACCCAAAATCCAAATTACCATAAGACCGTTATGGTTGATTGATATTTAAATTTAAATAAATCTAAATCCACTTGAAGAATTGGGTTTTCAGAATTTCATAATTGAGAAAATTCACACATCATCGAATTGAAGACTTGTAATCAAAGTTCACCCCACGAAATATAATTTCTCTCAAAATCTCGTGTGTACGCTAATAATATCACCAAAAATCAATTGTGATTTAAAATTAAGAAAAAAAGAGCCATATATTTTATTTTATCTAAGAAAAAGAGACTGGTTTAGGAGGTCTCGCCATTTGAGGTCCCATTCCATGTGCTAGCATAAGCATGAGTATTCGAAGAGGTCAAACCTTTGACTTTCCATTTACCAATTCTATTGAAAAAGAAAACATTGCATGCAGATTCAAAATTGACTCAGGGATTATTTTATGATTCAAATTAAAGTCTTCCATCCCAAAACAAAAACCCACGTTTTACTTTTGTAAAATATATATGGCCGAACTGTCCGGGACGAGCTAAGTGAGAAAAGACTTGCAAGACGGAAATAGACACACTCCAACACTTTAGTAAGAACCCAATCTAAGGTGGAATCAGATTGAGTACTTGGATTCACAGGGGATGTTCCTATTTATAGGGTGTCACGTGGTGGATCACATATAACCGTTCTGATAAACTGTTTGAGAGTTGGTCACACAGTTACAAACAGTTGGGGTCCTTACCTCGGTAATGACCATCTCTACTGCTACCACTGACATTTTTTTAATAGCAATGAGCTAACATTGCTGATGTTTTGTACTACGATCTAGGTTTGATTTTAAAAACTAAAAGGAAATAGATAGATCTTTTTAGGTAGATAAGTTTTAACAAAATTGTAGGAATCAAATTGAAATCATCGAATCATAAAGAACAAACAAACACTTCTAAAATCAGAGGGACCAACTTGCAACTAAACTTTAAGAACTATATAAATTCCAATACCATAAAACTTCGAGAAATTGCTTGGGCAGCCAAAGAAAACAATGTGACAAATAATTTCATTTTATAATGTTAGATATATGAAAGAGAAATAAAAGAAAAACATAATTGTTTATTTAAGGAGATAGCCACCTTATTAACTAAATATTTAGTTGGATCTAAAACATTATTAATTAATTTATTAACATATATGTTATAAACTTTTTATAATATAATATAATTATAATACAAACGTTTTAATTTTAACAAAAAAAAATATATAATAAAATAATATATTTATAATAAATTTTATCTTTTTTTTTAAATGTAATTCTACATTTTTAAGTTTCTAAATAGTTTTCAAAAAACCAATATACTATATTCACTATCTAAAAATAAAAAATAGAATTCAATGGCATACCAAAACCAAAAAACCCTCATTCTTAGACTTCATAAGCTCAAATTTCTATAACTAATAGTCAAACATAGCTCAATGGTAAATTAGCACGCACTCCTTCCCTCGAGGTTGAAAGTTCAATCCCAAATTCTCAAATTGTTGTACTAAAAAGAAAAATCTATAACTAATATTTTTTCACATAATTCATACCTAAGCTACATAAATTCAGACGTTCTAACTTTGTGTTACACAAATCTAAACTTATTAAAATTGAGTCACTAGCCCACCTAAACAAAATTCAACGATTAAGATATCTATAACTTTCCCGAAAAGTCAAATGTTCAAATCTCCATCCCATGACCTAATGCTACATTCTTTAAAAAGAGGGGAAAAAAACCTCTTCTCTTTGATTAAAATTGAGTCAAATGTCTCCTCAGTGGAGTTGGGTTATCAAAAAAATAATAACAGTTGCACAATTTTCCTTGCTACTTTGCAAGAGTGTCTCAAAATACAATCAATAACCATATTGATCAAATTTCTGACACTTCTTTTGCAAATAGTGATCTTTTGACAATTGTAAACAATGTCCAAAAAAATTTCTAAAGAGAAAAAATAATGAATAACATTCTATTAAAAAAAACATGCTTGTAAGCCCCTTCTTAGTATACTAAACAATAAACATACTACTGAGCTCTTTATTTATTTTCTACTCCAATTTGGCATTCAAAATCAGCACAATGAAATCAAAACAGGCACCAGACTTCCATAAACACTTTAATTCCATAAGTAAAGATTCAAAAAAAGGAAGCTCATCATCCAGTTTGAATGCCACATTGAAAACTTACAATAGAGAATTTGCCCTTCAGATCGTTGGCCAAATCTTCCTTGCCTTGAAGCTGGAGCTTCTTGAAAACTCTCGTATACACTGGAAAGTTTGGTCTAAGACCTGCATCTATCAATTCAGACAGAATTTTTTGAGCATCAACTAAGTTTCCTCTCTTCTCATGAAGAGTTGCAAGCAAGCTATAGGTTGCATTTTGTGCCGTGGCATGTTTGGAGCTAGAATCAACGGCATACCGATATGCCTCCTCGTATCTCTGGGAATTGAAGTAGCTTTTCACAAAGGCAGCGTGCGTCGAAAGGCGAGGCTCGAGACCCCTTGACACCATCATGTCAAGAAAGCTGAGTGCTGATTCAATCTTACCAATTTCACACAAGTGGCAAATAATGACTTCGAATGTCAACGAATTCGGAGGACAATCTTGTTGGAGCATTGCTTCGAACATACTCTGCGCTTCATCAAATCTGTCATTCTTGCACAAACAACTGAGCAGATAGTTGAGAATTCCCACATCAGGGCTACAACCCACTTGCCTCATCTCATTGAGTGTACATCTAGCTCCTTCAAAATCGTTTCGGCGACATTGTTCCCGGACAATGATGTTGTAGAAAGACGCCCTTCTCTCGGTTATCTCGATTACAAACTTCGCCATTCCATAAGAACCAAAAGAACAGAACATCTCAATCAATGACATGACCCCAGAAATTCGACAGGATCCTCCTACTTCATTCAATAACTTGATCACTCTTTCTACAGAAATCTTAATCGAAGCTTCATTTGATAACTGAACATGTAAAAACACAAATGCTTTGTGGTTTAGATCAATTCCTTTCCGCCTGAATTCAGTCAAAACAGGAAGCATCCCCTCATAATCATCTAATCTACCAAAATTATCAATAAGTAGACTATAAACATCAGAGTTACCAGGAAATTTACACGACTGAACCCTAATCCAGTTGAAAAAACGAAAGGCAGAAACCTTATCGTTATTCAGCACCCGAAAAATCTGAGCAACTAAAACATTAGTTAAACTTAAATTCAACGAATTCAACTTGGATTCCAAATCCTCCTCATTTCTCCGAATGATTTTGATAATATCCCAAAATTGATTCTGCCTCGCATTCGGTTTAGACACATCTAAATTACCAGTCCCACATTGGGGCTTCTCCGTGGAAGTCGGCTGATTAAACGAAGAGGACAAGAATGAGCGGCAGGTTGTGTAGGAACGCCGTTGAAGCAATCCAAGATTCAAATCCAATCTTCCGCCATTACATCTCCCAAACAAACATAATGAAGGTGCAGAATGCGAAATTGCATTGCAGATTAATGAACAACCAGCAGCGTTGATTGGAGATTCAGCAGAATCGGATGCTGATATGGAATAAAATGGACTGAAATTGAACAAAATTATAGAGGATGGATCGGTGGGGGTGGCTAGGGTTCTAGGATGGGAAAAGGTCGAGCATGAGGGATATGGAGATTGAGAAGAAAATGAGTAAATACAGTAAGGGTTCGAGAAATTGCGGAGCTTACGGGGAAGGCCTGAGATCTCCATGGAAGCTAGAAGAATCTCAAGAATCACATTTGGCAGCTCCCTGTTCGAGAGGAATGATTCGTTCGTCGATAGGGTTGAGCCTCCGCCTTCTCTGCCGTTCGTCTCTCGCCGGTGGCCACCCTCTTCGCCGCCGCTTCGCCGGTCGCCGCCTCTGCTACGTTTTTGGAAGCGGGAAATGGCGGCACTCGCCCTTTCTCTTCTCTCTGTGGCAAATCTGAAACCTAACTTAAAATTGGGCTCAAATATTTTTTCCTAAATTATACAAAAGACTCTTCACTAGAGTAAGTTTTAATTATGTTTTTTTTTTCCTTTAAAGTTTGATTTCAACCATTAAATTTTAAAATTGTTTTAAAATAATTATTCAGTTAAAACGAGCGTAGATGAATGATAATTGACATATATCTTCAACCAAAAAGATTGTGAGATCTCGCACCACTAAAAACTAATAATATGATGAGGTGACCGAGTTTTCAATTACAACACTAAACTTTTTAGTAAGTTTTCATTATAATTCTAATATTTAGTTTGTTCTTTTAATTTTGAAACTTATCAAAATAATTCTTTTGTTAGCTTCTTTATTAAAATATATAAAACTTATGTATCGAAAAGTTGTGAAAAAATTAAAAGACTAGTTTTCATTCGAAAATGGCAACATTTGAATGGAAGAAAATTAGCGTTAATATATGAATGGAAAGATGAGGAGACAAACAAAGAAATGAAAGATAATGGAATTTAAGAAACACGGTCGCTCCTTTACATTCTTTTTTACCTTTGACGATAGAAACTACCTCCTTCATTAGTCAATCCCTTTTTTCTCTTTGTTATCTTCACTTCCACGAACTCATGCTTTCTATGAATTCTTATCATTCTATAATTTTTATTCCATGAATATATTTTTCTCGCAAAACTTTATGTGTTCATCTCACTTTGCTTCAACTTTACAAATGTGTAGCTTTTACTTTTATTAATCTATGACTTTTTTTTGCATGACTTCCTTCTCTAAACAATGCAATTTTGACTAAAAATATGACCTAATCTCTGCCCATTTTCTAATTGAAGTCATTTCGAATGTGACTAAGACTCGTTTGGCTACCATTTGCACCAACATGTAAGCTCTATTTCTACAACTCATTGTCAATCTTATTTTTGTCTCTGTTTTAATAGAAAAGTTAACGAAATGGTTTTTGAAATAATTTTAAGGGTTGGAAGTTGGGAAATTTGAGGGAATAGACATTCCGTAGAGCCTTTTAAGTTTTCTAATTGCCCTTTCAAAACACAAGTTTTCTAAGCATTTGATGATGTGAAATTATGTATTTACCCTTTTTCCACTTTTCTCTCTCTTATCTCCTTTTCCCCCTCTATTTCTCTCTCTCTTTACTGTATTTTTTTTCTTCTATCATTTTTCATTAACTCATTCTTTCTCTCTTCCGCTGTGGGTTTTTTTCCCTCATCCTCTCTAAAATTTTCTTGGGTTTCTCGTTCCCTTCTTCTTTACTCTAAAAAAACCCTAAATCTCTCGACCTTCTCTCTTTTTTTCTTTTCTTTTTAACGAGCAGCCTCCATGATTCCGGACGGGTGCATCAAAATCGACGAGGGAGGTCGTTTGCCGAAGAAGAAAGCTCAAGGAAGAAGAAAGTTCAGCCTAACCTTTGGGGATGTGGATGAGGAAGGAGATAAAAGAGAAAGAGAGAAAGTTGAGCGAGAGAGAGAGAAAAGTGAGGGAGTGAGAGAAAGTTGAGCGAGAGAGAGCGAGAAAAATGAGGGAGTGAGAGAAAATTGAGATAAAACGTTATCTAAATTGGAATCTCAATCTCCAATAATTTGGTATTCAAATTTAAAATTTAATCTAAATTTGTTTCCTTAAATTTCTTCTCAATCTTTTCTTAGAAAATTTAATTATTAAACGTAATTTTAAGATGTGATCTTAGTTTTGATTTTAAGTTTGCTTTGAGTTTTATTAATTTAGGAGATTAAAGGAGAGATTTTAAGGAGGAAGAAAAAAATATTAAACAAATTTGATTTAAATTTCAAATTTGAATATGAATACACTAAAATGAGATTGAGATTCTATTTTCTTTAATTCTAATTTTCAAATTTTTAATTAAAAAATCTTTAATCTCTTAAATTATTTGATAATAATTTTGAATTTGAATTTTACCCAACATTTTATTTATTTACATTTAATTTTGTTTATGATTTCATTTAAATTAACCAAATTTTATTAATAATTATTTAGATTAATAATTAATTCAATAATTTGTGAAATTTATTCCATAATTATTCGTTCTATAAATAGATTTTTAAGTAATTAAATTAAATTAGAAATTCAATTCTCTTTCTTCCCTCTCTCCCGTTCTTCTCTCTCTCCCTCATCTCTCGCTCTCCCTCGTTCTCGTTCTTCCCTCTCTCCCTCATCTCTCGCTCTCTCCCGTTCTTTCCTCTCCCCCTCCAGGCGTTTTCCGGTGATATTCTTCTTCGACGGTGGGTCTCACGTTTGTGCCAGCAACATCTCCTCCCTCGTCATCGTCTTTTATGAGATTTGCTAAATATTTTGAAAAATCTAAACTTCCCTTAAATCAAGAAAGTGGGAGGGAACAAGAAAGTGGCAGATTGTGTATAACTCTAGAAAAATAAGGGAGATGATGGAGAGAAAAAATGAGAAAGAAAGATAGGGAGAGAAGAAGTTGAAGAATGAGAAAGAGAAATAATAATGAAAGAGAAAAAATGGGAAAGAAAGATAGGGAGAGAAGAAGTTGAAGAACGAGAAAGAGAAATAATAATGATAGGGAGAGAAAATTGAAAAATGAGATAGAGAAATAGTGAAAGAAGGGTAAATATGTAATTTCATATTATTAAATGACTAGAAAACTTTTGTTTTCAGAAGGGCGCTTAAAAAACAAAAAAGGTCCTACAGAACGCCTATTGAGTCAAATTTCCCAAACCCAAATGTCATTTGATAAAGTATGTGATGTCAGCAGTGACTAAAAAACTTATGTTTTGAAGAGGGTGATTAGAAAACTGTAGAACGCTTATTTTGTCAATTTTCCCTATTTTCTTCACCCCATCATAACACAGTTTTAATTTATTTTTAACCAAAAAAAACTAACATAATGGTTGTTTTGAAATAATTTTAAAAGTAGAGGGTAAAAAACACTTTTGGTTTTAAAAAACACTTTTGGTTTTAAAAAACTAACCGTTCATGTTCCAAACCTTTAGAAAATGGTTTTAAAAAAGTCATTGGAGTTAAACTATAATGAAATGCTAACGTGTGAGAGTTTGAGAGATGAAGTGACATTTGTTTATGTAATAATTTTAAATGATGTGACGTTTGAGTTTGTTCATAAAAAAAATTGAGAAGATATTTCGTTGTATTTAAATTTCTATCAAGATGGTGACATTTCTATGTATCGATGAGTGACATAAATGCGAGAAGTAAATCAATATTTCTATAATATTACAAAAAAAAATCGTAAAAATATGAAAAATATTAGTCGTAATATTAATATTAGTTACTTTAAACTTATTTAAGTGTAAAATATTTAATTATTAATTATTAATTTTCATTTTTATAATCTTTCGAAAACATACCATTACTCCAACATTCCCATGGAAATCAAATGACCATCGAAGAGCAAGGGTGAGGCAGGACGCCGATTCCGACTCAAATCAACGGTCGGAAGGCGGATGAAACAGGCCAAACACGGCGGAATCGAGATTGAAGATGAAAATGAAAATGAAATTGAGGAGGCAAAGTTGAAAGAACGGAAATTTCACTTCGTTTGGAATTGGTGTTTCTTCAGCGAGGAGATCTTGGGCATCCACGAGAGAATAAGAATCCCTCTTCCACTCCACTACGAGCTTCAAACAAGATTCCATTTGCTGCTACTTCTACTCGTAAGTCTCTCTCTCATTCTCTGCTGTGTGATAGGAGGCATAATCTCCCAATCAGGCAGATGGGTTTTCTATTTAACAGTGTGTGTAGTTTTCGAATTGTTCGCCTGCTGTTACTTTGGGGTTTTAGGGAAATTGGTTGGATTCTCGGCGATGGACCAGAATTTTTCATGCTGGGTGGGTTCTACTTTTAAACCCTTCAGATTGGGCTGGAATTTCTTGTTGAAACAAGACTGGGAGAGTGGTTTCCATCCAACTGGTTGCTCGATTCCGCCGTTTTAAAAGGTTGGACTGTTAGTTTTTGAAGAAATCTAACCCTTATGAACCAAAAATGTGTTCTATTCTAAGATTGTTTTGAACGATGGAGGATAATTCAAACCTATTTCAAAGTTATAAATTTTGTATAATTTAACTATTTTTTTTTCAAAGAATTAAATGGACTGTGTTGAACCGACGGATTCGGCTCGGTTGAACCAAAATGGGGGAATTTCCCGTTGGCTGACCCTAACGAGAAGCCTGACCGATTCTCCCAGCAAAAATCTCTCTTTTTCTCCCATTTTTCTCCCAGCAAAAATCTCTCTTTTTCGGCCGCCAAATTCTCCTTGTGTCTCCCTTTTCCCGCTCTCTCCATCCATCAACCGCCACCGCCTCACTCTCACTCCAAACAAATTTCTCTCCTTTCCCTCTCAGGTTCCCGCAACTTCATTCCGCACCCAGAATCCGTCTGCAGATGAAGGCCAGAGCCGTGAGGACCTTTATCGAATTGCACAAGGTACTTTTGTTATAAACAATTCTTCATTTATGTTCATGGGTTCTAGTTGTTGCAGCATTTGAGCCTTGTTTGATTTGTTATCCAAAGAGTTTTCTGTTTTATAGAACAATAATGCAGTGGAACATGTTTTCTTAAAAAGGTTGTTTTTGTTCCAGTTTTTCTACTGTTAAGGTATTACAAAAGATTAAATTTACTCATAAACTATCAGCTTAAGTTTTTTTGCTGATCGGTAATTTAACATGGTACCAAAGCATCCAATTCAGTAATGTCATTTTCACTCTATTTAATATTTATTGGTACTTGTTGGATGCAAATTTTCAAGCCCACGAGTGAAGGAAAAATGTTAACTGTTGAGGTATATGTATAAGATTAAATTTAGCAAAGTCCATCAGCTTTAACATCTTCTGTGTGTGTTTTTATTTTATTTTAGAGCAAATGAACTTTTCCTCGAGGAGTGAGGGAGAGCTTCTAAGTGTACCCACCTTCTTTGGACATAGTGAGCAAGAAGAACCAAGCTCTGTATAGCCGCTGATCCCAAAGAGAATCAACATCTTGGAGTATATTGCTTGCTTCAACTTGTCCCGTCTTCTGAGGGTTCGAGATGCGGTTCTTTTGATTTTTTATCAGTTCTCCTTTATTTCTTTCACTTGCAGCCAAATGAGCTTGAGCTCAACGAGTACCCCTTCTGAGGGTTGTCTAATGCTTTAAATATACAGAAATCCCACCAGAACAGTTAGGTGAGATTCAAACTAGTTTATCAGCTCTTTTTAGTGCCTTTTTGGTTTGAGATTAGAAGTTTTGAAGCTATGAAGTATGAAGAAATGCAGACAGCTCGTTCGGTGTTTCGATCCTTTTTTTCTCTATTTACATGTCTGATCTTATAATATTTTATCAATTTCGTCTTCCTTACCTTTTTTAATTTTTAGTATTTCAGTCGTTAAGAATACTAGCTCATTTGTTCTCATCTAGGAATCTGGATTAACAAGCATACGCTATGTGCCAAATCATCTACATCCCGGATAAGCTGCCAATTCCACCTGGCCAACAACCCACTGGTGATCTAAATTTTTATTATGAAATCCTCTTGTTTCCTCTGAAAAATCCTTATACTGTCTCAGCAGTTGTCTTTCTTTGTAATTGTAGTTAATGTCTTTGCTGCTGTGGTCGAGCCCAAATTAATTAACAATCTTGTAAGGTTAGCTGTTACCATACTTATCCGGTTTCCTGATTTAATCTTTTCTACCTGAGGTTTTTTAATTGTTCTTCAATGAAATAAGATGAAGCGTTCTCAATGATGACAAATTTGAACTGGACTCATTATTTTTGCTTGAAATGCAAGTTTTGCAGTAGGGTTAACTGGGTTTATTTTAAGTTTTATTTTCTTAAAATATTTCTTTAAGGAAAGGTGTAAAATGGAAAATATGTTCCATTACATGAAATTTATGGAGAAAGCTATGTATAATTTTATAGTTGACACCTTATTTCTGAAAGACCTAAAATTGTCTTGGTAGGCGTTTAAATCAGATAGCGCCATTGGAAAACCTCCGCCATGTGAAGAGAGTTCAGAAGAAGCACCTTGAAGATGGTATGCATCTAGATTTATTGCAAAAAAATTTTGTACCCTATCTCACTGAATAATTGCGATGAAGTTATCTTTGTCAGTGTTGTGTTAAAATTTTTAGAAAATGTATTTGATCGATTTCTGTTCTCTTAATCTAGCGATAAATCAGAGACTGAAATTTCAGCTTTAAAGTGTATATGAGATAAAAAATGGTAACACAGAGAACCTAGAGAGCCAAGAAATGAGATGTTATAGCATACATTCATGCCCTAACAAGTATCAGTGAAACTAAATCTGTTTCTCACTCTCTCTTTTTCTTTTAAATAGTTGTCACAATAACTTTTTCTTTTCAATATTTTGTTTGTTTGTATAGTTACTGAGTTTCTATTAGCTTGCCACCAATTATTTTATTGTTATTGCAAGTTTGCAATGGCCACTTGCTTGGCTACTTGTATATTTATTAGCTATAGCTACAAGGTTCATGTTTAATTTATATGATTATATCAACTTTTTTTTCTTGAAGATTGAATTGAACCTTCCTTTTCACTAAACCTGGTCAAACCTAGACTCTGTTTAGGATTGCTTTTAAAAATTCTAAATGCTTTTAATAATTTCAACGAACTTAAGTATTTGATGCCTTTTTCTTATGTCTTTTTATCATCTTCTGAGGTTAGAGTATGGATGCCTTCTCTATTTCTCTCTTCTGTAATAATTTTCTTTTATGGTTTTTTTCCCTACCTTTATTTTCAAGTTTTAGTTTCATCACGCAATCATTTCTACATGGGTTTAAAGCTGACTTTATTATGTATTCTAATAAGGTTAGAGGAATAGGTCTTAGTCTCTGCCTCGAAACAGTTGTTGATCATTAGGTTTTTACAGGAAAGACTCAAATAGCATTGATCCTATGTCTTGCACGTGAAAACAACTGCAATTTGGATGACATGCCTTCAGATGTACAAGAGCTTGTGACTTCATACCAGTTGAGTGCCTTTATCACGAAGGTGCATTCTCCTATTGATTGAAATGTTCATTAATTAAATTCTATTTCATAATAATTAAAGTACATCAATCACACGAATTCAGAACATCCAAAAACTAGCATTCAGTGTCTTGATTTATAAATATTTCTTTGTGCGCCTATAACTCCTCTCAAGCTCTTGTGAAAGTTGAAGTGCCTGCTTGATTCAGTACCTTTTATGGTTTGTTGGTGGTTTGATCATTAGTTCAAATGAGCTTTGAAAGAAAATGCCAATCTTTTCTTTTTACCTTAGGATTCATCTTGTGTAAAATTGTGGAGAACTTTGATATTTTCTATTGTATTGCCCTTACACTTCTATATGGGCAAATAATTTCTTTTCTTAGGTTTTGCCTAGATTTGCCCATGTTCTAGAAATGGTTTTAATGGAGATGGGGTTGACTAGATGAGGTTCGAATGGTTAAGCAAGTGTTAGTCTCAGACTCGACTCTATAATTGGTCACGAAACTTCATAGGTTTGAAATGTGGGGAGCAATTAACTTGAGCAGATGTAAGGCTTCAGTACTTGTAATTTTTTATGATAATACAAATATCATTGACGGTGTGTTTTGGTGGTTTGCAATTGATATTTTGTACATTCCTTAATATGACTATAGGAAGCCATTACTTCACCTAAACACGCCAGGGATTAGATTGCTCATACTTTAAAAAATAGGCATTTAATTAATTGAAAGTATTAAATTCACCACCAATTCAAGTTTAGGGTTTAATTTGATTCATTTGAAAGTTTGATGACAAAATTGACTTGTTGAGCAAAGAATATGGGTAAAAAATGACTTTTTCCAGTATCATCATCATCATTTTAAACTTAAATTATTTTTAGTTTGCGTGATTTTGATTCATTGTTTTTATGTATGCGTGAGAATTGTTCAATGCTTCAGGATAAGATTTGGAATGAAATGGTGGTGGTGTCCACAGGATAAGATTTATTCTTGTATGTTATCCAGTTGACTGCTATTTGTTCTATTTGGTATTGAATTCATTCTTGAGGACTTTCCATCTTTTGGAATCTCCTATTTATTTGTCTTGATATTATCAGTAAACAGAGGTATATTTTACCTTTAGATTGTGTGATCCAGGTTTGTAAGGAAGCAGCATCAACAAAAGAAGAATGGGAAGAGCAGTGCAAGCTTTGGCCAACATCATATCATCCACCCACATAGTAAACTCTCTGATATTATTTCCATTTTTTTCAATTAAATGTTAGGTAGTTTTAATGCAGTTTCAACAATTCTGCTATATCGTTACTGTGGTTGATCTAGTCATTCTGACAACTTGTTGGTTTAGAATCTCTTTCTTCTAGAAAAGATATATAATTTTCTTTTATGTACCTTACAGGTAAGTTTCAATTCTTCCAGCTGGAACTTACTTTCTCTATTATCTCTTTCTCAATGTCAGCAACATCGATGGTATCACCGGATTTAACGAAGAGGAGACACAATCAGTTTTTGGCTTGATGCGACTAGCAATAGAATTAGCACAGTCATCTCATAAAACGGTTGGTTAATGTACTTTGGTTTTCCCTCTACTATAGCCAATCCTAGTTCAATCTGGATTTATCCTGTATTGGTTATTAAAATTAGCTTTGATTTTCTAGTTTAGCTTCTCTAATTTTGTTATCAACTACAAATTTTGATCTCTTTTGATTTCCCAGGTTCCTTCAGATGCTTTAGTTTAGCTATGGCCTCTAGAATTTAGAGGCAACATTTTGCATGAAAATTGTGATGTCATGTTTCCACTCTTTTCAACATTTAGACTAGCCTAGTACTGTAACTTTGCTTTACCCTGAGAGTATAAGGTAAGTTAGTGAATTTAGTGTTCTGGAATTCTGGAACTTCTGCTTTTAGTTTGTTTGACCTGCTTTAGATCATCTGTTGAGCGAAAATAGAGCAGTTGTTTCCTTTACCTAGTCTAATTTATCATCTGGAAGACTCTATATTTAAAGAAAAAAGTAGTCATCTCTCTTAAATATATGTAGGTTTAAAGTAAGGGATACCTATGCTATATGGCCGATGAATTCTTGGTGTTGTCTGTCTTTCTGGGAAGGTAATTATTGTTTATATTTTCTATTCAAATTCTGCAGGTGGTAAATGCTGCGGTAATAATAGATCCTTCAGATAAGCAAGTAATTGCAACTGCTTGTGATCATCATATTTTCTCGGAGAATGCCATGAGCAATGCCAGCGGGGAAACAGGCTTCAAAAAGCGGTTAGAATCTATTGGTTCTCATGCTGATTCCAATGGAGCCACTATCCATGAAACTTTGCCCTCGAGTGCCTCTCTGAAAGTACTGAAACAATCATGTTCTAACGTTTCGTGTTTGTATCCATGGCGATGGGTTGAGCAACAGTTGCAACATTCATCAAATTCTTGTTCTTGGCACCCTCTAAGGCATGCAGCTATTGCAGCTATTGAATCTTCTGCAGCCCGGGATAGGCGCCTATTCCCGACTTCTGGAACCGTTGGTGACAAATCTATTGAAATGGAGCCTATGGGGCCTCCTACCAACCTAGCGAAAAGACAGAAGACTGATCTTGATAATGTAAGCTATTCATATTAGTAATTGAAAACTTTTTTGAATTAATCATAAAGAATAAATTAGGATCTAACATTCTTACATGAGACAAAAATGAGAGAACATAGGAGTCAGTACCACGAGAAGTCAGAAGGAAAGAAGAGAAAACTAAGCATTTGGCTTGTTAAGCTCCAGTTTTTAGCAGCCTACCCTTTTTCAGGCAATGCAGCATATATAATTGAGTCTTTATCATTAATTTTTTAGTATATTATTGAATAGAAACTTGCCATAAGCACATCTTTAATTGATTTACTTGACAACTAGATATACTTGCATAAACAAGTCTTTGAAGTTGCATGAAGCTAGGTTAGGTGTACTGGGTTTCCAAATAGATTTAGGGTCTTGTTAAATAACTAATGAAATATTAATGGTAAGGGCTAAAATAGCTTTGTAAGTGAAGTTTGGGGATAAAATAGAATATTTGAAAAGAAAGGTTAAAGGCAAAACCATTAAAAGTTTCAGGACTTTGTTTCTGAAAGTTATTGGATCGAAAAGTGATCAAAATCTGTTTGGGAGGCAAGCAAATGGGTGAGGGAGGGGCGAGATAGATTCATGGCGTATGTTTCGAATTCAACTTGATTTGAACTTCATATATCATTCAGTGTTTAATAATGTTAGAAATGCAATATTGTCAATCTTATCTTGCTGATATTTGGGCTCGCATTCAATCATGAAGTATCTCGAGTATCTCATATAACGTATGAAAGTAACAATTGGTTTTCGATATCATATCAATTTTTGGTTTCAAGTTTCAAATCAAAATGTGTTTCTGTTTGATAAATTCAAGTATATATAAGTGAAGATTATGATGTTGTGGTGTACAGGCCAAAAGTGAGGAGGAGAAACGAGGTACTGATATTGAGGGCATAGATTCAAAATCAGGCAGACCTTACTTGTGCACTGGTTATGACATTTATCTTGTGTGGGAGCCATGTATTATGTAAGTTCTCAAAATGCCTACTTTCCCCTTCCCCCCACCATTGTCTTTGATCCTTGTTTAGTTATTTATTTTAACATCATCTTCCTCACATTTAGCTTCTATGTTTTTTTTATATGCTTAGATTTAATTCAAGGTTGTACATTCTTGGAGGCTAAATTATTATACAAAATGTTCATATGCAGTTGGTTTTATTTGCTTATAATATTTTAGCCAACTCATGGTGGTTTAGAAGAAATTTTTTCTACTGCAAAATCTTAATTGAAATGATTTTATCATAAGCTTCCATGTTGCTTCTCTTGTTCTAATGATCTTGCCTGGCTTTCTTCGTTAAAGGTGTGCCATGGCGCTCATTCACCAGCGAGTTAGGCGCGTGTTTTTTGCATTCCCGAATCCTAGTGATGGGGCATTGGGCAGTGTTCGCAGATTACAAGGTCAAAAGAGCTTGAACCATCACTATGCTGTTTTTAGAGTTTTGTTACCTGAAGATGCACTTTGATTGCTCAATCTTGTTCATTCAACGAGGGATGTTAATTTTTCCCGTGAAATTTCTCAAATTTAATCATAGATGGAATTGGAAAGATGAATATTTCAAACTTGTTTGTATTTTTAATGTTAGTCTAATCTATTTATTTTTCATGCTGTTGTTTAAGACTTGGCCATGATGGTCAATTTCACAGTTCAAATTGATTTGACACTGTATTGTTTTGTTTGTTAAATTCCTTGCTGTCTGTGCAAGTGAGTTGGGTTGGGGAAGTCAAATGCCATATCTGTAGTAGAGATTTTTTTCCTTAAATTATAAAAATTGAATGTTGATTGGGAAAAATTAAAGAATATAAATGGTTTTGCAAAATAGCAGTTTGACAGAAGTCATCTATATATCTTGCATACGTAGCGTATCCTAAATAGGTCAATTGGCAAAGGACTTGCACGAGAAAGGGGACTAACTCGACATCAATTCGAACGTGTCAAGGATGCGAGAGCATCTATAGGGTTCAACAGTGAGGGAGAGGGCGTGACTGGAGAGCGGCGGGAGACTGGAGGGAGGAGGGTGCCACTAAATAGTGAGAGCATTGATAGAGAAAATCTTTCCGATTTGTTCCTTTTCATGAGAGATTAAACAATTAAGGATGGCTAAACTAGTTAAAATATATATTATCAATTAAAAAAGCCAAAATTCAAATCTCCCTCCCACGAAGAAATATATTAATTGACACCATCATTTAATGAAGGAAAATATCTAATCATGCAACTAGTCAAAAAGAAAGGAAACACAAAAACCAAACAGAACTATTTTGTAAATTCAAGTTCAAAAACCAGTATGACTTACTTTTTGAGGTTATAGTATAGATGAAGTATAGTGCATCATATTGATTCTATGATATGTAAACTATTTTTGGGAGATAGAAAAGAAGCTTAAACTCCATTATTAGTATCCATGACTCAAATTTATAGCTATATCAACAGATATGTCGCGGAATATTAAGGGATTATGAATTCATACGAAGTGGTAAGATAAGTTAACCTGGAGAAGAATTCATGAAAAAATGCCTCGGTTGCATTTTCGACAGTAACTAATAGCTGTTATTTTACTTTGATATGATCTCATTTACAGTCCTTTGGGCATAACCAAATCATCTGACCTCGTAAAGAACTATCAATACCATCATTGTTCACACGAGTTGAGAAAAGCAATTCTGATCGCTTCAATCCATATCAGTTCTTACGAGTTGGATGGATGATGCTTTAAGAAATGTCTTTGCAGATTTTGGAATACTGAAGTGACCACCATGTTTGGAATACGTTTATTCATCATCTGGCTCAGTTTCTATGCTGCAGAGTGAAGAAAATCTCTTCAATTTTCGGTAAATCTTACTTGAAAAGAACCTTCTATAAAGAAATTATTCGGAGAAATCAAACCCGGAGGAGAAACTGCAAATGATCTTTTTCTATGCTGAAGTGTCCATCTAGAGGTTGCTACTGCTGTGGTTTGCGAAGCCCCGGTATCTGCAACATAAAGTTCACGTCATGAGGTTGACTCGTGAGATAGTAGAACATAAGAAAACTGTTATGTACAGGACGAAGCCTTCACTTTTCCCTCCATCTTATCCCCCACTAAATTGATGTATAGGATGGAAAAAATTATAATAACCAGGGACTAAAAAGATCTAATGTCTCACAATAAAATTGCTGCTGCATTAAACGTAAGACGAATTTGATACCAACCTCAACCCCATGTGGACCTATCCGGTTGCGAGAAACAAAATTTAGTATCAGATTCGAAAACTCATCGGGGTTATCTTCCTGCGCGGTTCAAACAATAATTATAAGGGAAATTGTAGTGGGTAGCAAAAATCTTTTATATATTTCAAAATATGTCACCTATTTTTAAAATTTTCACTTATATCAATAGCATATTAGATACTCATATTGGTAGTAATATTAGTAGTATATTAGATGTAAATCACATACATATTATACATATTATACATATTGCATAGACGCTCATATCACTAGTATATCAGAGGTATATCACATATATATCGTGAGGATATCATACACTCATATAAGATGTATATCACGTACACATATCAGCAGTTTACTATATTTCAGATGTATATTTGGGTAAAGTTAGTTATATTTTAAAATTGGACCTCCGTTTTTTTTAAATGCTATATTTGAAAAACTAAACGTGGTTGCTCTTTTGCTAATTTCACTAAATGATTTTGCTTATATTTGCAACTTCCCCTAATTATAACTCAAAACATACTAGCAAGATGGAAAAAGAAAATTGTCATGTTGTAGCAAAGACTAAAGAGGAACCTGGATAGCATGCCCAGTATGTCTGACGACCACCATCTGAAACTTCCCTTGCATTTGACCAATTGTGAGTGTTCTGTCATAAAACATGAAACAATTTCTGAGGATAGCTACTTCAAGTTTTCAAAATTTTCTTCTACAGAACACATCTCAAGTGAAAGTAATTAAAACAAAGAAGCACACGTAAAATTGACGTTCACATTGTTTTTAACAATAAACAAACTTTTCATTAAAAATATGAAAAAGAAGAATAATGTTCAAAGACACAAGCTTCCCAAAGAAAGCGTCTAAGCGAAAAGAAAAGAAAAGAAGTAAACACCACGAGGCAGAGAAACAAAGACATAGACCAACAACTACAAGCTATCAAACAGCACCAAAGAGACGAAAACCAAAGAAAGAACAATAACTGAAAAAATAGAGGTCTTTAAATCTTCCAGCTACATAATAATCAAGAACAAAGAAGAATGCCCACCAAGTAACCAAAACAACTGTCAAGCCGCAGCTTGAGAGACTGGAGAGAACAAAACTGAACCAAAACCCAAAGCAACGAGAAAGAATCACTTGATGACAAGGAAAAAACTTGACAAAAGTCTCCACCTTCAAGCCAACAGAACCAATAAACATCAATGGCCAGGACTTTCCAGAACCAAAAACAGCGAAGCACGAAAACCATTGCACCAAATAAACTGCTCTTCAAAACGTGCTTAAAAGACTCAAATCTTCCACTTCTAAGTATCACAGTAGTCTCTCCGAGAAAACCTTACAGCAAGGGTCATGAAAAAGTTATGCAAATTAAAAACTTTTCTGAAAACTAGATCTTGAGAACCAGGAAACCGAACTGCACCTCTACCAGAACATAAGAACTTCAAATAAGACCGAAAACCTTGATCTTCAGAGCACAAAACAGCCTCATTGTTAATCAAGCCAGCTTCTTTGCAAGACACTTTCTTCTCTAGGCTGCAAACGGAAACCTTCGAGGAGGGAGAATGACCATCCTTAAAGAGAGAATTGAATTCCTTCAGGAAGAATATTTCGAAAAATCTTCCTAGATATATTCCTGATTTTCTAAAAAAGATGGTGAATCTTGACTACTTATTTTGAGGTTTCAATCGTCCTCATCATCCGAATTGGTAGAAATCTCGTAACTTTTCTTTGCCACTTCATTGGTTGAGTTAATGATGCTGTGAAAAAGGGGTGTTTGAATTTGATTACCATCCGGAGGAACCGTAAAATGAGAGACTGGTGCCCTTCTCAACCCTTTCTCTTTCTTCATTAATAGCGTTTTCCAAAATTGGATTTAATGGGATGATGAATTTGAATAGGCTCCTTTGCCAAATTCAAAAACTTATCATGCGAAGGAAAAGTTGTAGAAATCTCATATCAAAGCCGCTTGCATCTTTATTCGAATTTGTTAGAGTATATATTAGTATATTTTATATTCTTGTATTAATATTAATTTGTCCTTTACCTTCTCCATAGGATTAGGTCAATCTTGTATATTTGTCTATATATATAGACTTTAATAATGAGAATACATCACATTGGATTCTCTCCAACCTTAGTCTCTACATGATATCAGAGCTCTAGGTTTCTTCCATTAGGGTTTTGTGCCCATCAGGGGTTTTGTGCCCATTAGGGTTTTGATACCCATAAGGGGTTTTGTGCCCATTAGGGTTTTGATGCCCATTAGGGTTTTGTGCCCATTAGGGTTTTGTGACTTAGGGTTTTGTGCCTTAGGGTTTTGTTCATTGCTATTCAACACAACTCACTGCCGACCGCCGTCGACCACCGCCTCCGCCGCCGATCACCGCCGCCGCCGCTGCCGTTTGTTGATTTGCCAGCTGTTTTGCGATTGCTGTTTGTAGGTTTCGTCTCGCCGTCAAACGCCGTCGCCGTGTGCTTTCGTCACCGCCAGTCGCCACCCGTCGCCTTCGCCCCTCTGGTTGTCGTGGGGTAGCACTTGGGATTTCTGGTTTCAGAAAACAACTAATCCGGTTTGGTTCCAACCGTTTGATTCATCTGTTTTGTTTGGTTCGAGTGGTTTGGTCTGGTTCTGTCGTTTTGTTCAAATAAGTTCGTTTGTTTGTTATGGCGGAGAAGAAAATCAATCGTAACTTCTGAGGTGATCCCAATGATATCAAAAATCACAGAACACAAATTGAATGGATCAAACTATTCTTCGTGGAAAATCAATGTTCGTCTTTTTTTGCAATATTGAATGGAGCACGAATAGATTATTTGTCTAACAAGTTGGGCATGATTAACATATATGCACCAACTTTAGGGGGAGTGTTAGAGTATATATTAGTATATTTTATATTCTTGTATTAATATTAATTTGTCCTTTATAGGATTAGGTTAATCTTGTATATTTGTCTATATATATAGACTTTAATAATGAGAATACATCACATTGGATTTTCTCCAACCTTAGTCTCTACAGAATCGAAAACACGAACTTGAAAAGGAACCCAAAGAAGGGGAAGTTATCTCGATCGAGGCAGGTAGAAACCCACAAAAAATTTATTCTACATGAATCCAAGCTTCTGAACAATCTAATAAATTAAGGGTTTTTGATGCGATGCTCTTCAAACCTCCAAGATGAGATCCAATAGCCTTGAAACGTTGCTTATTACATAATTCAAGAGGTAAGTCACAAACTCTCACCCATCCTCCATACCCTAGAATCACCTCCTCCAGTCCTTCTTACTGTGTTTGCTAAAACACCATTCCGTGCTTCTTAGGCCTCCTCCTTTCGATGGTAGAAAATCCTTAACTCATTCATGGGTCTTAAAATTTACCTCACAATGAGTGGTGGCAGGTATCAATTTCAATTTGAGGATACTAGCGCTTCATCTGTGAGGTTGCAAGATATTCCTTCCCTCTGTCTTGTTTAGGATGGCCTCTTGGAGATAACCCTAAGTCTTTTCCTTTTGAACTCCGGTGAATTGGTGATTCAAAAGATTGAAGTAGATTGATAAAGTTAAGAGTTGGGGCCATTGTCCTAAGAGGGTAGAGTTACTCACATTTAAGAAGTTTTATCTAACCTGCCCAAGTATCACCTTTACGCCTAATTTTTTTGATGGCAAGTTAAAGGCCTTATTTCTGCCTCCACGTTCCTTTGTTGTACATCCTTTCCCGTGGAGTGTGTAGCTTTGTTTCGAATCCAACATAAAAAAAGATATAAATTAAAAAATAATATTGATAATTCCTTAAAATTTAATTGGAACCTCCTCAAGCATAAAACTTGTTATTCTTCCAAACAAAATCAACTTCAGAAACAAAAAAAAAATATACAAGTATAATGTCATGCCATGATGGGTGAGTACTATAATAGAAAAACTTTAGGGTTATGGTGTGCTTAATAACCTGTCCAATCTGTCAGTCCCTGCTAGAAGCAGAAGCTTTGGAACTGGACATGAAAGAAATTTTTCTGAAAGGCCCTCATACCTGCAAAATTATTAACCAATTTACTAAATACAACATATAATACACAATCAAAAGAAGTAGAACAGGACATAAACACCAAGAGAAAAAGAGCAGAACAATAACATTGTGAAATAGAAGTATTATCATTAATCATTTAAATAGCTTTGAGTTCAGTAATTATTAATTTATGCATCCCCCGTGAGTGCTAACTCCATGCCTGAACAAAAGGGAGAAAACTCTCGGACTTTCATAGGAGAAATTCTAGTTCACTATTGTTTCAGATGATACTGATCATGGAATTAAAAAATGATTGCTGTACGCTGCCAACCTTAGATATTTATTCGCATGATGAAGACAAAGAACTATATTTCAATATCGAACTCTAATTGTCCTACATTGCCTCTCTTAGCCTTATATAGCCTTACAAAACAGTGAAATGGAAAAAAGAAAAAGGGAAACAGAATAACCAATTAAACTACATAACCCAGACAAATTATTCTCAGTCATCACAATCCCCTCGAAAATAAACTACTTGACATAAAGAACCATGGATGTTTTTACCCCATTCTAAGTTCTAACCATCCATAGATGTGTGTGTGTATCTTTTAATAGTAACCATCCATTATTTTACCAATGGAATTAACAGCGTATTTTTCATGCACACAGTGAAATAAGAATAATAGGGATGTGACGATCATTATGAAAATGATCCATGTGATAGTTACATATCATTTTGAAACACAAGCTCCAGTGAATTCTATACAAAACCACCTAGTCTACGTAAATGCAGCATGCATAGTAGAATTCATGTTGAACCCAAACCTTGCAGCTCTTTTTTCAATAACTGACAACCTTGCACACGATGTATGGGGAACACCCCCGTTTTCCTACCTAACTCAACACGTCACACCTCTTCTCACATGCTTTCATATTTCCTTTAAAGCTTTACTTGTTTATTTATTTATTTTAATTATAATTTTGGTGGCGAGGGACTCCTTTCCACTTCTCATGTTCACGGCTGCCAAAGGCAAAATTTTTTATAGTGTACTATAGGGGTATACCTAGTCACCTTTGTACCTTGAGTTGTATGCTTGCGGTTTATTTTTTTGCTTTGGAGCCTACAACAAAGCTTTCTGAAATGCTTTCAAATGCTTTTCCAAATATTTCTCCATCCACATTTTCTATAATTGTTTTTCTCAAAATGTGGCCAGAGGTTGCAAGATAGACCCATTGTGCTATTGGTTGTGGCACTTTCAGTTGGCTGACTTGGTTGTGAGCAGGAGCAAGTGCCGCACAATTGCATTGTGGGCTTTGCCGAAGTTACGATTGTGACAGTTGGTATAGATGAATAAGTTGCATGTCGACCGACTTGTAAAAATCGATGAATAACGATGTATTTGAGGGGAGTCCCTAACAGTATTAGATTCCTAAAAAAATCAGCGGGAAGAATTTGCCAGAAAAGTTGATGGAATTCACACGGCAAATGTTCGAACAAATGCATTGCCGGTGCAAGAGTTGATGTTGAGGTTTGAGACCCTAGAGAGTAAAGCTATTAGAATGAACAGCTTCGAGCATGGTGATAGCTACTAGCTAGACGAGCTCTATTGCTCGTATGGAGTGAGTCAAAGAGTTAGACAGCTCCCAAAAGGTAATCACTCATATTGTTAGCGAACTTTCCGATGACTTTCAAGTGCCATAGAAATTATGAGAGCGAAAATTGCTGAGATGAACACCAAGGTAAATCTCACCATGAGAGTGGTGGGAAATCAAGCCTCAGTAGGGGGTAACATCTAGTACAACAAGGTGAAGATTCCTGAGCCTAAACCCTTCTGTGAGGTCCGTGATGCCACGGCCCTCAAGAACTTCATCTTCGATGTAGAACAATGTTTTCAAGCTACAAGCACGACAATAGAAGAAGCCAAGATCACTTTGGCAACCATGCATATGTCTGAAGACGTCAAGCTGTGGTGGAGGTCCAGATACATGGACATCCAAGATTCACCATCAAAACGGCGGACGAATTGAAGAAAGGACTTAGATCACAATTCTTTCCAGAAAACATTGAAATCTTGGCAAGATGTAAATTGCATGAGTTGAAACACATTGGGAACATTAGGGATTACGTGAAACAATGCTCTAGACTAATGTTGGACATTCGGGACATGTTAGTCTTGTTAGAGAAAGATAAAGTTCTCTGTTTTGTCGAAGGCTTAAAAGTCGTGGGCTAAATCCAAGTTATATGAATATAGAATGCAAGACCTCAGTAATGCCTATTTAGGAGCCGAACACCTGTTTGATCTTAGCAATGATCAATCCCAAGACCAAAAAAAGAAACCAACGATGGGAAGGAACAAACCTGCTAGATCAGGCTTCCCTAAAAGTGGGAGAGGAGACAAGAATGGTTGAGGGGATCGTAAACCCTTCTATCCAAGAGGGAGGCGATATATTTCACAGCTATCGTGCGACTCGTGTGTGGGTTTTGCACCTTTTTAGGGTTTCTGTGGGTTGTCAAGTTTTTAACTAATTAATTTTTAAAAAAATAAAAATAACCTCACTTCAAAGAGGTGCTCGCCTCGCCTTAAGGCGAGGAAAGGCACACAAAGGCAAGCGCCTTATTGAAGGTGCTTGCCTCAACGCCATTCGTGGCGTGCCCAGGCCAAAACACCTTGCCCCTCGCTCGCCATAGGTGAGCGCCTTGAAATCACTGGGAGCCAAGTCACATGACGCAACAGGCAGGAGCAGTGCACGTTGCAACACTAGACGTAAGAGGGTGCTTAGACATGGTGCTCAATCAAGCCTCACAACATGCTAGCGAATGTACGAGTGTATGCTCACATGCAAGGGTGATGAATACAGCTAGCGGAGGCGGGAGCACGTAGGAGGGTGTGCATCCATGCAGAGGCAGTTGTGGTCGAGCATGAAGTGAGACACGTGCATGGGTACTAGTGGGTGGCTAGTGTCACGGTCGTACATTTTTCAACCGTGCGGCGCCATGATCTAAGCTCGACCATGGCCAGCCTTACGAGGAACTCTAGCTCCAATCCACTTTTCGCGCCCCTTTGTGGCTTCGTCGAACCTTAGGCGAGGTTCTTTCTTCCTCGACCGAGCTTCACTTGCAGCGGAATTCTCACTTGACTCGGCAATACACGTCGCCCGTACGTGCATTTAAACTCTAACGCGACTCTAGCCAGCTTGCCTCTACGCTAGGCCAAGCCCCACGGCTCTACCTTGCCTCTACTCTAGGCCAAGGTCTTCTAAATGCGACGTCGCAACTTGTTTTCAACCATCTTGGTTCTCGGTCACTCGACCGTCCCGCTCCTACGATGAGCCAGGACCTTACCGGGATGAGTTCTGACCCATAACGGGGCCAGAACGCGCTTAAAACGCCAACCGGGTACAACCGAGACATTCCTGCCGCTTAACTATGTCAGAACTAGCTTATCGGGCCCATCAGACGCCTCTAAGACCATTCCTGCCGAGAAACTAGTCAATAACGGGCTAAACGGCCTTACCGGGTACTGTCGGGATGATTCCTGCCGACTTCCGGACAAGGAATGACTAAACTTGGCAACCGGGATGAGTCTTGCCGCTTACCGGGCCAAGACTAGCTTCTTCTCACTTACCGGGTGCCCACCGGTACTTTAGGATGTCACCCCGAGCATCGGGATGTCATCGGGCTTCGCTGCTCACTTGGGCACGCATACCGAGAACCGACCCATGTGCTTGTCTTAATGATCGGGACCTTCCGGACATCCAGCCATCCGGACACTATTGTGGCACGACGACTCTTGCGCTCGTGCCGTGTCGTTTGAGCATACCGTACCGCATAGGGACCCCCGTGGTGCAACCTCCGACACATGGACCGAGGCGCAATGCCGGCACACCCGTGCCGCCCGACACTGTCCTCGAGTTTACTATCCTCGACGGAAGTCGCCCAAGACACTCGTCTTGTAGACGCTCGCCCTCGCCATGACACACGCATGTGCCATGGGGTGGCTCACTTAGGCCCTGACATGGCCCAGGGGTGGTGGAGAGCCAACACCATGCCTCCCCCTTAAGATACATTCTAAGGCAAACTTGGCTTGGCAGGCATGAACGTCGAAAGTGGCGAGGAGTCACTCGCCAACATAGAGCGCACGTTTGAACTCCGATTGACATGAAACTTGGCGTGCTTACATATCCCACTAATATGCATCTAACTCTAAAGCCGCTCGTCCAGACGGAACCCCGACTTCTAGGGTCGTGGCCCGGGGCCCCAACTGGCCCCCGTTGAGCTTGTCACCGACACCACTGACATTGTCTTCGCCTTGCATTCTGCATGTGCCTTCCCTAGGCATTCTTGAGCACATCCATATGGTGTGTTAGGTGATGCACCATCCTCCTTGGTCGCATCACGGCACTTCTCTCTCGGCCCTCGTCATGACCCGATGGGCGACACATGCTTGTCGCTGACACTTGCACACTACGTGGGCGTCACAACCTACTCTCTTCTAGTATGGTTGTGACAGCTAGCATCCCCAGACATGCAAACGACATGCTGGTGTGGCAGCCATGGCTAGTGCGGGTAGGTGGGTGTGCACATCCCTGATATACTATAATTTGTATTCCATCCAATAGAAGAAGAAAACAAGGAAAGCAGGGAAGGGGTGGCAACTGGCAACCTTCCATAATAACATGACTGATTATAATGCGGTTGCAAAATAAGTAATCAACAATATCATTTTACATACCAGCTTCTCCAATATTGTTCCGTTTGTTTCAGTTTTGCACGGTAAGTATAGCTGCACCATAAATTCAGATATTTCATGGAATCAGCTAATCATGAAGGTAAATATGAAAGAGCTTTTAGTATACTACTCGATGAATTATATAATTGACTAAAAGTGGCCTACCATTTCTTTGAATCATCGTACGTAAGTGTAGAGGGAATTGATACACGGGCAGATTCAACATTCCTCAAAGAACCTCCTTTTACACTCCATTCAATCTACAGATTCATGCATTTTTCAATTCGTTAATATGGCCAGTAAACTCTACTATAATAAGCTGACGAAGACATCATTTTAATATAATAATAGGGCATATCAAAACGTGAAATTCCACCTACAGTGTAAAGGCTGTGTCAGATTAGAAAGAATAATTACAATCTGTTGACGTTTATCTAATGTGAATTTTCCTACAGCTGCTATTAAAGAATTACTTACATAAAAAAAATTAATATAGAAATCCAGTGCAGATTCAGAGACAGAGATACAAAGAAAAAGATGGACATTATATTAATTTTTCCCTAGTGATTACTAGCATGCACCCATCGTTAACTGTTCACCAAGTAACAAAACAACAATTTCTAAAAGCAAAACGTCTAACTAGAGGCAGATGGTGATGTGCCAGTGCCACTATTAAAATTATGATTTATGCAATTAAAAACATTACAACTCTTTTGATTAGTAAATCTGATACTTTAGATTTTTACACATGGTTTATTCCATTTAGTTCATTATTTAAATTTATCATTCAAATAGAACAAATTAATTTCATTCATTCTCTAAACAGAGAAAACGTAAAATTCATTCCGTCAGATAAAACTTAGAAGAGAACGTTTAAAAAGCAAACTGTCCAAAGAACTAAAACAGTGCCAAGAAATAAGTGCCACCTTGGAGAAACAAGAAACATGTAAATATTGTTCCAGACCAAGGATAATAGTGTACCGCTTTCTCGATGCTAGGAAAATGTTGCATCCTGTTGGATAAGATTTTTTGCATATGAATCAATGAAGCCATGGCAGTTCCCTAAATCCAAAAAAGGTTGCAGAAAGGCTGAAAATTGCTTCAAAAATGAAATTCGTAACTTATTGTGATCCAGGAAAAATACCAACATTACAGAAAAACATACCTCCACAACGTCCACAACTACTAGACCGGCTAGGCTAGGTAATGCTTTCTTTGCAGCAACATGTACAGCAACTGAACCTCCCATACTTTTTAAATCATTCCAATGAGCGTATAAATTTGATTAAAATTGGGAGCAGAATTTTCACAATTATAAATGATTAATAGAACTAAAAGATGATCAACTTTTTTTGTTTCACAAAAGAAACAGTAGATGTGAGTACTGGAGGGATGCACCTTATGTCCTATCCACCTAAGTAGCACTCACATAAAACTTAGTAGGCAGTCAAAATAAGCAACTACCAAATTTCTTCAACAAATGAATTACATGAATTGATACCGTGTCCTTGAGTTCTATGGAGAATTCATACTGATACCTATCATACTTGATGAACAATATAGAGTCAAGTATTTTACAATGTACAAAGAGCCGTAAATAATCATCCCAAACTCTGCATTCTTCATGGCGCCATAAAGAAAGTACATGATCTAAGTGATTAAAAAAAAAAAAAAGTGGATCCATATGGGTGTCTATCTGAAGATTCATTTTTAGCTTGGAGGATTCAATATTATGCCATATACCCATTCTTCTTTTTTCTTTCCTATTTTTCATTCTCGACTATGTTGGCCCAAGAAATATAAAACTATGACAGATTTCCAAGAAATATAAAACTATGATGGATTTAACACCTTTCCTTAATCACTATCGATGGTAGGTTATGTAGGCACTATTTGGTCATGAGCAAGCTTCAAACTAGGTGCTTTTGGAAATATTATGTGTGTGAATATCCCATGAGTTTTTTGTATGTATGGAGAAGAGAACCAAGCTCATCTGTTTAATCATTGCCCCTTAAGCCAAAATTTGCAGAACTCTCTCTAAAGAATTCGATACTAAATGAGCTCTTCTAATGCATTAGCAGATTGTTCAGAACACATTTTACCTTTTCAAGGGAAACGTCTCCTGGATTCCAATGCTATAAAAGTCAACCTTTGGGAGATTTGATTAGGAAGCAACCAAAGGGTTTTAATGAAAGAAGTAGAGATTGGAAATAATACGGGTGGGTGGTAAAAGATTCCATGCTTCATCCGTGTCTCTCTCAGACTTATTTTGTAACTATAGTCCTTCGTCAACAATCCAAGATGAGGCAGTTTCTCGTAAGCTCTTAGCCTGTTGGGACTTTCTGTACACTTCTCATTCTATCCTAAGAAGTTTCCTGTTTCTTATTTTTTATTATTCTTTTCTTTTAAAGGACAAAACTAACTAGCTAACTAAAAGATACACTACCTGTGACCAACAAGCACAATTGCAGGAGGTGAATCTCCATACATGGTCTTTATAACTGCCAAAACATCATTGCACATAGTCTGCAAATTAAATACAACACTTCATAAATAGCTACCAAGTTCCCAGCACAGTAGAAAACTTAAGAACTACAGATAGCTGAACAATCATTGAATAAGCATATAAGTACCTCAATTGATAAGTCAAGATCATTCTCAGAAGATGATTTTCCATGGCCTCTGAAGTCCATTGCAACTACTCTAGCTTTTTCCTTTATTTTACCAGCTGATAGAGCAAAAGAAAGCCTAGTGAAATAATTTTTGACAATTAGCCAGGTAAGCGAGAATTATACTACAGATGAAATGCAAATTATTACCTAAATGTGTAAAGGAATGCTGAAAACAAAGAGCAAAAGAAATTAAAATATCGACATAATTAACCGGTACACATAAGACATGCATATCACTAAAAATATGGAAAAGAGATACATTGAAATTTGAAACACAGAAAACTAGATTTGGAAAAGACACATTTTAGGATACCCTCACTAAAAAGACATGACTGAAGCTAACAGATGTGAAACTAATGCACAAAAAATACGGAAAAAGAAAAGGACTTCATAACTAGATGGCCAACTGACTTTCGTTTTCTTTTCCTTTTTTTTCTTTTTTTCTTAGGGTGGGGGTGGATGGTGGGGGGAGGGGGGATGTGAACGGAAAGGAAGAGAGAGAGAGAAGGGCCAATTTGCCAAAACAGCTTGAAGTAAACTACCAATGCATCATCTGATATCTATAGGACCTAGATTTGTGGGCATGGGACTCTGGAGTCGAATAAAACAAAAATTCATATCATCATTCGATAATGATCATTTTTTCTTATAAGAAATGGAGAAATTTTGTATTAATCAAAAGGAGCTATAAAAAAGGGGGAGATGAGATATCCCACTAAGCCAAAGGGTTACAAACCCATCCCAATTGGTGTAAATATGTAAAAAAATCATAATTTCACAAAAATTTTTGCTGAAGTACAACAAGTTGAGGTATAAATTCTAGTAATATCCCAAGATCTTCAATGGTTGAATCCTTTCCTTCGAATACCCTTTGGTTCCTCTCTGGCCATATTCTCTAAACCATAGGGCCACTGCGTGTGCCCAAATTTCTCCTGCCTTCCCCTTAAAGGGAGATCCAACAAGAATTTCAGTGAGGGCATCTCTGCAGTCCTTTGGGCAACACCAACTAATACCAAAGAAGGAGAGCATATTTGACCAAACAGAGCTATCAAACGGGCAAGAGAGGAAGAGATGGGAGTGCTTTTCCAGGTTCTTCCTGCACATAACACACCACCAGGGTGACAAAGACATCTTTGGCATCTTCTTTTGCAACCTGTCACAAGTACTCAACTTCTCTTGACTGAGAATCCAAAGGAAGACCCTCACATTTTTAGGGACATTGGATTTCCAGAAAGGATTAGCTAGGCCAGAATTAATAACTTGATTCTGACCACTTATTTTGGGCACCAGAGAGGTAACTTTAAAAGCCCCTGCATTGTGGAGGTCCACACCTAATAATCCTCCTGATTGGAGGGCTTCTTAACGCTGATAATGTCATCTAGCAAATTCCATTCCACAATTTCTTGCTCTTTCAGGTTTCTCCTAAACTGAAGGTTCCATCCTTGGAACTCATCAGACCATCGTTGACTGATTTTGAAGCCTTTCGAATTTGCAATGTTATAAAGCCTTGGAAATCTCAAGCAAAAAGAAGTTTCCTCATGCCACTGGTCCTCCCAGAAATAAATTGTCCCCCTTTCCCATCATAAACTTGTACCATTACTCACTTTCAGAATAGCACTTCTCAATGTCTACCCCAGGGTCCTTAATAGGGGGATGGGCTTTTGAGAGAGGGGACCAATCCTCATTACAACGCTGGTATCTGCTGACAATTATTTTCCTCCACAATCCACTGGGCTCCTTCAAAAATTTCCATCCCCACTTTGCTAGAAGGCTGATGTTCCTTGCTTTGAGATTTCCAATGCCTAGACCACTACTGCTAATAGGCAAATAGACTAAACTCCAACGGACTAAATTTCTGCTCCCATTTTTTGAGTGACCTTTCCGGAGAAACTCCGTGATAATTTTCTCCAGATTGTTGATAATATAGGAACTACCTCAATTATGCTTGAGAACTCCCTTATTCAAGGTAAACCCCACAACAATAATAAGAATAACCCCAATACTAATTGATGAACCAGCCCCAAGATAGCTAAACAGATTTATGCTTGAAATATGATCAATGATCAAGAATAAAGGAGGACTTGTTTATTCCTATATTCAAGATTTCGAACTCTTCACAACCTGATTGATCAAACTAGATTGAAAGTTCTAAACATGCATTCTAAACACAAGAATACAAAGAAAGTTGAATGCTTGAGAGATATTAAACTTAGTTTCTAAAATTTCATTCATCAAATGTTTTCTTGTATGGCCAAGTATACATCCCTATTTATAGTAATTGAAAAGACACAACTCTTGGCCAAACTAGTCTAAATTCAACCAACAACCTTTCACATCCATACATGACCTTATTAAATGAAAATACATGAATTTAAATGGTACATAATTCATTAAATATAACAATGAATTTGGATTTTCAGATTCATTAAGCTTATTGGTTGAAAAAGTGTCTTATCTTGCTTGAATGGATGCAACTCTTCACCAAGTGTGAACATAGCACTGATATTCATATCACTTTCATTAGGCCTTTTTTTTTTTATAATAAACGTGAAAGATGTATTACTCACAAAAAAGGCAGAGTTACAACCTAAGGGCAGGGGCAGAGGGAGCCCCCTCACGAGGAAATTAACTCAAGAGAGATCTCCAATCTTGAAGAAATGAAGTAAGGGAGTAATTACAAAAGAATTTGCAATAAGTTTAGCACCACCTAGAAGCTGAGTTGTACAATGCTCCAAAAATAAATAAAGTCTAGGGAAGTATATCTTCAAACAATCTCTGATTTCTCTCTAGCCAGACGTTTCACATAGAAGCCCATGTGCGAAGTTCCAAAAAATTCTATACTTTGGCTTCAGATTTCCACCTACAAGGGTCTGAACCAACCAATCATCTGCTGCCTTTGGGATGCACATACTAATATTGAAGATATTGAAATGGAGGGACCAGCACTTGTAGGTGTAGGGACACTGTAAGAAAATGTGGTCTAAAGATTCTTCATTTTCGTTGCACAGAGGGCAAATCGAGGGAGAAAGGGCCCAATTTCTGCATTTCTCCCGTAATCTGTCCTGGGTGTTCGAACTCCTATGAGCCACCCGACCAGAGGAAGACTTTTATCTTCTTTGGATAATTAAACTTCCAGATGGCTTCGAGGGAGGCCACCTTTAGAGAACATCATGCGTTTCCATTTGTCTAGCTTACTTGCAATTTTTTCTTCCACTGAAACCCAAAAACTCTGTTTTCTAGGATCTCCTCCCACAGGCATCCCAAGATGGCCTAAAGGCCACTCTCCCACAGCGCAGCCCCACAAATGAGCCATAGCATCAACCTTGCTTTCTACGTTTAAATCCATTAAAGAGGTCTTACTCAAGTTAACTTTCAGCCCATAAATCATTTCAAAGAGAATAATAGTTTTGCACAAATTACTGCATCATCACTAGCGAAAAAGAGAGTATCATCAGCGAACTGAAGGTGGTTAATGTGAATAGAGTTTCTTCCCACCTCAAAGCCTTCGACGAGACCACTCTCATAGCCTTTGACCAAATTCGAGCTAAGGACATCTGCACCAAGCACAAAGAAAAAAGGAGCAAGGGGATCTCCTTGTTTGAGCCCCCTAGAAGCTCTAATACGCCTCAATTAATAAAAATGGAGAAAGCAGTGTTGGTGATGCAACCTCTCATCAATGATATCCATCTTCGCTCAGGCCCTTATTGTGCAGCACATCCAGTAAAAACTCCCAATCTATCATATTATAAGCTTTGCCGAAGTCAAGCTTCACAACCCAACCCCTTTTATTCTTCTTCTTCTTCTTTTATTTCATCAACTATCTTATTGGTAATTAGGATGGAGTTCATAATCTGCCTTCCTGAAACGAAAGCTAACTGATTCGAAGCTATTGTGAGAAGGACTCTTTTGAGCCTCGAAATGTTGGTTTTATGTATATTTAGTAACTATTTATTTATTGCTTTTTATTTTATATTAGTTGTAATTCATAGATTATTACCCTAGTTTCCTTATTTAGTCATGTGTCTCACCTCTACTTAAGGTGATCTAGGGTTTTGACTTTTACCTTGTAATGAGAGAAAAGTTCCATTTTCTCTCAAAATTGACTGAAACGAAAATTGACTGAAACGAGGACCTTCACCATGACTTTATAAATGCAAGTAACTAGGCTTATGGGTCTGGAGTCAGCCACCATTGTAACTATCACTTCTTTTTTGGGATGAGGCAAATATGTGTTCCTTTAACACACGAGTTAAGGATGCCTTTCTCAAAAAAATCACTGAACACCTTAATAATGTCCTCTTTGATCATGTTCCAAGATTTTTCAGAAGCTCCCCTGAGAATCCATCCGGCTGCTTTATTGGCACCTAACCCATCTCCAGCTGCTTTAATTTCTTCCCCAGAAAAGGATTTTTCAAGTTCCATACTTTGATCTGCACACATGAAGTGGACCCTACAATTCTTTGCGTGCAGCTTCAGACAGGAGTCTATAAATTCCTCAGTAATCTCGTCCTCTTTTGTGAGGCTAACCCCATCTGAAGTCTGAATCTCCACTATAAGGCTTCTCTTCCTTCTGGAGTTTGCAATATTATAGAAAAAGGAAGAATTTTCATCACCCTCATGAAGCCATTTGCATTTAAATTAAATGGTTGAAAGCACTCACAGAAGGTCTTAAGTCTTAAGCTAAAACTATCAACATTGTTTAATGGCTAAAATAAAATTAAATTGTAGATCTAACAATCTATAAAGTGAGGATGCGTTTTTCTTAGAATGGTATCATTACTACATTTGGAAGATCTAGAAAATAAGCTATGGATCATATCTCCATTCTGTAATGTTCAGTTGCTAGATAACCAAGCTACTTCTAAAAGTAGCAGACAGATTATGTCAAGCCTGTCACGCTTGCAATCTACTTTACTAGCATTTGCTATTAAATATGGGAGTCCATGTACTTTAAAGCCCCAGAAAATTTAAAATGAAGAGAAAATATAGGAGTAAGATAGAGATAATCACACACCCAGAATAGCCTCCTCCATGTAGACAAAATACAACTGGTCCTTCTTTTCCCGCCATATATACATGGAAGACCTAAAAGGATCATGCCTATTAGGTAAGAAAGAACGATTCCCTGAAACTTCAACTTCTGTGTTGAGATGTACACTTGTATGCAAGTGTTTGTGTGTGTTTGTGTTTGTCTGAGTGTGTACACTCTTGGGTGCGTGAGAGAGGGATGAAAATTAATACTAACGTCGTTTGAGTCTGGAATGGAAATATCATCCTCTTCGTCGAAATAATCAAGCCAATCTAAGGGCATGTACTTCTGTGAAGAGTTCCTATAAGACAAGACATGGAATCAAAGACCAAATCCAATCGCCCAACAAAGTAATTGTATATTTATACCCAAAAAAAATATTCAGCTCAACACGAACTTCATGCATTCACATTAAAAGCAGAAAAAGATAATTGCATGAAATCTAAGAATAGAATGAATCTTGTTCTACACAGTAAAGGATGAGCTCTGTTCTCGTAAATTTTGGTATACATTAAGCACTAATATCTTGAATTAAAAGAATCCGGGAAACATGATATAGGACGTAAAGAAATCTACGGACACACTAACTGATACAATTATCATTTCAGCTTCTTCCTAGCAAGTTCATTCCAAAAAGATTCTATGCCAAAAAAAAAAAAAAAAAAAAAAAACTTGCTGCTGTATTAGTTTGTTATTTGTTTCCAATATATTATAACCACAAACTGCTTTCTATAAATGTGTCGAAGGATACTCCATGCGTTCACCTCGATGTGAATACGACAATCACGTTTCCAACCAGGAACTAATACCAATTAATACCAAAATCTCATAGAAGGAACAGCAATAAAGAAAGTGAAGGCATTTCCATATGTTCACAGATCACTCTCTCTCTCTCTGTAATCGATTAAGTTCTAAAAACTTCAGCAGAAATGAAACATTAGACATTGAATGCATGGTGTGGAGACTCACATGGTCGGAGGACGATCGGGTTTTGAGGCGAAGACCGATTTCTGATTCTCTTGTCCATCCTCCGAGAGCGAACCGAGGGGAGAAGACGATGATTCCATAGCTTGCTTCCAGATCAATCGATTGCTCACTCTGGAAGCTCAATTCGATCACTTTATTTCAACGAAAATCGTACAATGTGTTCCAGATTGCTCTGGGTAGAAATTTTACGAAGAATCTCTGTAGAAGAAGTGATGGGGAAGCACGGTTCGGATTGGTTCGATTTTAGCAAAGACCGAATGCTGAACCGTAACCGCGGTTTAATCGAATGAAATATTTGTTTCTCAGACCGAACCGATCGGTTCAGTTCGGTGGGATTCTATTAAACCGATCTTTCAATAAATAATAGGTTTAAATTATATTTTGGTACCAAGATTTGGGAAAATATCATTTTGGTCCTTTCATTTATTAGTTTTCTTTAGTACAACATGTGAGGATGGGGGAATCAATTTTTCGACCCCTATGTACTACCCCAAATTAACTATAGAAATTTAATTGAAAACTTTCGAGCCAAGTGAATATATATATTTTTTCAAAACAATAAGAACAAAATTAAAGAAACATATGTTTCAATTCGTTGCCAAAACAAAATTCCTTTTATCAAAGTTTTGCGATCTCTAACTCCTTTTATCAAAGTTTTGCGATCTCTAACTTTCTTTTTGTCTAAAAGGTCTAACAAATGTCGAAGTTTCAATTTTAAAAAAATGTCAATGTGGATTGATATTTTTAAAAAGATTATCAAAAAAATATTTAAATTAACAAATAATAATTTTACCATTTTAAACTTTAAAAATTCTTATAAATATTATTATGTCTACATCAGGGACAACATTTTGTTTTTCTGATATGTAAAATGTTGGCTCACACCTTATACTAGCAATGGGTACCCATAAAAAAGGGAAATGTTGACACATACGAAAAATATTTATTCTCTAACTTGTAATCACTTTAAAAATCTCATCAAAACTAAATATAGATTTTTAATAAATTATTATATACTAAATTCAGACTAAATGGTAACCAATTTAAAAATACATAAATTATAATCATTACTCAAACAGGAGTACCGACCAACCAAAAGTATTTTAACCTTTTAGTTTTATAAACTCTTTTTTAACAAATTGCTTTATGGATCCGTCGTGCTATCTTTTTTTTTTTATCAAATTTCCCTAATTAAACACGTTAATTTTTTAGTTTGATGAACAATATTTCCCCAGAAGATTATCGGAATCGCTTATAACATACATAAAAAGAGCAATATTAAATAATAAAAGGTCGAATTTGAACATGAACATCATCAATAGTATCATGATCCCAAAATAATCTTTTTAAACCGGATTACATTTTGCATCGACAACTTCTCCCAATGCATCTACAAAGTGATTAATTGATCAAACTTCAAATACTCGTGAGAAACCCAGAATTTTTACTTTTCAAAACATCCATCAAGATCTTAATATCTATTGGTTTGTACATCAAACCACATTTTTCTACCTTCAATCTCTTGGAACTCTCGGTGAATTTCAACAACTCGTGAGCATTGAAACTAGAAAAAACTTACAATGGTTAGACTGCTGAATATAATTTAAATCAAATCATCTCAATTAATTCATGATGCAAAGGAAGATTGAGTAAAAAATGAGTCTTTCAAATAGTGCATATCATTGCATTAAAACTATGGCAACTAAAACAAAAGAGAAGCTTGGGCCAGAATTATAAACTAGTCTCCTCATCACCAAAAAACAAACCAGTCCTCTAAATGAAAAATAGTTAAAGCAAAACTTCTAGAAGATGTGACATTCTCATAAATAGTGATAGATAAGATTTATCTTGATGAGGAATCGAGGTTAATCTCAGTTACCTGAGATTTTTGGCTAATCTTAATCATCGCATATGATTAAGTTTAGTCAATAACTCAATCTTCATCTTCCTCATCTCCATCTCCACCAGCAGCCTTCTTGGCAGCCACCTTCTGGTTCTTTCTCTTCACTCTTCCGGGGCGTCCACCTCCGAACGGACTTGTGAGAGAGAAGTCAATGTGCTTTTGAGAATCAACCCTCACCATGAAAGAAGGGATGTTAACCACCTGCCTCCCAACCCTAAGACGACAAATGTGACAGATGAAAACATTAACAACCGATGCTTCAAAGGCTCCAAAGCCAACATAAATATCAATTGAGCAAGAGTATATTTTAGACTGCTTTTAACTAATAAGCACTTGAGTTAAAAAGTGTTTAATCACAAATCACTCAAGGTTTGGTTAAGCACTCCACCAGTGCTTACTTACAAAGCATTGCAACTGCTTTTAACATTCTTCCAAAGCATTTTTATGTAATTCTCAAAAATGATAACTTTGAGTAAGTGTTTTATATATTATAATGCACTTTTAACCATGTCATGAAGCACACCCAAACATAGCTTTTAGAGGACAGAAATAAATGCAGAACAATACTGTGCTCCTTATTTTGCAAAAGCAGCCAGCAAAACAACTTTCAATTCTCAGAAAAAATATAGTTGACAGTTGATCATCAACCACAAAGCAAAAACAAAGAATTAAAACAGTCAAATGGAAAAAAGAATGTTATTATTGGTATGAATTAATAGAATGCAAAAGTACATAAACTCTGTATAATTCTTCTGAGAAAAAGATAATGAAGCCACTCTACCTTATATGCCTCTGCCTGATGAGAACTCTAGCATGGTGGATAGACTTTGCCATACCAGACTTGAACACAAGAGTTTGGAGACGACGCTCAAGGAAATTCTCCACAGTAAGAGCCAAGACATAATCAAGCTTGTTCTGGCTCTCGTCCAAAAGACCGTACCTGTTCATCCTCCTCAGCAGCGCCTCTCCCTCAAAAATCCTACGTGGGTTCTTTTCGTCGAGTGTTAAAAGCATACGTGCATTGTTACGAATTCGGCTCAGTGCGTATTGAACCCTCCATAGCTCCCTCTTACAACGAAGCCCATATTCACCAACCAATTTAAGCTCAGCATCCAAACGCTCCTTCTCATAAGGGCGTCGGGGTTTCTTGAAAGTCTTCCCATCTATAGAAATTAGAACCCACAATTCAATCACCATGGCTCTCAGTAAAACCACAAGAATCAGGCAAATCATAAAGCATTATATTCAAAAAAATGAAGTTTAAGAGGTTATAATCTCCATTCCATATGGTAACCAAAAACTAGAAAGAAAGAAACAAGCATGATAACTCCTCTGTATCCAATCTCACTGATTTTACAACATGCTCAACAATCGAACAAGTGAAACATTCGTTGGCATCCAACTGAAAAAGGGTTCCAAAACTCATTAATCAGAGTCAAAATCTGGGACTCTATCAATTTTAGTATGATCCTAATGTAATTAAAAACCGCCGGTTCTCCCAAGTTGCAGATCAAAGAATGACGAACAAGAAACGAAAAAAAGTGGCGATGAGAATAAGGATTCATAGCGGATCTTTGAAGAGATTGTTGAGCGTATACTTACAGTTCCTGTAGAAGGAGACGTGGACCATGATCTCTTCTCTGTCACGGCTTCAGAGGAGAGCGGCTAGGGTTTTGCGAGATGAGAATTGGAGAAGAGAGTAGGAGAAGAGCAACTTAGGGTTTTCACCATCTTTTTTTAAAGCGTATTTGAGCAGACTGGGCCGGTGGGCCGCATAAGAGAATATGGAATGGGCTGCCAGAGGATAATGATTTGGGCCCATGCTAATATACCTAACAACGGCATTTAGACCACAACTGATAATGATAATGATTTTAGTAAAAGACTTTAATTACACGTGATTGTAAAAAAAAGAGATTTAATTACACGCGATTCTATAAAACTGATTTTCATATAATTATTTTAACGTTTCGTTGCACATTTTACCATTTTATTTTTATATAATTAAAAGTGATTTTAAATAAATAATGGTGTGTTTGAAAGTCATTTTGATATGGCTAAAATCATTTTTACCGTTATCAAAATCACTCTTTTTCATTAATCATGTTTGACAAATTAAAAAATTTATTTTGGTCAAGTTTAAAATCAATTTTATCACTCATTCTACCATCTTTCCTTGTCAAGTAGACCCGAGGTGTGTAGAAGTTTGTCAATAATCAGAGTGTCGACTTTCCTCCCACCTTTGAAACGATCTTTGTAGTAGTACATCAAAGATCGGCTCTAAACACACCCTAAGGTTGGATTTCAAAAGTAATTTAATCACCAAACTACTAAAAAGGCTGTTATTTTGAAAAAATTATTGAACACTATTTATTAAGCAATTATTATAGAACAATATTATATATAGTTATATAACTAAATGTATTTAATTATTACTATAATTAATACCATACAAATTAATTTACTATTGCATAAATTTTACTAAAATAAATATCAATTTTTAAAATTTATTAATTTTTTTTATATCTGTGAGTATCCGGACCAGCTTACGCGCACCTCAACTAATCTCACGGGACAACGTCTAATCCTACAACATTTGGTGTCAAGAAACACATAATAATTACTAATTCTTAAGGTGGCTATTATAGGGTTTGAACCTATTTTCTCTTAATTAAACTGGTCAATTTTATAATTTACTTTAATTTTAAAAAATTTATTTGTATATGCTCCCTTTCCCTCACTATTTTGGTGGGGCTATGGAAAGAGTCAATTTTATGAAAGATATCATAAAATTGATGAATATTTTTAGAAAAATTATAAAAAAAATCATAAAAGAATGGAGAACGCTAGAATTATTATGGAGATAGTGATTTTGCATAAACTATAAATTCTAAAACCCTAAAAATCTAAATCCTCCAATGGACCCATAATAAATCCAGCCCAAATTCCTCATTAATAATCAGACATTATATTTGGACACTGGAATTTACCTTTATGTCCTTAAAAATGAGATGTATTATTGTTGATGTTGATGAAAAGTTAAATTAATTAAACAAAAATAATATCAAAATAAATTTCAAATCTTCGTTGGTATTTGTGATTGATTTTTAAATCGTTACTTTCCCATTTTTTATTTAACAAGACGATGGAATCGAACACAGTTCAACGATAATTGACATATATGTCTAACCAAGAGATCGTGAGTTCGATCTCCCACCCCACATGTTGTGATAAAAAAAAGGTGATGTCACACGAGTCTGTATCTTAATATTGTATTTGCAATGTACGTCGTTCTAGATCTGGTCCAAGATGAACTATGTAGGGGATTTATTGAAAGTTGAAACCATTGAGTTCAGAATATGGTAAAGTGGCTCCTAGGTGGGAACTACGCCTTTGATGAGTGTCGCGATGGGTCTATTTGCGATATTCTTATCTATTATTTTTGAGATTTATGATTCTTTCATTTTACTAGACCAAATTTCAATTAATCAGATTCAATTCACAAGAACCCCTAAATAACTTTTCGATAAAAAGTAAAGTATTTAGGTTTCCGCTTTTTAGCCCACTCTTTTTTGGTAGTTCGATCATGTAATTTCTTTTTTTTTTTTTTGGTATTTACAAAATATGAGTCGGAGAAGAGGAAGACTTTAGACATAAAGGTTATCCTTAACTAGTTTAGACATCTAGTACCTTAATCCTTGGTTGCAATTGGTTTTTGTCAAATTAAGGCTTTTTATCAATAAACAGAAGCGACTTAGAACTTTGAGATCTCTTAGACGTAAGTAGGTTAAGAAGCATAATCATTCAAAAACAGGAAGGTGTGTCAAGCGTCTAGTGCTATTCCTCATACTAAGTCGAAGTAGAAGGTCTGGATCTTTCATACTCGAGTAATTCAAAATCAAAACCAACAACATTTCACTTAATTACACTTCACTCATCACCATCATTTTTAAAAGATACATTTTGTTGAAGATACATTTTGTTCCTAAGAAACAATCTTGGAATACTCTTACAAATTACTAGCTATTTGTGACGAGTGTGCACTTACACTCTAATCTTTTGCTATTAAGCAGAGCCGCAAACACAAATTCTTCTACCCAAATTTTATCTAAACACCAAATAAATTATTAGAATTGTTGATGTCGATTTCTGAGTGAGTGTCACATAGGTACCATGAGGTATCACGTATGCCATCGTCTCCTAGTTCTAGGTTACCTGCACACAAAAATCTCATACCAGTAGAGTGCTCTGTCTAATGCAATATGATACTTAAGTTATAAGTCAAGGTGGGAGCAAACATGTATGGAGCAAGTAGAGTAACAAAGTAGCAATCTCAGGGTGAGAGTCTTACTTGGGAGTGTGTGTCGAATTCTTACAAGGAGTTGTGTATGAAAATTCAGCTTACCTAGATTAGGGTTTTCCCTCTCATTTATAGGGAGGGAAGAAAGATAGAGGGAGGGAGGGGTAACCAATCTAATTGGGAGTGTGAGGGCTATTTTCGACATTCTGCGCCATTCCTCTCTACCATCCCAGAGTGGTGCGACAACATTTAGGGTACGCCTCTAACATCATGCCAGTTTGTCAGCACCTCTAAATCGTATTGGGGGCATCCATAGAGTACGCTTGACCCTTCTTTTCGGTGCGCTTTGCCCACCTACTTCTAGTCCGCGGAGTTCGATGTGTTCCCACAGGGGTTTCTACATGGTGGTATGTTGTTGCCCCTCAAAAATAATAAAATGAAGTCTAACTCTAAAAACGGCTTAAATAACACCAATTAATGAAACAAAGGATAAACTCAATTGATTCAAATTTTAGAGCAATGACTATTGTTATCGCCTCCTACTCTTACTTCAATAATAATTGAAATCCCGTTACTTGTAGTCAAATTACCATATTACTTGTAATGATTTGTACACTTGCAAAAATCGACCACCAAAATCACGTTGGATTTGGTCTTTTGTTGAAATGTGTGAGTATTGACAAGTTATACATGGTTATTGTGCATTTATCTCTCTGGATTTCATTAAAACTAATGAGGTTTGGAGATTTTGTACATTGATCAAACTTAATTTTGTGTAAAGGTTGATTTTATTGAAACTAACTAGTGAGTTTTTGGGGATTTTGTGCTGGATCAAACTCAATTTCGTGCAAAGCTTGATTTCATTGAAACTAGTGAGTTGGGGATATTTTGGCAAAGAATTAATGGGTTTTTGGAGATTTCTACTTGCTTTTTCTTAAAATATAAGGTGAATTAAGGTGAAATTGAACATATGATTGTACTAGTGAATAGGAAAAGTGGATTGAGATTCCACATGACGGATGGAGGTTGAGGATAGAACATATTCGGTGCCCCCAGCTTGGCGAATCGCATCCCCGCACAACGCAGCGAAAGGCCTCCCTTTCCTGTTCACTCGACCTTTCTCTGAGGTTGAGCCCAACTGAACGAACCTGATGATCCACATATAGTTAAAATTATTAGGTGAATTAAAGGTGAAATTGAAGACATGATAAAATTTGCAACCATTATTTAAGTCCATGGTCCAGTTAGATGAAATTGAGAATGAAAGGTGGAAAGTTATAATTTTACCAAGTTAGTGGTAAAAAAAATTCCTTTTTTTTTTTTTGCTTTATAACCTAATTTCAAATTTAAGCTAAAAAAAGAGAGAATGGTCTTCAAAAACCTTTTTAGAGTTGAAAAATTAGATATAAATTGTTAATGGATAAATTTATTTCAACTAAATATATTTTATAGTCTCTATTATTGTCTCGGTATTTTTAAAATTTAGTTTCTAATAATTTAATATTTTTCAATTATACTATTTTTTTAGGACAATACTAAAATTAATTAATAATAAACTCATATGACATGATACTTAGTAAAATGATCTAATCACATCTTAATATATAATCACATCTTAATATATTAAGTTAATGAACTCAATTTCAAAATCTTGAAATTATATATTGACTGTAGTACGAGTTAAGCTAGTAATTAATTAAATCGGGAGCATGAAAGTGTAACGATCGCGGAAATGAGAGTATAGTAAAAAGATGACACCGCCCACACGAGATTTTCAAAGAAATTTGATTCATAGAGTTGAACTTGATTTTGTATATTTTGTATAATCGGTACAATCTTAGATGTTTACTCCTTGATTCTTTCTCTTAGACATAAGCTCAACTTAAAGGTTGAAATGCTTGTTCTCGAATCAAGGAGATTGGAGCCTTTGCAGCTACTAACTTGTTTAAGGTCATCAGCTTATGGCTTGTTGATTTCTTTCGATCAAACTTTTGGTTTGTTGATCTCTTTGAATCGATCTTTTGGCTTGTTGATTTCATTGGTCTGACCTTACGACTTGTTGATCCATTTGGATCAATCTTTCTATTTGTCGATCTCTTTAGATCAAGTTTCCAGTTCGTAGATCTCTTTTGAACGATCTTTTGGACTTGTCGACCTCTATGGGATCAACAAGCTTTCAGATCTTCAAAGTTTCAAGTCTTCAAAATCTTTAGTCTTTAGAGTCTTCAATCTCCTAAATACTCTCCTGGTCTTCAAAGTCTTTAGTCTTCGAATTCTTCAATCTTCAAAGTCTTTTAGTCTTGAAGTGTTTGGTCTTCAGAGCCGTTGATTTTTAAGGTCTTCAAAGCGTTCGATCTTCATAGTCTTATATTTTCTAGGAGTCTTCTCTCGATTGTCTAACTTGGATCCCCTTAAAATTAAGGATGACTTCTCTATTTATAATTTTATAGAGTTATCCAACCTTTGGACTTAGGCTCACCATAGGTCCAATTTTCCTCAACGAGCTTGAAAGGGTATGTGTTTCGAATGACTTTGAGCCCAACCCTTGGACGGTCCCATTTGAGTCATGTGTTCAATCCTCTTCGATGGATTCAGACCTATTCAAATTTGGTTTCAATGGGTTATTAATCCACCATGCTCTTAGGCTAATTCGGGTTTGGGGCGGAATTACCATTTAATGAGTTTTGAGCTTATTTGATCCATGCATAGCTATTATATGACTCAATTTGATTAGGGTAGTTTGTGTGGTCAAACAGTCATTAGGAGGACACATGAAAATTCACTAGAGGCCAAAATTTATCACTAACAAACACAATAATATTTTTAACATAGTTCAATTTTTCGATCTAGTCCATAAGGTCATGTCTAAAGAATATAATTAACAATCAAAAGTTAATACAATTTACGATCAATATTCAATATTTACTTAGGCATAAAAATGCTAATCTTGCCACAATAATTGATCGAATCCATCTTTCCAAACACAAGGTCTCCTTGGACAATAAACCATTACTTGAACTCCCTTCAATTAGTAGATGTGTCGTCTTTGAAGATTTGACACGATTCTTACCAATAAAAATAACACAACTATAATCACATTTGCACAATAACAAAAAAATATATAATAATAATAATAATAATAATAATAAAATTGCTCGAACAATTTTGTACAAGTGAATAATCCAATTGCTTTGGCTGCCAAACCGAGCTGAGCTCAAGTGGTTAAGGCACTTATCTCTGACCAAAAGGTCACGAGTTCAAACCCCACCCCATGTTGTATTAAAAAAAAATCCAATTACTTTGGTTTAGGGAAAAAAATGGCAAGCAAATTACTTTTGGTTGACTAATGTTAAAATGATGTGGCACTTAAATTATTCACTATGCAAAATATATTTTCCAACCATTGAATCTCCTTTATTTATTTATTATTATTATTTGCAAATTAACTTCTCCTTTCACTTGCTTCTTCCTCCTCTTCTCCGATGAGTGCATCCAGTTAGTTAGTTATTCAGAAATAGAACCTCCTCCAATTGGTGAATCGTGTCAGTGCTCATTTAGAAGAAGGAAATGTATTATTAAATTAATATATTTTATCTAGTCAACAATTTAAATGTCAGGTCATTTTAGCATTAGTAAACTAAAAGTAGTTCAGGAACCATTTAAAATAATTTCTCAAATTTTAGGGATAAAAAATATCCATTTTAAAACTTCCAGACAACATAGACGCCAACTTTGCGATAAATGCAAAAGAGAAGAGCAAAGATTCCCGACCCAAAGCATGTTATTGACTCAACCACAAATCTGTTGAATGAAGGTAGCTTGCTTACTCTCAGCCGCTAGTTAGAAGGAAATCCGTTGACTTCGTTTATGCCCTTATGCAGTAAAGAAAGCAAGTGAGGCGGGCTAAGCTTCCATTCGAAGTAAGGTAAGAGGATTCGATCTTGCAAAAAATTCAAACTTGAGAAACTAAAGGTGTTTTTTGAAATTTTGATAATCAAATATACACCTACTCCAAACTAGACCATTTTTCCAAAAAAAAAAAAAACAATCTTAATTTAAAATCCAAATTAACAAATACAAAACTGATTTTATAAGTACAAGAAAGTGGAAATTTGAACTTACGATAATTTGGTAAAAAACAAGTGTGAGAAGTTTGAGCTATGATCAATTTGAAACTTTAGTATTTTTGCAAAAAAGTTTAATGAAGAAGATTCCTTTCACTTACTGAGTTGGCAAAAACGTAGAGGACAGATTTGTCCGATTAAGAGAATAAAAAATAATAAAAATTGAAATTTTTGCCTACTTACAAATTTAGAGGATAAATTTTCCTCTCTTAGATGCCTTAATTTTTCCTCTAAATTTTTACAGATTTACTACATATCATGCCATATAAATTTCTCATCAAACAAAATTTTATTTACGTAGTAAAACTAATCTAAACATAACAACTGGTTCAGGTACTTATCTCTAGTCCGTATAGATTATAATTAAAAAAAAAAAACTCACATTAAAGACTAAACCTATATTTAGCTCTTTATTTTTAAAAAACAGAAAATTAATAGCATAACTGTTTAATTCTTTTTCGCTTTAATATTAGAGTTCAAACTAATATAAGGGTGTCATTTCAACTTTTAACTAAAAAAAAAAAGGTTAAAAATGCAATTTTTTAAAAATATTTGTAAGGATCTATTTTTAAATTGTATAGTTGTACTCTAAAAGTCAGACACCAAATAAAATTATTTTGTCCAATATCTCACAATTTCATAAAATTTGTTATGATTTCTCTTTTTCTCACATAACATATCTCTTTATTATATAAATGTTTTAATTGTTATCTCTCTCTCTCTCTCTAACTTTATTTTAATTTTACTATATATCTCTCTCACTTTTTCTTTTTTAATTTTTCTCAAATATGTAATCATATTAAATACTTATCTCACCCTCTGTCCAAATAAAATAATCCATTTGGCCCTACTCGCAAAATAATAATAATAATAATAATAATAAATAAATAAATAAAAACTCTTCCAATCTAATTTTCGTGAGACCTCTCAACCGCTAGAGTTCGAATCTGACTATGGTCGATTTTTTTTTTGTGATGTGCCTGTGTTTGAACTTGAAAAATTTTTATTTATTTTATTTTTTATTTAATTTTAAATTGTGCCACCACTTACTTTTTTTAAAACTACCAAATAAAATTTTCAATCCTTTGTTGTCTTTTTAGTCTAATTACTGCCGTCAATTTTTAATTGTCTAAGGTATATTTTTATTAACTCGTAGGTTATGTATATTATGAGTTTGACTATTTTAGATTATTTTACACATAATAATTAGTAAAAACTTGGACTATAACTTAAAATTCTCAGGTTTTAACTACATTAATACATATAATTATTATCATACTTATTTTATGTTTTAGTTTTTTATTTTATTTTTAATAATGTTATTGTAGATTTAATTTATAATCCAAATGGAGATATTATTAAAGAAAATTGATGGATTATATGTCTATTAAATAAAAGATTTAATAGATATTCTATATAATTACTTTAGAAAATTTATCGACAAATTCTAATATATTATAGGTATAATATTCGAAATTAAATTTGTAGAGTACATTGACAAAAAAAAAAAAAAAAACTCTTTATGTCTCAGAATCTTACTTATTTGTGAATTAGTATGAAGTCGCCCTCGACATAATTTTTAATCCGTCACAGGATGGAGAAAAGAGTGGACAACCTAACTGGAAAAAAAAAATAAAAGAAGTTGGTTGAGTATAAAGAAGAAAAAATATATATAAAAAGAAGAAAAAAGTGGTTTTATTTTTTACAAAAATATGGATATAAAGTATTAAAAAGGATTGGTTGTGATTTATTTGTGTGTTAAAGTGTTATTTAAAGTAAATTTCAATCCATTTTTATTATACTTTTCTTAGGAAAAAAGAAACTTTATATTATTATTTAATCCATTTGGATAATTGATTCTATGATTGCATGATTGGATTGCACCTTATCCCACTAACCCACTCCACTCCCATGAAAAGAGAGAGAAGGCAAACGTTGCGATTTTTATTTATTATTTATTTATTTATTTTTATTATTTATTATTATTTTTTTTTTGGTGAACAGACAAATAAGGGAAGGATTAAATCTGGTTTTATTCTCAAAACATTCAAGTTTTATTCTATTTTGATCGGGATCGTTTGATAAAAATTTCACTTTTTATTTTTTGTTTTTGAAAATTAAAGTTAAAAATATTACTTTTATCGGTGTGTTTCTCTTGTTTGTTATTTTTTTTAAAAATATTTTTAAAATCTAAACTAAATTCTTACTTATTTTTATTTTTGAAATTAAGGTACAAATGAGGTTTTAAGAAATATGGAAAACATACCAAAGAAATTTAGATGAAACAAACACAATTAAAAAAAAGAGAGAAAACTAAAAACAAAAATGGATATCAAACCGATATGAACGATTCTATTAAAATTTTCAAAATGTCTATTTTAGTCCTTATATTTTTCTAAAATAACCATTTTTTATCTTTTATTTTTATTTTACCTTTAACAAATGGATGAAATAGTTTTGAATGTATATATGAGTGTGTTGATCTACTTAGACATGTATTACAGCCAAATAAATTGAGTAAGATGATTACCGGACGAATGGAGATTTGGTATATGAAAAAAAAATTGAAATGATTTAAATTATTTTCATAATATAAAGATTAAAATAGACATTTTGAAAGTTTGTGACCAAAATATAATAAATTTAAAAATTTAGGGATAAAAACTAGTTCAAGGACCCAACATCAAACCTAAAAATAAGTGATAAAAATTGGAAAAGACAACTAAATTGTGGGCATGTATTATTCTCTCATCGAAAAAAAAGATAACAAGCATATAACCATTTAAAATAGGTAATTTTAAAAGAAAATAGGAAAATATCTATTAATTTTTTTAGTTACAAAATTATCCTCCTTGTAATGATTTTAAAATGAATATATAATTTTGGAGAATCCTACCTAGTATAATTCAAATAATTCTAAAAAAACTTAAAGAATGTATAATGAACACCAACCAACAAAATGTAATTAGAAACACAAATACTAAGACCCATAATAATGTTGTTTCACGGAAATAATAAGACCCAAAACAAATAGATGAACACGACGAATAGAGGAACAAATAACAAATACGGCGAACATATGAACAAATACGGCGAACAGATGAATAAATACGATAAACAAATACGACAAATAGATCAACAAATACGGTGAACAGAGAAACAAATACAATGAACATAGAAAAAATACGGCAAACGGTAAATAAAAAATGTGAACAAATAAGGTGAACCTATAATGTAAGAAATAAGGTGTATTTTTTTTAACAATTAATACAAAAAATATAAAGCACTCTACCTACGCAATGTAGAAATTCAACATATAGGTCTCTCTCCTTCGTCATCGTTGCCCCATTTGCAACCAGCTCTATCACCCACCCGCATTGCCCCACCGTTGTTCCCTTGCTTGATTGTGTCAATGTTTAGCATTGCCTAACAATATCTTCTTTCTCCCCTATTGGATTTTTGCTGTCTCCCTTTCTCCTCTCGTTTCTGTCTGATCGTCTCCCTCCCTGATCTTCTTCGGTGTGATGTCTCCTTGTATATTAAACAAGAGTGGTTTTACGAAAGATAATGGAAGTTAAGATATTTTATTTTAAAAATAATAACCAAATAAAAATCGTAGAAATGTCAAAATCAAACCAAAACTACCAATGGACATTTTTCATTATCAAATATGATTTGGCCCTTTTTAAAATCGAATGATAAATAGGACACGTAAATTCTCAAAACTTCACACACACACATTCTCATTTTCGCTTTCACTCACTTTCATCTCATGATTTTCACCTTCACTATGACTTTACTGGCTCCTTCGTCTTCTTCACATCTGTCTCTCACTTTCTCTTCATTCTCACCACTGTTTTTTTCCCTCTAGTCTCTATTTTGCAAGTCTCTGTCAAATGTGACCATAAATTAAAAAATATATATATATTCGATTTAAACCAAAACTGATTGATTGAACCAACCAATCAATCAACTTAGAGCAGTGGAAAAAAATGGCCGATTTCAATGTTTATTTCTACGCAAGATGCCTGCCGAACAATGAACATCCCTACTAATCATAGTAGCTTACATGAATATAGTTCACCAGTAAATGACATCTACTCATTTTTAAGTTTGTAAGTTCAAATTTTTCTTCCACAAATCTCTATTAAGTAACCAATATATAAATTAAATTTACCCAACTCATCAGCTTAAACTTTTGGGTTAAGTGGTGGTTTACTCGCTCAAATGAGCATCCGATCCAAAAATGTAATATGGCTAAGATTGATAAGGAATAACCTTGAGGTTTTGGGTTCAAGCTACATGGGACGAATAAACTCATATTTATTATATTTTAAGTTTTTTTTTACTATACTATTTTTGGTTGATAATAAACTCATATAGTATCGAATGATAACAAATACCTAAAAAAGAATTAGATCAAAATCAAGATAATAAATGAGTTTACAACAACCTAACCTTAACGAAGAATTAGGTCAAAAATCAAACACTAACCTTATGAAGAATTAGGTCAAAAAATCAAGCCAACTTAGTGTATTTGGCATAAAATCTGAGCTTAAATTTGAAGAAGAATTAAGTCGAAATTATACCAATTTGATAGAGAGTTGGCATAAACTAATGGTGGAAATTTAAGAATTTAGGTTGAAATTAGGCTTAAATCAGGCATAACTTAAAATGAGTTCGATATACTTATAATAATTTAACTTTTCTTTTCTAATAATTGGGAGTTGGAGTTTTGCTCACCTACACTTAGAGGTACTTGCGCCCACCCTAAAATATGGACCCGAGAAACATCAAGAGTTTTTTATATTCAACTCATTGGAAGGTTCTAACTTGAGACGTCTAAGCAAGTGACCAAGAGATCCCAAACTTTTGCCAACGGAGCCAAATATATAATCTATATTATATGTAAAAGGGGATATAGGGAGAAACTTTTTTTCCCTATTTTGTCCTAATTTATAAACTTTCGTAGTTTTTTCGAAGGTAATTTTGTCTTTCAAATATAAAATTTTCTTTTCATTCTCTCGTTCTCTTTCTCCCACGCCACTTCCTCCGATTTCTCTCTCTTTTTGCTGCAAGGAACTGTCCCCGAAATATATTTATATATATTATTTTTTTTAGAATGATTTATAAAAAAAATTCGACTACTACTAGTACAATAAGAAATTGGATTTGGACTTTTTGTTAAAAATTTAAAAAACATATATAATAATTAATCTTATTTATATTATTATATACAAAAATATAAAATATTAAATGGGATGCGGACGCGATGGGGCGAGGACACCCCCATCCCCGCCATGTCCTTGCCAGGAAACCCAAATAGGATCCCTAATTTGATCCCGTCCCTAGTAAAACTGGGGATTCCCCGACCCGACCGGGTCAGGTACCTACGAAGATCGGGTCCCTAGCTTTTTTTCCATCCGTGGTTCCAAACCAACTTGATTTATCTTTCTATTTTTTTCAATTTCAGTTTTCACCCACAAAAATTAAAATTAAGAAACATTGGACATTTAAATTTTTTTTTTTAGAATAGCAGATATATTTAAGAAACTCATACCGCCATTAAGGCTACATGATTTTGCAAATCAGCTTCCACACACTAATTGAGAAAAAAAGGGAAATTGGAAAGCCACAAAAACGAATGGCCCATCCTGGTACTCTCCTTAGCTAGAGCATGAGCAGTTTGGTTTGATTCCCTAAAAACATGGAGAAAAGAAATCGAAGCAAAAGAGTTCGCCAGGGAATGAATATCAGCTATACGATTTGCCACCTCACCCCTAGAGACCGAAATTTCACAAATTGAGTCGATCACATTCTTCGAATCAGACTCCACCAACACTCGAGAAAGCCCTAGCCTTTCTGCAAGCCTCAAACCTTCACAAATTGCAGCAATTTCAGCGAGTTGAGGATTCGTCCCCAGATCGATCGTCTCTGATAACAACTCCTAATCCAGATCGACGCGAATCACAATCATCATCGGTGTTTATTTTCACTACCCCACAGGGGGGAGGTTTCCAAGCGTTCTTCCGAGGTACCATCCCCTTCTGATCTCTCACCCCTCCCTACTCCATCAATTTTAGTTCCTCAACATAGTCCATAATCCAAGCAACCTTTACTGAACAATCCGGTAAATGATTTTTATGTAATACTTGATTTCTATCATTCCAGATTGCCCAGCAATAATACTTGCAAGAATAAGCTCAGATTTGGAGAACTCACCTACCCAAGCCATCCAACGATCAATAAAATCAATGGTAGACCGACCGTCCCTCAACATATTCGGCAACAAACAGTCCCAAATTTGACGGGCTCTTTTGCAACTCACCAACGCATGATCCACAGACTCTTCCTTCTTCAAACAAACCAGACATAAAGGTAAAACTTCCATCCCTCTCCTTTGTAAATTCATCATAATCGGAATGGCATTATGACAAGCCTTCCATAAAAACACTTTAATTTTAGAAGGAATAGGGATCTTCCACAGACTTCCACCAATCTTTACTGTTATTATCACTTGTAGATTGAAACAATATTTTTTGGTTTATAGCCAACTTGTACCCGCTCCTTACTGAATAGTTCCCATTCTTTGAATAATGCCACACCCATCTGTCTGCAATTCCAGACTAACTAAGTGGAATAGTTGAGATAACCTCAATGTCATTTTCACACAAATATTGCCTCAATTTTGGAATGTCCCACTGGTAATTAGGAGTTATAAATTCTGCCACTTGAGGCTTCCAATCCTGATTAGGAGAAGAAGAAATTAGCTTGAAAGTCGTTTCTCCCGGAATCCAAGGATCATTAAAAAAATTCACAGTTGTTCCAGCTCCCACTACTTTCCCCAAACCTTTCCTTAAAATCTCTCGACCCCAAACCATGCCTTGCCAAAAATAGGACGGATGAGTCCCCAATTCTGCCTCCAGCAAGGTGCTTTCATTCGCATAAATGCCAATAACCACTTTAGCCGTCAAGAGATTAGGAAATTGAACATATATCCAAAGTTGTTTGGCTAGGAGAGCCTTATTAAACAACTCGAGGTCCCGAAAATTTAACCCACCCATTTCCTTTGGCCAGCACATTTTCTCCCAACTCACCCAACGAATCGGTCTCTTTGCCTCCGAAGTACCCCACCAAAACCTTGTCATTACTTTTGAAAGCTCCAAGCAAAATGAAGAAGGGAGCTTGAAGCAACTCATCTGGTAGGTAGGAATCGCTTGAGCAACACTCTTAATAAGAACCTCCTTTCCTCCCACGGATAAAAAACTTGATTTCCAACCTTGGACAACCTTCCATAATCTTTCTTTAATCTTCCCAAAATCCCGGCTCTTATTTCTAGGAAGGCTCGACGGGAGACCCAAATAATCACCCAATGAGGGTACTAATTTCATTCCCATGATCAACTTTGCATAGGTTTTGAAATCACATCGAACATTTGGTGTAAACCACATAACCGACTTATCAAAATTAATCTTTTGACCCGACGCCTTCTCATAGTTCAACAAAATCATCTTTATTGCAAATAGCTCAGGAATCGAAGCCTTACAGAAAATAAGGCTATCAACTGCGAAAAAAAGATGTGAGATAGTAGGGCAATGAGGAGAAACTAAAATACCTGAGATCTGATTCATCTCATAGGCTCGTTGAATAGTTGCTGATAAAGCTTCCACACATATGATAAAAAGGTAAGGCGACAAAGGGTCTCCTTGCCGAAGTCCCCTTTCCAGAACAATATGACCCTTAGCCTCTCCATTGATTAGCACCGAAAAGGAATGAGTAGTGATACAATCCATAATAAAATCCACCCACTGTCTATGGAAGTCCATCTTTAACGTCATCTTTTCAAGAAACTCATTCCACCCTATCATATGCCTTACTCATATCAAGCTTTAGAGCCGCCAAACCTACCATTCCAGAGCATCTCTTTTTCATGGCATGAATGCACTCATGCCCGATGATAATGTTATCAGAAATCACTCGCCCAGGAATGAAAGAATATTGGGTCTCTGAGATTAAAGCGAGTAGCGCATACTTGAAACGGTTAGCTAACACCTTCGTTATAATTTTATACAATACATTGCAAAGGCTAATAGGCCGATATTCTGACACCAATCGAGGATTTTTAGTTTTTGGGATAAGGGCAATGAGAGTAGAATTCCACTCCCTAGCTGACCGCTTCCCATTTAGGATCTCTAGGCAACTTTCTATCGTCTTTCTCCCAACCGTGCCCCAATAGCGTTGGTAAAACAAGGCTGTAAACCCATCAGGTCCCGATGCTTGCATCTGCTTTAAAGCCCTCACAATTTCAGCACTCCAAAAGGAGCCAAAAGCTTCCTATTCATCTCTTCTGTTACTGAGAAAGGAACATTCTGTAAAATTCGAGCCATATCATCATCAGTGGGTCTTGAAAAAGAGAAAATATCCTCATAATAAGATATGAACCTCTTCTCCACAAGATCCATGTCCTCTATCCACAAATTGTTCTCCAACTCCAAACCTCGGATTCAATTTTTCTGTCTTCTCATTGAGGCCCGTTTATGAAACCATTTGGTATTTTTGTCCCCCCACCGCAGCCAATTTTCTCAAGATCTTTGTCTTCAGTAAATTTCCTCTGTTTCAAGCAAAGAATCGAGTTCTTTTTCCCATTTGTGGATAAGCTCAAAATCCCAAGGGGGAGAGCCAGAGTAAACCTATGCAATAGCAGACCGAATACTCAAGATCTGATTTTTGAAATTTTTGTTGAAATCCCTTCTCCAACGGCCCAGAGCAGTTTCACACTTTCGAAGGCAAGCTTCTAAACGTTGATTATTCTGATCATCACCCCAATCCCCCACCTCATTAATAATGGTTCCACATGTGTTATCTCTTATCCACACTTCCTCACATTTGAACACCCTCCTCCGCTGAATAGGCCTGTCACATGTTTCAAATAAAGAAAGCAAGATGGGCCTATGATCTGACTTTGCCCAATCTTGATGAGTCACTCTTAATTCTGTCCAAATGCTTTGAAAAGCCTCATTGCCCAGAAAGCGATCAAGCCTCTCATAAATTTGGTCCCTCTCCTTTCTCCGGTTGCACCAAGTAAAAGTATTGCCACTAAAGCCCAAGTCTTGGAGATAACAATCATCAACAGCTTCTCTGAATCTATCCATTTCAGCTTGAATTTTAGTACTGCCATCTTCTTTTTCTTCCAGAGATAGAATTTCGTTTAAGTCACCCTCCATACACCAAGCTGAATCATCACAATTACACAAACGTCTTAGTAATTCCCAAGAACAATGAAGATCGTGAACCTTTGGATTGCCATACATCCCAGAAAAGCAAAACGATGTTGAATTCCAAATAACACTGGAATCAATATGGAACTTTGAAAAGGAGCGAATCGTTAAATTCACCTCCTCCTTCCATAATAAACCAAGACCACTACTTTTTCAACAACCTTCAACAACAAAACACCCAAAATAATGCAAGCGAGCCTTCAATTTATTGAAAGCCTCCGAACTACATTTTGACTCTGAAAAGAAAATAACATGGGGATTAAAGTGACTTAACATGTCACATACATTTCTGAATGTCTTCGGGTTCCCCAACCCTCGGACATTCCAACATATAATCTTCATGGCTCCCGGTGGGGCTGCATTGCAGCCTCCACCGATAATTCTGTTTCTTCATACGACCCCTCTTCATTGAGCTTCATTTTTTTTAGTTAACATGCATGTCCTGGCCCTCCCCTACTCTTTTTTCCGCCCTACTCAGAAAAGGGTCAGCCCTAAAAACAGACTGGGCCCGAGCCTTCCTCTTCCATTGCTGAACCGACTTTGGGCTGAACACCTCAATTTGTAATGAGCCCGTACCATCTACCTCAAAATTAGAAAAATCATTTGGAACAAAGGCCAGAGATTTTCCATTATTACCTTTATGGAAAAGATCCTGATTTCCATCTCTCCCCCCATTTAAAAATCCCTTAGGATCAGGCAAGACATCAATTTCTCCAAGTAAATGACCCTTGAAAACTGCACCCTCCTTTCCAAAATTGTCAACGGGAATACCAATGTGCTCATTAATCTTTTCAGGAATATGCTATTCCGATCACCATTCCGTCAAGACTCGCCATTGGAATTTCATCCCGCTCAGCCTCTCTACCACCTGAATTTTGGCTTTGCCCCTTCAGCTCTTCATCGTGACCCTTCCCAGGGATTGACCTATCACTCGAAAATGAAGGGGTAGAGCTCTTTCGACGAAAATTGATCTTCGCTTTCATTGTACTTTGGAAACAAAGCCAGGCACCATAAGGTGCCACATACCCTTTCGTTCGCTCCATGCTTGTCAAACCATCCGTGCACTCCTTCACTAGATGCCCGATCAATCCATAGTGATAGCAGTAATCTGGAAGACTTTCGTAAGTCATTGGTATCCAGCATCCTCCCATTGGCCCCTCGATATTGATTTTTAATCCCCTCCGAATAGGTTGAGTGATATCATATCTAACCTTCACCCGAAGACTCTCTCCCCAACACAAACCATCTGCATCACTATCGACCTCGTCGCACACGCCTACAACATTCCCCAACCTCTGCACCATAGCCTTGGTCATACATTCCAAAGGAAGATCATAGAAGTGGGTCCAAAACGACACAAAATTGAAAATCAATTCAGACAATTTTACCATCTTTGGAGGCTTTTGAAGTATCAACAATGCTTTATCAAAAGACCATGGCCCCAACTTAAGGATCCTATCACATTCTTTTTCTGATTCAAAACGAAACAGAGAAGTATTTTGTTGCGCCTCAGCTTAATAGCTAGAGGTTAAGTGCAAGTGCACACTTTCACAAGTAATAATCTGGAAATATTCCAAGTTCGTCTCCACAGGGACTAGTTTTCTTTTAAAAGTGATTTTGTAAACTATTGGAATGAGCAATCAGAATTGTGATAAAAATTGGTGAGATTGGTTGAACACGAAAATCACACGAAAATAATAGAATTTAAAAGGCCAACCCCTACTACTGTTTAGTTCTAAACTGATGAATTACACCTACCAAATGTGCCCGTAATTACACCCAATTTATGCAAACTGGTTCAACTCCTATTCCATATCTCTTTTGGTTTGTTTAGAAGTTTAGGCTAGTGTTTACATATGTCTATGCAACTCTAGAATCCTAAATAAATTAAATGTCAACTTACGTTTAACGGGAAAGAGAGCTTATGTCTAGGATCTTGTTTTAGTTCTTATTTCTAAGTAACTTCTCGTTTTACCTTGATGAGATCTGTTTGACTCTAACCTTCTCAGAATTAAATTCAAACTAGTGTGATTTAAACAAGTGGCCAACAAGGAAAATCAACTAGATAAATTGTATCAATCAAGATAAGCAAAGAGAGCGTAATATGTCGTGCTCACTGATAGATGTAATTTATAGTGATAAGAACTAAATCATTCGTAGGAGGGTTGAAGAAATAATTTAGCTACTCATGGAAGTAAAATAAACAACAAAACAAGAGAATGTAACAAAGTGATGCATTTTCATTGAAATGGAAAGGAAAGTACAAACTTAGAACAAATAGAAAAATAAACAAAAATAATTTTAAAAACAATCAAGGAAGAACAAAACTTAAAAACTGGAATTAAAACTTAGAAGCTAAAGTTGATAAAAATTAGAAAGAAAAAGCAAAGCATGGAAAATGAGATGTCTTGAAGTGATGTTTGGGAGCTCTTTTGTAGGCCATGGAGGTAACAAGATGTTGAGAAATGCATGGGAGGTTGGAACCAAATGAGGTTGTAGAGATTTTAGGAACTAATAACAAATCTTGGACCAATTACTTGGTCAAAAGTTGTTATTCCAGTTTTGACAATCTAGGCATCGAATGTGGCTGAAGCATTGTGAAGCTGGAACTTTCAAAGTAACTTGGCTGGCTCATTCCTCTAGTCAGCTAATGTGCAATGTGCCTGACACATTTTGATCATCAATCTTCACTTTTTCTTACAAAATAAGCATATTTACACAAATTAGCCTTCATTTACCGATAATTGAATTCCAAAGTCCCTAATCACAAATTACGCACATTTTTCCTAAAATATATGCTTGAACATACATTTTTCATCATAATTAACTCCCAACTAAACATGTAAACTATTCTTTTTAGCCTTTAATCAAGTCTTATCACACCACAAACTTAATATTTTGCTTGTCCTCAAGCAAAAACAACAATTATGAAATCAATAATAAGCATGCAAAATTCAAGAATAAACCAAACATCAAGCAGAGTCGAGTAATTTGCTCATATGGTGTCTCAGGAGGAACGTCAAAGCTTTAATCCCTACTACTTTTCTAAAGCACAATCATCATTAAGCCACCTTTGTTTAAAAGATAAAAGCTTTTCAAAATCTTCTATTGTCTAACTCAGAAAACTTTTTCAAATCAGTGAGGGATTCTCTAGGCTGACAACCAATCCGAGCTTGTTGATTAATGAGTTGCACAAAGTCAAGCTAAATCAAAGTTGCTACTATAAAATTACGAGTATCCTTAGGTGAGACTCTTTTCGAAACAGAGTGGGAACTGAGTTAAGGTAAGCTTCCTTATTTTTATTCTCTCTCTTTTTTTTTTGCCTCAAAGTTTCTTCTTTCACGCTTTTGTCTTTCTACACTTATTTTCATTTTGCTTTTCTTTGCAAAATTTTCTATCACTTTTTCCTTTTTTTCCTTTTGTCACTTTTTCTTGTTTCAAGAGCACAAATTTTTTCTTGTTTTTCCACACTTTTTCTTACCTCTCTTATATTTTGGTTCACTGCAATCTATTAGGCTTGCTTACGCGACTCCCCCATACTTGAGGTAAGCGACTCCCCCAAACTTGAAGGAGACAGTGTCCTCACTGGTTTTAAGTGTGAAAAAATTTTGGTGGTGCGTAAAAATTTTTTTACCATTAAAGGACAAGAATCCTCTTAAAAGACCTAAAAAGTTTAAAGGTTAAAACTAAAGAAGCAGAAATGAGTTTATCTTAAAACAACGTGGCAAATGAGTCATAGCTTGATCTAAATAGTAGAAAACAAAGCTCATGCATATTCCTAAATATCATCATTGACATGAGAAAAAAAAACAAGAACCTACTCAAAGATGGTAAATCCAAGACTTGTCATGCGTAAAATTGATAAGACAAATTGTGCATTCACTTGAAGATTCACAAAAAATAAAGTGGGGCAGCAGTAGTCTTGATATGCATGAGAATAAAACTCTAGGCCAACACAAAAACACAATCCACAACTGTTTGCAGCATGCTTCCGGATAAACAAAATCAAAACTACAACCTATAATCATGCCTAACTAATAAACTACCTAGCAACAAAAAATAATAATAATAATCAAAACTAAAAAAACAAGAGAAAAAAAGTAAGGGGATCAGAAACTCCCTGATTCTCTGTCATCTTCAAATGGTTCGGGATTGGGCGAAATCAAACCCACCCATGGACATGTAATGAGCGACTATCGACTGTGGTGTGCGGCGGTGGACAGTGAGTGCGGTGGTGCTGATGAGTGCAGCCCCTCGGGATTATGACAGACCACCATGGACTTTCTTCATTGGATGATTGGGAACATCGGCGACCCACGGGATAAGATGACGATGAAGAATCGGAGCTCCGGGGTGAGATGGTAAGGTTCCCATGGTGAAAAGATGGAAGAAAGAATGAAGGGGGGTGGGGTTTGCCTTCAAAGAAGAACAAAAAAGAAAAAAAATGTGAATTTTGTTTTGTTTTTTAATTTTTTTATTATTATTAAATTCTTTATTTAAACAAAACAAACCTTAGGTAAAAAACCTTGGCCCAATTTATTTGTTTTAAAAAAATGAAAAGCCCAAAAAAATAAAACTCTCTTCTTTTTTTTTTCCGAAAACTATTGTGTTTTTTTTCCTCTTTTTTTTAACAAAATAATGCATGAATAATAAAAAGAAATATATTTGGTTAAAATAACTTGGGCCTTAATTGTGGTTTTGTTTAACAAAAATTGTTTTAGGAAATACAAGCTCAATTAAGAAAATAAAAACAAAACCCAAATTTTCTTTATTTACAAAGTGTTTAGAAATTGTAAGCCCAATTAACTTCATGAGAGACAAAATCTTTTTTTTATTATTATTAAGAAGTTGCTAATAATTTTTGTTTTCAAAATGACAGAATTATTTTAAAAAAAAATTTTAGAAAACATTTTATTTTAGAAAAGAAAAAATACTTCCTCCTTTAAGTTAATTAACCATATCAAGGTTCTTACTCTACAGGAAAATCAAACAAAAATCAATGAGTTATTTTTTTTAATTAAAATAAACTTCAAAACTAAAAATAATAATTCACAAAAGAGTGTCCCTCCAATCAAGCTCATTCGACCTCTCTTCTTTAACTGCCATGTCGCAGTTTCTCTTATTCAAAGCACAATATGCTTGAATGTCCAGCTCGAGAGGGAGGTAACTTACTTGTATGCATTTGTTTTTTAAAATGGGAATTTTGGTTATTGCTTCTGCATAAAATTCATCATCGGAACCTACCTCATCTTCTCCTATTTTTCCTCCATTTTATCCTTGAAATGTGTGGTCAGCTCTCCCTTCTTTATATCTCAATTTGTATCTAAAGAATGTCGAGGGAAAGGAAAAAGTGGTCCAAGATTGAGAGGTGATGGGTTTAGGTCCTTTGCAACCTTATGCTTAATTACCTCTACTGGTTGCTCTTGTTCAACTTCCTTATAATTTCCTACCTCGTTCATCACATTAGGGGATGGTGGGTCATCATTGTCCACTAGAAGTTCTACTTCGTCATGTTCGAGCTTGCTCCATACACTCATTGCCTCACTTTGTTGTTCCCCTTCTTGCTTTGGGATCTCCGCGTCATTAAGACAAGCTGTTGGTGGACTATTCCTCAGCTCAGCAACCAATTGATCTATTCGGATATGCAGGTTGCGTACTGCTGCATCATTTCGCGCCATAAAATCTATCATGTTGTTGCGTACTGTTGCCTCATTTCTCGCCATAAGATCTATCATCGTCTCTTCAAGGCAAGACATTACCCACGATTGTATTTGCTTTAGATCCCTTGGTTGATCGTACTCCTGCTGAGGTTGTATTGGAAATTCTTGTGGGAATGCATGTTCATATGGATAGCTACTTTCAAGTTGTTGCTCTCCCCACAAGAAATTCGAATGATCCCTCCAATCTTGGTGGTAGGAATTTGAATAAGGAGTGAACTCTTGTTGAATCCTTGGTGGATCTGGATAATAAAGAGATGTAGGATTAGATTCACAATATTCAACTGAATGGCAATTATCACCACAATATGAACAAAAATATTGATTAACAGGAGCTATGAACGAGTCATTGGTAGAAAAAATTGAGGATCTATTTCAATCACTCCTGCTAGCTATTAGCTCAATACAAGTAACCTCTCATACTTTTCATTTTCTTCTCTTTTTCAATTTTTTTTTTAAATATATGTTCACGCTTTAACCTCTTGCAACTTTTTTTCCTTGATCTTGGGATCGTATGGTAGCAAGTGCGGATTTGTGCTCATGCATTAATGCTCACTTTTGAGGTTAGATAGGGGGATATTTTCAGAACAGAAACGGTGGAGTGATCGCACACAAAAACAAATTACAAAGCATAAATTAAAATGAAAACAAAGTCCCCGGCAACGGCGCCAAAAACTTGTTGCGCCTCAGCTTAATAGCTAGAGGTTAAGTGCAACTGCACACTGTCACAAGTAATAATCTGGAAATATTCCAAGTTCGTCTCCACAGGGACTAGTTTTCTTTTAAAAGTGATTTTGTAAACTGTTGGAATGAGCAATCAGAATTGTGATAAAAATTGGTGAGATTGGTTGAACACGAAAATCACACGAAAATAATAGAATTTAAAAGGCCAACCCCCTACTACTGTTTAGTTCTAAACTAATGAATTACACCTACCAAATGTGCCCGTAATTACACCCAATTTATGACTCCTATTCCATACCGCTTTTGGTTTGTTTAGAAGTTTAGGCTACTGTTTACATAGTGTTTACATATGTCTATGCAACTCTAGAATCCTAAATAAATTAAATGTCAACTTACGTTTAACGGGTAAGAGAGCCTGTGTCTAGGATCTTGTTTTAGTTCTTATTTCTAAGTAACTTCTCGTTTTACCTTGATGAGATCCGTTTGACTCTAACCTTCTCAGAATTAAATTCAAACTAGTGTGATTTAAACAAGTGGCCAACAAGAAAAATCAACTAGATAAATTGTATCAATCAAGATAAGCAAAGAGAACGTAATACGTCGTGCTCACTGATAGATGTAATTTATTGTAATAAGAACTAAAACATTCGTAGGAGGGTTGAAGAAAAAATTTAGCTACTCATAAAAGTAAAATAAACAACAAAACAAGAGAATGTAACAAAGTGATGCATTTTCATTAAAATAGAAAGGAAAGTACAAACTTAGAACAAATAGAAAAATAAACAAAAATAATTTTAAAAACAATAAAGGAAAAACAAAACTTAAAAACTGGAATTAAAACTTAGAAGCTAAAGTTGATAAGAATTAGAAAGAAAAAGCAAAGCATGGAAAATGAGAGGTCTTGAAGTGATGCTTGGGAGCTCTTTTGTAGGCCATGGAGGTAACAAGATGTTGAGAAATGCATGGGAGGTTGAACCAAATGAGGTTGTAGAGATTTTAGGAACTAATAACAAATCTTGGACCAATTACTTGGTCAAAAGTTGTTATTCCAGTTTTGACAATCTAGGCATCGAATGTGGCTGAAGCATTGTGAAGCTGGAACTTTCAAAGTAACTTGGCTGGCTCATTCCTCTAGTAGGCTAGTCTGCAATGTGCCTGACGCATTTTGATCATCAATCTTCACTTTTCCTTACAAAATAAGCATATTTACTCAAATTAGCCTTCATTTACTTATAACTGAATTCCAAAATCCCTAATCACAAATTACGCACATTTTCCCTAAATTATATGCTTGAACATACATTTTTCATCATAATTAACTCCCAACTAAGCAGGTAAACCTACTCTTTTTAGTCTTTAATAAAGTGTTATCGTATTTCTACCAATCCCTTCAACAGCGAAATGATTCCTTGCTTTCCAAAGAGGCTGAAATACTCTCCTCAGAACTTCCCCGGAAATAACTCGCTGAAGTAGTAATTTCCCAGCTAGACATGCTTCCAGTTGCCTTTCCGCTCACTTCGTCGCTCCCAGATCAATATCCACTGTTACCTCCTCTTCTACAGATGTTAGCTTGAACTTTTTCCAGTCTTCCAAGAGATCCGTTGTCCCCATTCCTATCCAGACACAAGACAACGACAGAAATTCCAACAGCGCTCAAAACCCCAAGGTTTTGGAAACCACAGTCAAGAACTGACATATGCTCTCATACTCCTCGTAGAGAGAAGAAAAAAATTTGAAGACTACTTTTAGATCTATTGAAAGTACAATACAGAAGGTTGTTCATTGGACATTTAAATTATTATTTATTACTCGCAAATTTTAACTAAATTATCGTGAATTAATTTATTATTATAATTACCATTAACTAATTTTCTTATTTAATTAATATATTTTATTAAAAGAAAATTAACATATTTTAAAAGAGAGAATATGTTAAGCTGGAGAGTAACGATGATGTAGCAAATTTCTAAAGTTGGATAAGATTGTGACACTCAAAACAAACATAGCTCTAATTGGCATAAGTTCGTATATTCGAATCTTCACCCCACATGTTGTACTTAAAAGGAAAAAAAAATCTAATTCATACTTGATCTCCACTTTTAAAACAATCAACCAAATCACGTAAGAAGTTAAATGATAATTTTTTTAGTATGGAGTACCTACTCTCTATATTTACACTAATGTTTTTATTTTTATAATTTATAATTATATATTTAATGTTGAAGGGTCTTATTATTTTTAAATGATTCTAATGTGGCGAAGGATCAACATCGAATGGGGTAGTATATCTGAACTCACCTATATAGTACTGAAATTTTACTAAAGTTAATCTAACTATACTCTTAATGAGTTGACATTCTAGGGTCAATCTAAGCATAACTCAATTGGTTAAAATCATATATCCTCGACCTAAAGGTCATGCTCAAATCCCCACCCGATCCACGTATTTTCTTGAACTAAAACAAAGTTGGCACCCTAGCCAAATTAAGCTCTATGTCTCCCTTTTGCTCCCTTCCACTTTCTCTGAACTTACATCTTTCTCTCTCTCCCCACCTATTTAAATATCTCTCTCATCTTCTACAACAACCTAACTAGGACTCCACCTAAGACTTTGAAGTGGACGAACACTCGACCTAACGAGCGAACATGGCGAGCGACCAAATGAATTATTCACAGATTTCCTTGCCTGTTGGTAGGTCAAAGCTATCCAAGTGATCGATCTCCTCTAGAAACGAAAAAATACTGAAATCGGATTTTCTTTTGGTACTATATATACTTAGACTTGACTTTACCACCATAACAAAAATCAAAATGAATTAAAAGGAAAAAAAAAGAGAACTCTTGTGATTCGAAATGGCTACAACGTGAAGGAAGGCAAAGAAGTCCATTCGATTTTTATTTTGCCTTCGCTCTCTCATGCACCCGCCTTAGGTGGGCCCGATCCCGTTATTGAAAAAATTTCAGTTTGAAAAAATTTGACTTTTGTAATAATATATTTTATATTACAATATTTAAGTTTGACTTTCATTTGAATTATGCTATTTTTGTAAAAGTTAAAAAAAAATTGCCATGTTTGAAATTGTTATTTTAGTAATTGCCTTTATTTTTTAGTTACTCAATATTGAACTTTGATACAATCTCCTTTCCCACACTAGGCCACTGTCGTAAATAGAATCACATGCCATATATTCCATAGGATAGCATCTTGTAATAAGAGACAATTAATTGAAGAGAATTAACACAACTATAAGAGCTGAATTAAAACTTTTAAAATTATAAAAACAATTAAAATTTGCAACCTTAAAGGAGTGAGAGGGATGAACAAGGTTGGCTAAAATTTTTTCGAAAATATAATTTTTAATTCAAAGATATAACCTTTTAACCAATAATTACATTTTTTTCATAAAAATGCTTAAGTATTAAAGATTTTACAAAAGGCTGACAACAAAATTATTTCTCAAACTAATGATATGAGATTATGTATCTTAATAAAATTTCATATATTTATGTCGCAACGTCATCGCGACGCGGAGCGGTCGACGTCATTCCCTGAAGGATCTCTTTCGAGATAAGGGTTTGGAGTCGCCACCAATCATCTACGAGGTGTGATTTGTTACCTATTTTAAAAACTTGGTCTGCGAGATTTTAGGTTCGAGAGTCGACTGAGCTTAGAAGAGGTGTTCCTACGACACCCGTTCGAAAACGGTACCACATAAAAAAAATCATGACACATATAAAAACTCGAACTTTTAATATGGTTGTTAAAATCTAAGCTTTTGCCACTGTGCCAAGACCTTAGGATACATTTTAATTGTTTTTTTAAATACAAACGTTTTATTTTTAAACTTTGTTTTAAAAAAGAAAACAAAACTATAAATGAAGGGAAAAAAATATTAAGAAAAATATTTATTTTATTTTGAGTTTGAAATTCGTTTAAAACTTTTTATTTAAAAAATCTTAAACTTATTTATAGCATCATTTATTTTAAAACAAGCTCTTGCTTAATTTATAATTTGGGGATTATTTATTTTTATTTAACACTTTCATTCACTTTTGAAATAAAAAATCTACTTTTAATATTTTCCTAAAAAATATATATCTTTTATTTTTAAAACTCAACACTCGTTGATTTAGGAAAAAAAGAAAATTATTTTAAAATCAAAATAAAATCTTTTATATTTTAATAGAAGACTCATAAAAAGACCTGTATAAAAAAAACTGAAACAAAACCTTCTTTAAAAAGAAAAACAAAATTACAAAAGAAAGAAAAAAAAACTTATTTTAAAGGTTAAACAAAAAAAAGTAAATTTCTTTTACCTTTAAGAAAACAAAGTTTTCCTTTTCTTATTTAGGAGCTTCTTCTTCTTTTTCCATAACCCACATTCACGGTGGTCGTAATGGGGGACTTTGTCAGAGTGCCGCTAATCGTGGAGGTGTAGATTTGGGTGGGTTTGTCGTTGGAGCTGCTGTCGCCGCCGATTTGCCGTGCCGGTCGTCGGAGTCTGTTGTGCCGGTGTGTTCGGGAGTCGTTGTGGCCGTCGGAGGTGTGGGGTTAAGAGAGAGGATTGGGAGTGGAAATGGGGAACAAGATGAAACGTGGAGAGAGAAAGAAAAAGGAAGAAATAAGAAGGTAAAAAAAAAAAAACAATAATGAGGGTTTGAAGAGAGAGAAAGGAAGGAAGAAACAAAAAGGTCAATAATGGAGGTTTGAAGACAGAGAACTGAAGAAAGGAGGAAATAAAAATAGAAGAAATGGGTGTTTAACGAAGGGAAACGTGGTTTTCTCTTCTCCTTTTCTCTCATCCCCTTCTGTCTGGCCTTACCTCTTAAATACCCAAAAAAGTAACGGTATCAAAAATGATTGGAAGAAGAACATGGAGCAAAAGCCACGTAACACGGTTTTGACAAGAAACCAAAACAAACTTAAAATCAAATATTAATAAATAGAAAATTTTTTTATCTAAATTACAACAAATCTATTAAAAAAACATTATTTAAAACTAAATCTTTATTTATTATTATTATGTTTAATCAAATTCTTTTAAAACAAAAACTTGTTTTTAAAAATTAATTTAATTAAAATTTTACCTTAAAACTAATAATAAGATAAAATATGTTATTTTTAATGAAAACAAATAAAATAAAATTTTATAATATAAAATATTAATGTTAATGTTAATGTTAATAATAAAAAAATAAAATTTGAGCCGGACCAAATGCGGTGTCTACAATTTATATAATTACAATAGAACACGAAGAAAATGAGTAAATAATGCTAAAAGTCACTCAAAATTTTGTAGAGTCGAGAGAAACAATCCATAACTTTTCCAGACTTTTATTTAGCTTATTTTTCATGGATTTCAATTGGTATTAAATAATAGAATGAAATTAAGAAAATATTCCAGTACTACGACCACGGGAGAGTATGAATACTCCTTCTATTGGGAGAAGTTGACCAGAAGCGTGCCACGTGGAGGAGAGGACATGTATTCGTGATCTCGCCCCAATGAATCGAGAGAGAACGACTTGGAAAAGATGGCCAGAAGAGAGGACTATGGTTTGGAAGCCCTCTGACCCCATGCCGCCCCAAGTTTAACGACCTACAATTCGATTCACCTGTCCTCAACTACCTACGGTTTGGTACACCTACTCCCCAACTGCTAGTCAAATGTCTACAGGATTCACAGACTAACAAATAGGAGACTGCACCCCAACAGATGATATCATATTATAGCTCGGCCTCCTAATCTAAGTCGAACCAAAGAATAACTTGAGCATCAGAGTGTCTGATCCTCTTGTACAGGTATTCTTGTGCCCAACGATACGTGACACCCCTCGACCCTGTAGGTCTTGCCAATGACCGACCTGACCAAGTTGGACCTTAACTCATTTTACTTGCACAAATACCTTCCATTCATTACTTGTTATATTAACATCATATCAAAAATTGTGTATGGTCCACGAACACTTATCTTTTATTATTATTATTATTAGGAAAAAACTTCCCTCCTCAAAATTCAAGAGAAAGTTCCTCCAATCTTTCATATTGACAAATGTTTTTTTAATTTTGTATAATTCTTACGTGGTCCACTTGTCTATATCTTACTAGACCAAACAGGAATTCAGAGGAACTTCCCCTAAATCTTGGGAAGTTTTATCCTACTCCTTTCTTCTCCTTATTATTATTATAATAATAATAGTTCTGGTCCACCGACATTAAAACATTATTCATAAATGCAAAATCCTAGTGGGACAAGTAGTGCTCCAAATTTTCTTGAAATTTAGGGAACACATGGCACAATCTAGTGGGTTCAAAAACATTTTATTTTAAACTTTATTTAACGGAGGAAACATGACAAGTCTAACCAACGAGAGGTTGACACGTTATAACTGGAAGAGGAAAGATTATTGTAGCAATAAGAGAGAGAATAAGGTTTAGGTAATTTGGGAAAACGGCTAATTAGAGGAGGAAAAGAAATTAGGTTTTTTCACAAATTGATAAATTTGATTTTTTTAAAAAAATAATATAATAAAGTTATGAGGCCACGTGTCACGCTCATATCCATCATCCCTACGTTGGTTAAACATCGTCCGTCCAATTAATTGAGCTCCCTATAGTATTCGCTCTTTTTTCTTTCTTTCTTTCTTTTTTTGAAAATTGTTTTTAGATCCTTTGAAAAATTTTGAAAACATTTTTATGTTTTGACTCTGTTTCAAATTTAAATTTGAAACTTTAAAATAGGAAATTATATTAAAAAAATCAAAACTTTAATAAATATATTATTTCCGTTTGATAAACTTATTTTATTTTATTAAAATTAAAATATAACATAATTAAATTAATAATTATATAAAATTTATAACATATATATTAATTAATAATATTTTAGATTGAACTAAATATTTAATTAATAACTACTCTAAGTTTACAAATATACCCATCTAGAATAATTTCTTAAATTGAGATTCAATTTCCAAATATTCCTCCAAACACATATTCGAAAATACTGAGATATTTTCGGATCACCAACCAAACGCATCCTAATTACATCTGCTCTTTATAATTTCTCCCAATTAACAAAACTGTGTGAGATTAAATTTTTTAAGACATAAAAGTTAACACTTAAAATACAAAATTGATTAGTACCAAATTTATTTTTTATCATCAAAATATTAATTAATTAGAGAGTAAAGGCTAAACAACCTAACAAAACTATAGAAATGAGATATAAACTTTCAAATTTAAGAACCAAATTTTTAATCCAAACTTTCTAACTAATTTTCACATTTATTTTTGTAAAAATAATGAACAATAGTAACTCTACTATTATGGATTAATTTATTTTTTTTTTAATTCAGCTTTTGGTATGACTTTTTTAATGTGCAAAATGACAATTGAGTGGTTGCAACCACATTTTTTCTTGCTGGTTAGTTACGTCTAATCCTTAAGCTTATTTCAAAAGCTATATCTTCAAAATTATTTTTAATTTGGATACGTTCGAATTAATTATGACAAAAAGTAATTGTTTTTTTAATTATGATAAAAATATTTTTAAATTGTTAAAACGTGTTTCTACTCTCTTTTTTTAGTAAAAAGTGTTTCTTTAAGTACAAGCTTAGCCAAAAAAAAAAAAGTGCAAGCTTAGCTACCATTTTAAAATGTTGTTTTTTAAAGTTGGTGTGGAGGCAAGATCATCGACTACCACGTGTCGCCATGAGGAGACTATGTCAATCTGATCGATCACGTAGACAAAGGGATGGACGCACACAAAGGGAAGTATCTCCAGTCTCCAACCGACCTATGTCACCATGATCTACGGAAGGACATAAATGCGGTTAAAAGTTATCTGTAATCCCTTGACGTCCCTCAATCTACAATGTGCATTACAGGAAAATGTGCCAACGCTCTCCCGACTTGCCTATAAGACGAAACGTAAGCACACAGGTAAGTTAATCCTGACAAAAATACCTTGATACTTATTTCGATACTGATTTGAGCATCGGAGTGCTCAATCTTTTTTTTTTAGAAAATGAATTCATTAAAACAAAACTCAATATGCCATTACGGCTACAAAAATTTTCAGATCAGCTTCAACCTGCTGTTTGAGAAAAAGGGGAAAATTAGAAAGCCATAAGAACGCTCGTCCCATCTTTACACTTTCCCTCGCTAGGGCATGAGCAGCAGAGTTTGATTCTTTGTAGACATGGTGAAACGACACCAACTCAAAGGAGTTTGACAACGCCCGAATATCAGATATTCAATTTGCAGTCTCATTTCGAGCAAATGTGTCTTCGCAAATCAGATTGATGGTATTTAGCGAATCAGATTCCACAATCACCCGAAGAATCCCTAACACAAAGCAAGTCTTAGCCCTTCACGAATCGCAGCAATTTCCACCATCTGAGGACTTTTCCATGGGACGACATCAACCAAAGTAGCCAAAACAGTCGATTTATCATCTCTAAGCGGTACACAAGTCCCGTCAGTATTTATCTTTACCACCCTCGTAGGAGGAGGAGCCCAGACATTCTGACGGGGTACCATCCTCCTCTAATTTCGTAAAACATCCTTCTCTATCAATTTTAATTCTTCTGCGTAATCCATAATCCAATTAACCTTGACAGAGACCCTCTAAAATTCGACTATTGTGGACCATCAAATTTCTACCATTCCAGATAGCCCAGCATGCAATACTTGTTAGGGTGAGTTCGGATTTGGAAATGGTGCACATCCAATTAGTCCAGCGATCGAGGAAGCTGTCGTTAAAGCAGCCCCAAACCACCTTGTTCTGAAATAAACATTCTCAAATTCGGCAGGCTCTTGAGCATCTTACAAGACAAATAGGACAATAAGGTAAGACCTCCAATCCTTTCTTCTATAAATTTGATATTATAGGAATCACATTGTGACACACTTTCCATAGGAACACTTTTAATTTTTGAATGCATACTTTCCACCAATCTTTGTTACTGCTGTTGCTAGAGGAATGGTGTGTACTCAGTTGGAAGCAGGTACAAGCGAAGTACTCAATCTTTATCTTGCGAGTCCCTCTATTGATTAAAAGATTCGCGTGATGAAGATATTTCATGCCAAACAAAAGTTAAAAGAATTTAAAAGTCTCAAAGGAAGTAATTATAAAAAAATTTTCTTAAAAACTTCATTATTTTCTTCTTAATTTTTTTTTCCGCTCACATGTGTATGATATAGGAAATAAATTATAACATAATTTTATCATAATAACAAAAATTAATAAATATGTAATAAAACTAGTAACATTAGTTGACGAAAAAACAAATTGAATTTTAAAGTATTTTAATTTCTCTTTTTTTTTTCTTTGGAGAAAAGTAGTTTCTCCTAATTACTATTGCAGATATCTATAAAAAAAAAAAGAAATATTGGAAGAAAAAAACTATTGATAGTCTAAATGATCCTATCATAGATAAATTTTATTTAGACAATATTTCCCTTATCTTTAAATAAAATTTTAAACGAAAATTATTATATTAATTTTAGACTAAACATATGTTTTATGTTTTAGTCCATATTATATTTATTGCTTTCTCAATTTAGTATATTTTAAAACTTTGTAAACCTTTTTTAATTATACATTTTTTCTTAATTGATGAAGGTTAAGATCAAGGAGCGGCAGCAAATAAGGACAATTACAAAAATGTGACATATTTTGAAATACATAAGATTTTTGCTAGCGGATTCCCTAAAATTAATGGATAATAAACTACATCACCTCAATTTTAATAGTTTATATAATAAAGAATAAAAATATATATTTTTAATAAAAATATCTTTCAATATTAAACTTTATTAAATTTCTCTCGGCCATATTGCGTTGGACTTAAAAAAAGTATTAATTTTTTTAAAGATTTTTTTAGAAGGGAGAATTTGGACCTTATCACTTTTTTTAGTTCAACAAAGTAGTAGAGGATGGATTAAACCCCTAGTAGATGATTTATCGATCTTAAAAATATTATTGATTAACAAAAATATTTTAGAATAACATACATGAAATCAATTTTATAATATCAAATTTTAGTAAAAAGATAAAAATATTTTTCTTAAAAAAAGGAACATTTGCGAAAATCACTCGTAAATTATAGGGATGGTTACCACCACACCCTCGAACTTACAAAAATTGTTATAGTTAAATCTTTAAATAAATTTTACTTTCAAATCAATACTGAGCAACCTCTCAATTAACGAAATAAGAATTGGTATAAACAAGTTTTGGTTTATGAGTAACAATTTTATTATTCAAGTCAAACCTAGCATAATTAGGTGGTTAAATAAGAATATCGTAAGTTCAAATCTCCATCCACGTATTGTATAAAAAATCAATTTTTTTATTATTATAATAATATTTATAGTTTATAAATAAGGGGTGATTGGTGAAATTGAAACTTGAAGGGCGGTTTTTGAAATTTGCATAAAAATGGAGGATCTAAATAGAAGTGATTTCAAAAAGCAAACAAAAAGATCCAGAATCCCCACCCCGCCGTGCTTCTCTCTCTGAAAAAATCTCTCTCACTGCGTAATCAGTTCAGTTTCAGGAGAGAAGAAATGGAAAATGGCTACGAAGAAGAAGAAAGAGAGGTGTTCTTCAATTCCTGTTTTACTTTTTTCTTGGAGAAATTTTGATTTGACGAACATTCTCTCTTCTTAGTTCACTGATGATTTCTCTCCATTGAATTTCTTACAGGTTGATCCGGCCAAGCCGCCATCATTGACCTGGAACCGTAAGCTCGATTTCACCGGAAAATGTCCCGCGCAGTTCGCTCTCACGCTCCACGACATTTGGCATCTGGTGATGGAAATAAACTGCGAAGAATTTTGTGATTGGACGCCATGGAATTAGTTAGTTCCTTCTTCTTTCGATCCTCTGATTCTGATCGCGTTTCTTTTCGATTTTCTAGGGCTCGTTGGGCTTCCGATTGTGGCGTAACGGCAAGGAAGAAGCCGCCAAAGGAAGAGTAATAACGAGGCTGATTTTTCCGATCAATTCTGTTTTCTGTTTTTCCTTTTTCGCTCATTTCTTGTCTTTTCCGTTTCGTTTCCCATCAGATTCCGATTTTTGATTTCTTTGCGACTCAACCAATCACGTGTCACCACGGCGTTCCGTTAGGTGGAATAGGGTAGGTGTTCTGATTTCCGCCTCCTCCTCCGCGCAAGCCGCCGCGGCTGCCGTCTGATCTTTCCTCATTCTGACATTTGAAAGCATTCAACATCGATTTTAGTGCAGGAAGCATTGGGCGGAGTTACAGAGGAGAGTTTCAACGTTTTCAAATGTTCTATGGACCGAGTGAAGATCAACCAGTTTTAGCAAATCAATTCTCTGTCGGTCAACTAACTGAACTCTGCTCTATAAACTTGTTTCTTCTTCTTCTTTTTTTCCTTGTTTTCATTGAATTATTGGATTGAAATCAACATTGTTCTGTTTTAGGTATTTGTTTCACGCCCAAATGGCAAAAGATTCTCGACGGTACTATGCTCTGCCAAAGCCAAACCACAAGAATCCAAGTAAGTTACTGTCCATACAGTAAAATAGCTTTTAATTAGTTTTTCTAGCTTAATTAATATCGACTTTGGATCATTATTTGTTTCTTCATCCATATCCATAATTCACACATCTAACATTTTAAATCAAATTAAAGACTAAATCTAGCTTGAATGCTCAAGGTTTCGAGTTAATTAGTACCGATTTTGCATAGAATAAATCTTGCAGTATTATTTCTTCTCTTATTTTACATTTCGAGGCTTTTACCAGAGATGGAAAGCACGACGGCATAGAATCATGGGATTGGAATTTGAGTGGTGAAAATTGTACATACCATGCTTTGTTTCCCAGGGCTTGGACAATCTATGATGGTACAATACAACTTATTAATCAGTAAAATCCTGTTTACATCATTTGAATCATCTCCCCTGTTTCTTCTTTTTCTTCTCCATGTTCTTGTGATTTTGTTTTGTACCAGGCCAACCGGACCCGGATCTTAGAATTGTTTGCCGTCAAATTTCGCCATTTCTTCCTAACAATTACAAGGAGAGCAGTTTCCCAGTCTCAGTGTTTACATACAATGTATGGCCATTGACATGAAAACTGAAACCCATCTGACCAAATTTGATGTTTAAACTTTTATGAAAAATTGCTGTGGTTGTTGGTTTATTATGGCAGCTATCCAATGAAGGTGAAACTTCTGCAGAAGTCACTTTGCTGTTTACTTGGGCTGTAAGTGTTTCCAAATCCTTTTTCTACAATGGGTTCATTTTGATTCAGCAGTAAAGCACTTTCTTGCCTGACTTTTGGGCTCTGTTTCTTACCTTTCAGAACTCAGTGGGTGGAAACTCTGGACTCTCTGGCCATCACTACAACTCAAAGATTGGGTAAGGACAGGGAAGTTGCTTTTCATGGCTAAAGAAAAAAACCCTTTTTTCTTTCCTTCGGTATACATGTGCCTCATGATAAAAAAAAAAAAAAAAAAAAAAAAGTCATTTCTATTAAAATATCGAAGGAAAAAGGAAAATTAAAATATTATGATAAAATTTGAATATTTTCAAACTAGAGTGATCAAATTGAAACCAACTACTTGCCTAAGTGTCTAGTTTCAATTGAAAAGTTACCCTTTTAATGGGAAGTTTTTTTTATATCACTTTGAAAGGTTAAAAGGGCAAAATTGTAACTAGCTAGACGCAATAGTAAAGTAAGGATATTTGGCATACTTCTAACTTTTTTTTAGGTATCAATTAAACCTATGAGTGCATTTACGTCGCGTTGAACCAAATGTGAATAATTTGACCTAATTTGATGCTTGCAAATATGACTAGTTTTCAATAATTTAGTCTTCAAGGGATATTCAGGTTAACAAAGATTTGAAGTCTCTTGATCATATAGATTTAGAGGTCTTAGCTTCAAACATTATGGTGAAATTAATATAAAAAAAAATCTTGATGTCTCTCGAGTCTGGATTTTGAAGCGGGCATGGGTGCTTTTGGATAAGGAGAGCAAAACTCCAACTCCTAGTTATAAATAATAATAATAATTTTCATAGAATTTATAGCTTCTAATTTTCAACGTTGGACTTGTGAGCAGGGTAGAGGATGGAGCTCGCGGAGTTCTTTTACACCACAAGTTAGTACTTTTTCTTTTTTTCATTTTAAGAATCAACTTCTGTCATTCAATTTCTTCCAAAATTGTTAATCTTATTTTCAAAAAATAAGTTTACTCGTTCGCAATTTATTTATTTTGTTATATATTATTAAAACTGTATCCTAGTTTTAAAAAATTAGAATATATATAAGTTTCAGAAATTAATTTTTTGCTTTTTGAAATTTAGATAAGAATTGGAAAGTACTTTTTAGAAAACGTGAGAAGCAAAACAAAAGAATTGTGAAGACACTTATCAAATTTTGGGGAAAAAAAGGATCATGACCCCTGCAGATTCAATTAAATCGTTTTTATTATCTTTTTTCAGTAAAAACGAAATATTATAATATGTCTACAGAACTGCAAATGGACGTCCGACAGTTAGGTACGCTATTGCGGCAGAGGCTACGGATGATATTGACGTCTCCGTCTGTCCTTGCTTTGTAATATCTGGTGACTCCGAGGGCATTTCAGCAAAGGATATGTGGCAACAAATTAAAAATGTTAGTTCTTTACCCCTTTGTTCATATTTCTCTATCTCATCTCTCTCTATTTTTTTTTCCCTTTTTCCCCCTGTTTATAAAAAGTATAATCTTTCACGAGTCTCTCCTTAAAAGGAAAAGAAAATTTCTCATAAGTCGAAGTCTATCCGTTCTTCAAGCCACTTACGAAAACCTTTTTTTAAAAAAAAAAAAAATTGTTTGCTGGGATATTTTCTTGTGTTTTCACTCAATTATTCTAATTCTTTTTTTTAAGAGTAATGTATATTTAAGTCCTCAACATAAACATAACTCAGCAATAATTAGTATTTATTCATTTACTTTGGTTTATTTTAGTTCTTTTATTTTTAAAATGTTCGTTTTGGTCCCTGTATTTTTAATTTTGGTTCATTTTAGTCTCTGTACTTTCAATACTTTTAAAAAGTGATCATTTTGGTCTCTTATTTTTATTCTTATATCTCATTTTTTTCTATCACAATTTCAACATGACACTAAAATCAATATATGTCTTAAAATGTAAACATTACTTTATACTAAAAGTTTTTCATTAGGTATAAAATTTGTGTTAAAATTTTGCAAAGAAGGACTAAAATGATTAATTTTTAAAAGTACAAATACCAAAATGAACATTTTCAAAGTACATGGATTAAAATGAATCAAAGCTTAAAGTACTTGGACTAAAATGAACATTTTCAAAGTACAGAGATTAAAATGAACCAAAACTAAAAGTATAGGGACCAAAATAGTATTTTAATTTTAAATTCTCTTTAATTCGTGCTCTTTTACATTTTAGAACTAGAATATTATATATATATATACCATCATGGTTGGGCACATAGGTCAATAAGGACCAATGTAAGTTTAGACATGGTAGTCATTTACTTAGGGCCCGTTTGATAACCATTTTAGTTTTTGGTTTTTAAAAAACAAAAAACTAAAACATATTTGGTAACCATTTTTAGTTTTTTGTTTTTAAAAAGTTAGAAAATTGAAAATACATATTAGAGAAAGAAAATTTTATGTAGACTAGAGATGACAATGGTGTGGGTGCGAGTGAAGATGCTCTTCCTCATTTTTGAGCTCGTGAAAATTTTTAGTCTCTGTCTCCACCGCGTTCTTGGGTCCGAGAGATGTTCTCGAAAAAAATTATCGGTTTTATAATTGTTTTTAATTATTTTTAGAATTTAACTATAAAAAAAGTGTAATAAATATATATTAATTATTTAAAAATGAAATCGGGGACGGGATTAAGACATGCATTTTCTATTTTTGAGATCCGACCCTATGGAAGTTTTTGTCTTCCCCTAATGTAGAGACATGAAAATAGAGATGTAAATAAACTTTTGGAAGATTAATTTTAGAGAAATAAATAAATATATTAGAAAAAATATAGTGAAAGAAAATTTAAAGACAAAAAGAGAAAAATTTTGGAGAAAAAATAAAGATATAAAGAAAGAGAAAAATTATAGTGGAAACAAATTTAGAGATAAAAACCAGATTCAAAGTATAATTTTCATAGAAAATAAATAAATACAAAGATAAATAAAAGTTAAGAAAATTAAATGGGAAAATAAAATATAATTTTTAGAGGAAAAAATATATTACGAAGTAAAAGAAAAGTTATAAAATATAAAAATTTAGAGAGTAAAAAGTTAGGAAAAATATTAAATTTTTAGAGAGAGAAATGAAACTGATATGTTAGAAAAAAACAAAAATACATAAAAATTTGGAGGGAGACAAATAACAATAAATATTCAAAATATGAAAATTTTATAGAGAGAAAAATAAAGTATGCAGAGAGAAATTTAGAAATAAAAAAAATTAGAGTGAAAAATAATTTTTTAGAGATAAATATGAGAAAGAAAAAAAAAGTTGAGTATTAGAAGAAAAATAAGATTTTAAAAACAAAAACAAGTTTTTGAAAACTATTTTTTTTTGTTTTTGACATAAAATTTCAAAATGGTTTTTGAAAAATAAAAAACATAAAATTGAATTGGTTATCAAACAACCCTGTTTTTGAAAAATTAAAAGCGAAATAGTTTTCAAATGAACCCTTAGTATTTGATATTTTACTTTTCTTTGGATATAAAAAAAATTATATATTTATATTGGAATATTAGAATTTTGTGCTGCTTTTGGTATTTGCAGCATGGGTCTTTTGACAACCTTGGCAGCGTTGGAGGATCTGATTCTGAGGTTTCAAAACGAGGATCTTGCATTGGAGCAGCCATTGCAGCCACCTTGACCGTCCCTTCTGCATCTGCCCGTACGGTCACTTTCTCATTGGCGTGGGACTGCCCTGAAGTGAAATTCAGTGGAAAGACGTACCACAGGTCAGCTGCTTTACTTTATCCTTTTATATCCTCTTGAATGATTAGTCTTACCAAAACAGAGGAAACAAAATTCTCAAGCAATCGATGAAATCAACCGAACCAACAAAAATTGAAGTTAATTAGGTCGACATAATAGATATTGATTGTATGTCCCCATCAGCCAATCAGTCCGAATATTTCATGTGGTTCGATAAATAGTAAAATAGATATATACGCATGATTAAACTACTGTTGAAATTTTTGAATAAAATTAATTTTGATAAAATAAAGGAACACAACTTTTCGTGATAGAACCCTAAACCTGTCTTTTGCAAAGACTTTAGGACATGTCATTTATCAAAAGACATATAACCTTATACCAAAAGATGTGATTATTTGAATGACCACAAATAGTCTATAAATTGTGGTTTCTTTCCGTCCTATTTTGGGAGACAATTGTTCATGAAACCTCAGTATCGTAGAGGGAACAAAACAAAATTATCTTAAAGAAACAACGCTACGTTGGGTTCGAATTGTTTACACTAGCTCTAAAATAGTATGTACATTTATCGTAGGCAATATACCAGATTCTATGGAAGTCTTGGAGATGCGGCTGCAATTATGGCACGGAATGCCATTTCGGGTAAATCTTTCTTTCCTTCAATAATTGTTTATATAAACACTTAAATTCTATTTCCATCTTTTCAATTTATGTCTATTTTTAACGGCTATTTTAATTTTTACTATTAATTTTGTATAGACCATTTATTATAATTTTGACGTGACATGTCCACTTAATTTATTTGATTAATGAATATTTAATGTGGACAAGTTTTTAAAACTACATGTTGTGCGTGTAAAGTTTGAAATTTGGATTAAGGAAAAAACACTATTACTAATTGATTACTCGTTTTTAAAATCACTTTTGTCATTGTCAAAATCACTTCCATTTACATTTATCATGTTTGGCAAATTAAAAAGTCGATTTTAAGAAAGCATAAAATCACTTAAAATTGATTTTTAAGTATCACTTAGGTATAGTAATTTTGGCAAATCAATTATTCTTAATTATTTTTTTCAAAATCACTCGTTCTACCATCATTTCCAAACCCACCCTAAAATAAACAAATGTTTAGGGAGTAAAATAAAATTTAAATGATTATGTTCTACAATTTTAGAACTAAATTTAATGAATTTATGAACATATTATAAAGGGATGGATGTATGATATATTATTGGTGTATTAAATTTGGAAATAGAACATGGAAAGTGGGAATCCAAGATTGAGGAATGGCAAAGGCCAATTGTTGAAGACAAAAGTTTTCCTGAATGGTGAGTGAGATTTTTTGAAAGCAAATTACAACTCACTCTCACTCTCACTTTCATAAACATTCAAATTAAAACTTTTTAATTTAATTTGGTAAATTTTGTAGGTACCCTGTTGCCCTCTTCAATGAGCTATACTTCCTAAATGCTGGAGGAACAATTTGGACAGGTTATCTCTCATTCTCTCCTCTCTTCATAGGAAGACTTGAAAAAATAATAATAATAAAATTTAAGGGCGTTTGATAACGACCATCAATTTGATTTGTACAGTTTTCACATCTTTTATAAATAGATTTGAATTTTTAGTCAATTTTCAAAAACAAAAGCAAAGTTTCGAAAACTGTTATAAAAACTACCTAGCAAAACAAGAAGGAACACATAACTGAAAGTCGCCAAAGCGAGTACAGCTCAGCGGTAATTGGCATATACCTAGGTTGTTGGCATATACCTAGGTTGTGAGTACGAATCCCCTTCCCAACATGTTGTACTCAAAATAATAATAATAATAATAATAATAATAATGTCTCTAAGTTCAATTTTTTAAAACAGAAAAAAAAAGGTTATCCAATACAACTTTAATTCTTATTCACTTTTAAATGGCTAATTATACAAAAATTACTTTTTATGGTGTACAATTATTTTAATTTTTTGTTTCTAATCTTTTAAGTTGTTTTAGAAAACCAATTCTATTAAAATAAATGACTAAGGGAAAGTAAAAGATTGAGGTAAAATCGAAACTTTAAAAATGTTAGGACAAAAATTGAAATCAAGCATATTTCTGTACTATTTAGTTGGGTTCTATTTTGCTCCCAACTTATATAATTTGTTTCAGTTTTATTTCCTAATATTTTAATTGTAAACTTACCTCTGAATTTTAAATAATATTGTTTATTTAGTATATAATAAATTTTATAAAATTTCAAATACGGCTTTGAAAGTTCTATATATTTATTTATAATTTGAACTTTTATTCTGCATTCTAAATAGTTTTTTCTTGTAATATTGTTTTTTTTTTTACACATAACGCACTAATAAAGGTTGATTTGACACAAGAAATAGGCCAATCGAACCAAATAAGACTATGGGGCCAAACAATTTAAGGTATATTATCAACAGGTAATTTTTAATCAACACAAGAAAATGCGAACCGCACACAGCTATTCAAATTTATTGGACCTCTTTATCCTCAATTAAATTAATTAACTTATTGCTTGCTTTCTTGTGTTGAATCATCTCTCATTTATCACATAGCTAACATAAATATAGTTAAGTGGTTAAAATATCCATATTTCTTTTAAGAGATTCTAAATTTAAATCTTCATCCCTGTGGCATGATAATATTTTTTAAAAAATTCTCGTGTTAACATTTAAGGTACTTCTTACTAACGAAGATGTTTGTTAGAATCGAAGTTGATATTTAAAAAAGTAATTTAAACTTTGTTAAGAAATCTTTGAGAGTTGGATCTAAGAACCTTGCTAACAAAAAAAAACCCATAAAACTCAATCCCAAAAATTCAAAAACAATTATGGAATCAACCCAAGAAAAAATTTAAGAACGGATTATTTTGATGATCAATATCAAGAGTAGAGAAGACTCATTTCTAAACTCTTCGAATCATTCCACGAGAGGTATAATCGACATCACTCGAATGATCCTAACATGCAAATTTTAAAGATAGAGGAAATTGCACAAGAAATGGGAGATGAAGCTCTCAACTAAATTAATGAGAAGACTCACTTTTCATTCAACTTCAAATTGTGTCTATATAAAGGAACCTCGAGGCTATATATAGTCATCCTAGTATATCATATGAAAAGTATTAAGCAAATAGAAAGCTTTATAATAAAAAGACTTAACTTAACAAAAATAAAAATATTTGCCAATGAAAACACATAACCTCATTAAATTGGAAAGAAAAGCAAATGAAAAGGCTAAAAAAATGGAGAGCCAACAAAATAAATTAAAATCTTGTCCATAAGAAAAGATGTGAGTGTTTGATTTGAATTTTGAATTGAATGAGTTGATTTTGACTCGTTAGACTAACTTTGACCTTGACCAAGTTGATTTTGATTTGACCTAAAAACATTTAGAAATGCATAACTTAAACCAAATTGTAGCAAATTGTTTCAACATCTTGCATATCTTCCTTAATTCTCATGTTGAGCTTATCAATGCTTGAACACGAAGTAGTAAGACTTGTTCAAGTTTCCTTGCTCTTGGTCTTGTAATCGACCCATGAGACATGATCAAAGGAGCTCTTTGGATCATATCAAACTTTTTTAGATTTAGAAATTAAATAGATACCATTATACAAAATTTGTAATTTTAATTTAATTTAATTTAAAGGTTAAATTACATCTTCGTCCTTATGGATTTATGGTTTGGGCTGTTTTTTTTAATGTAGTTCCTACGATTTAAAAAGTTTCAATTTTATCTCTATGGTTGGGTTTGATTTATATTTGGTCTCTAGATTTGTAACAATTTCAATTAGGTTAATAGTTTAGTCAAATCTCACTTATTGTCTGAATCCATATTTAATTACAGGACATGTTTTCTATTTAAATATTAATGCGATTGTTATTTCTAACTTAGGTGATTATGTAACATACCGATACTAGGGCTTCATTCTGAGCGAAAAAGATAGAGAAAATGAGTAAATTTTTTGGTGGGTAAAAAACAATTGATGGATAATTATAAGATTTTCCCAACAAAACAATTGAAACTTTTCAGAGCACTCACATGTTGTCGTTAAGGATATTCATTTTTCCATGGAGATGGAGCCTGCGGGACAGCCGCGAGTGGAGATGGGGAAAGTTTTTTTCCATTCTTCGTACTGCCTCACTTTATATACATAGATACTTAAAAAAAATCTTATTATTCTTTCTATATATATACATATATTTAAAAAATCGTATTCTTCTCTATTAAATTTTATGAGTGAAAATTAAGCGATTGATAAAAATTTCTTAGAAAAGAAATATTTAATTGATAAATGATTTAAAAATAAAATAATAAATGGGAAAACAATCTCTGTGGGAAACTTGATCCCATGAATGTCTCACGGGGAATCCCCACCTCGATCTTCGCAAAATTTTGTGAAAAATGGAAAATGAAATAGGGGATGGGGATTGGGACAGGGAAGCCTTCCCCGTCTCCGCCCCACCCATGAACATCCTAGTTGTCGTTATAAAAATAACAATAATAATAAAATTGAAAACCATACAAATTAAATTGAAAGTAAATCCAAAACTCCAATCATAAATTTTGTAATTTAACCTAATAAGTAGGTTTAGTTATATATTTTTTTTTTTAATTCTGAAATCAAATCTGCGAATCTCAGACGGATTATCTCCGCTCCAAAATCTATCGACCATTGCCAACGGCGATCAGAAGTACTTCCTCGAAAAGTCGAGATCGGAGCCCAATGGAGCACCGAACGGCGACCACCGAAACGACGTCGCCGTCGATATTCTCGAGCGAATGTCTCAAATCTTCGAGCAAATCCGCGGCGGCGACGGACCCTCCAGCGCCGCATTCGGAACCCGACTGCTTCATCCCGGCGACGAAAACGTCGGCCAGTTACTGTGTGTCGAAGGAAGCCAATACCTTATGTGGAACACTTACGATGTTCATTTCTACTCATCTTTTGCTCTTCTGACGCTTTTCCCCAAACTGGAACTCAGTATTCAGAGAGATTTCGCTGCCGCTGTGTTGATGCACGATCCGAGGAAAGCGAAGATTATGTGTGACGGGAATTGGGTTCCTCGGAAAGTTCTCGGCGCTGTTCCTCATGATATTGGGTTCAACGATCCTTGGTTTGAACTTAATGCTTACAATCTTCTGAACACCACCAGATGGAAAGATCTGAGTTCGAAATTCGTTCTTCAGGTTTACAGAGATGTGGTTACTACTGGGGACAAAAATTTTGCGAAGTCTGTTTGGCCTTCAGTGTATGTGGCCATGGCTTTTATGGAGCAGTTCGATAGGGATGGAGATGGGATGATTGAGAATGATGGGTCTCCTGATCAGACTTATGATTTGTGGACTGTGAAGGGTGTGAGTGCGTACTGCGGGGGGCTGTGGGTGGCTGCTCTTCAGGCGGCTTCCGCGTTGGCTTCTGAAGTTGATGATGAAGCGATTGCTGATTACTTTTGGGTTAAGTACCTGAAGGCGAGAGATGTTTATGATACGTTATGGAATGGCTCCTACTTCAACTATGACAACAGTGGGGGGCCTTGGAGTTCATCTATTCAAGCTGACCAACTGGCTGGGCAATGGTGAGTGAAGAAGGTTATTAGGCTACCCTTTACTTTCTTGCATTTACATTTCTGAATCTCAAGTAGCGAGGTTGATTTTGCTTGATTAGGAACAGGAGTCAAATATGCATAACCTATCGGCTTAAGTTTTTTGTCGAGGGCTGTTTAATATGGTATTAGAAGAGGCGAATCCTGTGGTGACACTTCCTCCTTGTGAAGAAAAAGACTTGCCAACACACTAGGCAGTAGGTTAACTTTCTGGTGTGGGTGTTATTCTTAATGGCTCAAAAATTTTAGTGGTATTGGTATCCACTTATTAAATATAGTAGAAATAGATCAATGATAATACACCATATCATAAAGAAAGTGAGTAAGGGCTCCTATATAGGTTTGTTCCTCTCAATTCATATTGATATTTACTTGGTTTCAGCCTTGCTCGCCCAAGAGATGGCTGGGTGCTAGTGGAGGAGCTGTCCTTTAGTTTGCCTTTTGTGATAAGGGAGTGTTTTCTTTGGCTTATTGGGGTTTGTGAATAGAGGAAATAATAGAATTCTTAGAGGGGTGGAGAGATGTTAGGAGCATTAAATTTCATGTTTCTTTTTGTGCCTCAATGGTTAAGGACTCTAGGTTGGCTTATTTTGCTTGGGCTGTCTTTTTGTGTGCCCCTTGTGTATTATTTTATTTTTATCTCGATGAAAGTCTGGTACCTTTTAAAATATATATATGTACATTGATAGTTACTTGTCGAGCCTTGTGCTAATATCTAAACCCACGGCCACAAGTTAGAGGAAGTGATGAGAATATGAATAGTCTTGTGCTTTTGGGTTGGGTGCAGTTTAACAGTCTCTATTGGCTTTTTTGTTTTCCCCAAATTTTGACTCTGAATTTGCATATCACACTCACAAATCACAGGTATGCTAGAGCATGTGGGCTCTCTCCTATTGCCGATGAAGAGAAGATAAGGAGTGCGCTTGAGAAGATTTACAATTTCAATGTGTTGAAGGTGAAGGGAGGAACGCGTGGGGCAGTGAATGGAATGTTTCCAGATGGAAGGGTTGATACATCCTCAATGCAGCCGAAGGAGATATGGACTGGAGTTACATACTCTGTTGCTGCCTCTATGATTCAAGAAGGAATGGTTGAAACAGGGTTCCAGACTGCAATGGGCATCCATCAAACGGCTTGGGCCCAAGATGGCCTCGGGTACATCACTTTGTTCCCTTTTTTTTCTCCTATAATTATAAACATTATAACTTATCTTATAGTTAAATTAAGGTAAGCGTAGGTAGTAACATGCAGTGAAATGGTCTAAGCCGTATATTCCAAAGTCGACCTTTGACGTTGATTAATGAAAGTCAATCGGTTACATGTCAACCCTAGATTTAAAATAAGTTTAGTTAAATTATATATTTAGTCTTTGAACTTTAATAATTATAAAAAATTTTAATTATGTTCTTGAATGTTGAATTATAATTTATTTGGTTCCTATATTGCATTAATATCATTTTAGATAGTGGCATTGTATGCCTATTGGGACATTTTGCTGATTTGGCATGCCGTGACTGATGTACAGTTCAAGTTGAAGGAACTTGATAGTATAGACAAATAGTGTCATGTAATAACATACTCTCTCTTATAATCAACGTATCAAATCACTTTAATAAACTACGTCAATTTATTTTATCAAGTTGTCGACTTTATTTTGCGGTTTGTCTTCTACATATATTGCCATCATTTTAGTCAATAGTATGGTTGGTATAAACAACTAAACATAAAGAATCAGTATTCTAAGTTTAGGGTCATCATAAAATCTTTTTGAAGTTGGAGATTGGTAGACATTATCCTCAAAATTTAGAAACTAAATTTGTAACTTAACAAATAAGTTCTCAAACTACCATATCAATCCAAAATGTTTCCAAAACTATCTCATTGCTCTCCTAAACCCTTAGATTATTTGCAAGTAATTCTTGGCTTGTGGTTTCCAGGTATTCATTTCAAACCCCAGAAGCGTGGGACGTTGATGACAAGTACAGATCTATTGGGTACATGAGGCCATTGGCCATTTGGGCAATGCAGTGGGCATTATCTAAGCCTACCCTTTTGAAGCAGCACCACAAAATTCCAACCAAAGCGCTTTCTGAAATTGAATTTGCCACACAACATACTGCTTTCTTGAAAGTTGCTTCTCTCTTGAAGTTGCCTCCAGAGGAAGCAGCACACAACAAGAGTCTTGTGGAGTTTGCTTATGATTTGATTTGCAAGAGGTCAGTCTAATCAAATCTCTCTGCTTATGATTTGGAATGGCTGATTGTCTTATGTGTTCTGTATCTTCTTTAAATTAAATTGCACAAAGCATAGTTTTTTTCTCTTTTTCTGCTGAGTAAGAGAAAGCATTGTCTTGTTGTAAGAATAAGTTTGTATGTTCAATGTCGGCTAAATTTATCTTGTATCTAATGCTTCTTCTGTCCTTTTTCAGTTCTGTTTATCAAGATTTGTAATTAGGTCCTAATGATGATTTGGTATGAAGATAAATTTGATGAGTTGAACTGTTATATATTTTAATGTTGTGAATTATAAGTAGTATTCATTTGTGAAATCAAAAAACATTCCTCTAACTCATAATAACTTGTCCTATTTGTAATTGGCTGTGTTTGGGAGTAACGGTAGAATTAATGTTTTTCAAAAAAGGGATTTAAGTATAACTGATTTTTCAAAATCACCATCTAAGTGATATCTTAAAAATCGATTTAAAGTGATTTTAAGTTTTCTTGAAATCAATTTTTAATTTGTCAAATATGATTCATGGGAAGGGAAGCGAATTTGATAATGTTTTAGAAAATAGACTTAGGTAAAAAATGTTACTAGGTGGACGATTTATTACTTTTATAGTAAATGAACTTGATAAAAATAGTATTAAGATTAAAGTTGATTGCTTTACTCAAAAATTTGTATAAAATTATATTTTTTTCCCACAATTGAACTTAGTTTTTATTTTGTTGTTTAAACATTTTTAGTCCCTCAAATTTAAAAAATAATTTTAAATAATTTGAACTGAGTTGATCTACTAATGACAAAATTATATGGAATGGCAAAATTTTAATGATATGACTCCTTTTATAAATTTTATAATAGTTTTGAATTATGTGGTTTTTTTTCCACCTCGCCTGTTTTCCTTCTTTCTTCTTCGTGTATGGTATTAAATTTGACATGTCGACATTTCTTTATGTTCATGGTTTCGACGTTAACGTGGTGGGGATGAAACAATAGTTCTATAGTGTCCCAGAGAAAATATCTTTATTTAAAAAGAGGTAAATATTTATTTGTTATTTTAATTAATTAATTATTATTATTATTATTTTTTTTTATATAAACTTTCTAAAAATATTCATTGGTATCTGACATCGCATTTCTATTAACGTTTAAATCTTAGTCTCAACAATTGCTTCCTCCATTCTCTACCATTCCATGATTCTATCTTTCAATGCAGCTCTAAAGTGATTTGGAACTTCAATGCAGCTCTAAAGTGATTCGTTCCAAATCTAGAACTTTCACATAGTTTCCGAACTTCATCCTCAAATGTTGAAACTTCGATAAGTGTAATTTACCAAAGATTTATCCTCAAAATGTTTACACGAGTAGTAAAAGATGTCCAAATAACATATAGCCGTATACATTAAAGAAAAAGAAACTCCATTTGACAAGTTAGGGTTTGTTATTCAAATAACACTTGTTAGGAAGTAACCTTAGTGAGACGGAGATTAGAATTTAGAGCTCAAAATTGATATGTCCCGATTCATCAACTAACTTTTAAGGTAAAAACATGAATAACAGTGGATAAAATGATAAGCATTCTTCTCTAATTTACCAATATTAATGAACAAAGCTAACTGCCGAGATCGATATGACAATGCAAATACAACAAACACTGCATTCTTCAACAACTTCAATTCCACCCCTCCTACACTGATTGGCTTACACAACCCAACAACCCTATCCCTAATCAAAATTTTCAACGACTTGCCCCATATACTTGACTCGAATCATACTGTGGATACCCGGGCTGCGGCTGTGGCTGCGGCGACACACTCTTCCCATACCCAACAGCAGCACTCGAAGGCACGGTTCCATACCCGCCAGACTGAGGAATTGACTGGTCATAGGTTGGCTGAGTTGCAGTCTGTTGAGTGTAACCAGGCTGCCCACTAGTTGGGGCAGTATAAGCTGCTGCAGCAGTTGCCGGAGCACCGCTATAAGCAGCAGGATCTTGAGGTGCTTGGTACGCAGCATATCCAGCAGTGTTTGCAGCAGCCTGCTCAGGATAACCCTGTTGGGCGGTTGGATACTGCCCATATGCAGCAGCAGGAGCTACTTGTTGGGCATATGCAGATTGTTGCTGTACACCAGGTTGACCATAACCTGCCTGGCCGCCCTGCTGCGGGTAACTAGCAGCAGCAGATGCAGCGGGTGCCTGATTATAACCATCTGCGCTCGGTACAGTACCATATGGAGGATATTGCTGGGCAGAGCCACCAGTTGGGTATTGATATGTCTGCTGAGGTTGCATATTTTGGACATATGAAGCTGGGGCAGAGCCTCCTTGATAAGGCTCTCCAGGCTGACCAACCCTAGGAGCACCATAAGACTGGGGAGGAGGTCCTTGAGCTGGAACACCATATGATGGAGGCTTATTATCATACTGCTGTTGTCCAGGGTAAACCTGTTGAGCACCAGCCTGAGGGTAAAGTTGCTGAGTGCTTCCATGCCCGCCATATGGATTCTGCGCTGGAGGATGATGATCATATTTCTGTTCATATCCATGACCGTAACTCTGATGAGGAGCTGACTGAGAATAAGGTGCAGCATGCCCATAACCTTGACTTTGTTGCTGATTATAGTTGTAACTGGACTGAGTTTGGGGTGGACCATGAGCTGGTGCGGGAGAAGGGCCAGGAGCGTGCCCAGGCATATTGCTGGGGTAATGAGAAGGTGGAGCATCGGAATAATGACTCCTTCCACCATAGTAATCATAACCACCAGAACTTGGCGGTGGCACTTGCATGCTGGGGGGTGGCCTCTGCTCCCAACCAGAGTTGTAGCTGCTTCTAGGACCCATTTGCTGAGGATAGTTTCCATATCCAGGATGCTGCTGATACTGTGTATTATGAGATGGATACGGCCCTCTGTGTGGGTAATCATATGCCGCAGGATGTGAAGGATGAGGACCACGTTGACCCCATTGTGTTGGGCCACCTGGTCCACGAGGCCGGTAAGCCTGTTGGTTAAAACCAGTGGAGTGTGGTGAAGGCCTCACAGTCTACTCCAAGGAAAGAAAATAAAAGAGATGAGTAAGCAAACAGAAGAAAAAAAATATTTTCAAGATTCAATTATATGCAAGTATAACAAATTGATTTAGAAAATGAATGATGAAAAAAACTAAAATGAACAGCTTGAACTTGATGATCCAAAACCCTTGTTCAAGAACATTGGTGGGGACCCTGGCAACATCATATTAGTTAGATAAAATAAGCAAGATGAAACTAAAACATTGCAAACACAGTAAATTACCATTTATATGTACAAAAGGAAAGGAAAAGAAGACTTTAGCTTTATACAGATGATCAATATTGGAATATTGGAGATCAAACCAAGAAAATACCAGATATATCATTTGCATGCAAAGGAACATGTAACCAACAGCATCCTAAAGTCGAAGCAAATCTTTTTGATCTTTTATCAAGTAAATAAAGCAGCCAAAAGCACTCATAAATATCGGAACAGAAAGCACCCAGGTTTGCATGGCTTCAAGTTGAACAAAGGGATCACTCATAAGAAGGTGAAGTAGACAAATTACAACCAACAGGACATGCCCACCAAGTTTGAGCAACGTTACACAAACTTGAAAATTAACAAAGGAAGGGAGGAGAATTGCACAGAATAAGTCTAGAGATGGACAAGTTCATGCGTCCAAGAAAGCTTAACATTTGGACTCAGGCATCTCACACATATGATGTGTTCTGTTCATCAAATAGATAATTCTTATAAACAGATGCTAGATGTGTCAGCATATAAACTTGTAACTAAATCTTAACTCTCTCAGCCTGAAGTAGTACCAACATAGGCTGAGCATTTCACTGTCAGATGAGATCAGAGAGATCAGGTAAAAAGGATCATATCAACAGAAAATTACATTGATATAGTGATGGTTAGTTGTTTAGCGATTCTGTTGCTACAGTGCAGTTACGTGGCATGCACCAAATCTCGATTTCTATGTCTCAGCAATGGCATCAGCGTTGAATACTATTGGTCCCATACAAATGTAAGCATCATGACTTCAACCAGGCATTACTTTCTTCCAACACAATCTCAAGCATAGAACATGGGTCCACTAATGAGCACTAAGGTTAATGCAATACATTCTTACTCAATTATTCTTAGTTTGAAATCTTGAAGCAATCTTACCAACTATTAACATCCTGCAATCGCGAGATTTAATGCCTGATACCTCTCTTCGGTGGATGGGAGTGAATAGTAGTTGTCTATTGCTACACCAAGAAAGCAATGTCGACCCCATGGAAAAGGCAATATTGAAATCTGCAGTTTTAAAGGCAACCAATTCGAGTTTGACACCTTTATGATAGATAAATTATGGCAACCGGCATCTTGGATTTCAGTATATGATCTTTTCCTAGAACATTCATGTGATCTTTGCATAGACCATTCATTGATTTCACAAGCTATTAGGATCACCATTCAAGTGATTTCCCAATCCCATTAAAGAAAATCATACCATACAAAATACTGAAGTGATTTTGTTAAACCCATTCAAATTTATATAACTCAACCAGCATGATTGAAAAGAATCTAGTACCAATCCATAAAAAGACATCAAGCGGATAAAAATATGTTACACTTCCACAGGTAGAATTCATATCAAATAGCATATACATGCTAATATTTTGCTTCTCTGATACTGAACAGAATTAACCTGTAGAATAATCTTAAGCCATTACTTCAAGACTTTGATATCTAGTCTCAGACAAGACCGATAAGCCGGATTAAGCATCAACAATAGCAAAACCAGTATACACAATAATAAAAATACTGAAAGGAATAAATCAGTAATCAGCATATAGCTTAACATTTATCAGTCAATGGAAGCATCCATAAAACAGAATTTATGCATACACAAAGATGGGGCCATTTATCTAAGAACGTGATAATGGTCACTAACCTTATGTATAAGACAGAAACAACATGCTAATAATCCAAAAAGAGAAAAAGGAAAGTACAACCCATAGCGCATTGGGAACAAAAATATACTAAAGCATTTATAATACCAAAAATCAAAGTCATAACTTTAAGGATTTGCAGATATAAGGGTCCAAGATATTGGAAGAGAAGATAACTTATCCAAAACAAGAGCATACCTGATTCATAACTTCCTTAATCATTTCTGTAGCAATATCTATCTGCTTCTTATCACCAGTCACCCTAATAGTCCTTTCTTTAGATTCATCTCCTTCAGGAAGATTTTGGGGTATCAACTAAATGATAGACAAATTTAAGTAAGAAACAGTTATTAAACCATAAATTTTTGACATGTACCATAAAAATAGACCTGCAATATATCAACTACCTGTATACGCGCACCAGACCTGGTCTGCAGACTTTTAATGGTCTCCCCACCTCTTCCTATAATCAAACCAACCTAGAGATAGAAATTTTTAGGTAAGTTATTGAGAGAACGAGTCGATAAGCTATCCACATATATCTGGATTTCAACCTTCTCATTTGGAACTTGCATTTGAATCTGTTCAGCAGTTGCTATAGAATGCGAAGAAGTAAGGCCTCTGGCTATAAGCGATGGAGAACCGCCAGCATCAGCCTACAAGAAAATATAATTTAATCAAGAAAAATTTCATATCAGCAAAATAAACATTAAACAGATGCTAAAAAAACAACTAAATGAAAAATAATACTAGGTTGGTGAAGAGACATTAAGCTAACAGGGAATTAACACAAGTATCATGGCAGAAAAATAAACAAATAAAACAAATAAATACCTCTGCAATTACAGCATTAATCAACTCCTCAGCCTTTTTTATATTTTCGGAAGTTCCAATAATTTCTACAGGTCTAGTTAGATTAGAAGGATCAGCATCAGCATCCCTCATAATTTGAATCTTTGCCCCAGAATTGTATTGCAAGTATCGAATGGTATCGCCAGCCTTGCCAATGAGAACTCCTACCTGCAGAACGTAGGCCAATCATTTCTCATATGCAATACTCTGCCAAATTTGTGGATGGGTCACAAGTAAACTTCTAAACTACCAGGTAACGTTTTTTCTTAGAACTCATCTGTCAATATGTATTCATTCATTCTAATTAACCCAATAATTAAACTTGGAAGAAATAAGAAGTTAAGATGACAGGTATTGTCTAGCAATTATACTTGCAGCATAGCCATCAAGAAGAAAATAAACAAATGGAAATAACTCGAGGCAAACCAGGAAAATATTACAACATCTTAACAAACTCAACATGGAACGTCAGCGTGGAGCTCGCCTTAAAACACTTCAAAAATCAAAATTAAATATCTCGCAAATACACACCTTACTGTTAGGAACTTCCATTTTGTATGTTGTTGTTTCGGCCCCAGATAAAGGTTTATCTTGCTCAGCATTAGAAACATCCTCCTCCAGTGGCAGTGTAGCTTCCACTGGTTGACTTTCCTCCTTGGAGAGTTCTTGAATTTTGTCCTCCACAGAGATTTCAGCAGCAGAATCCTGAGCATCACCTGCTTCATGAGGGTCTGCAATGGGTTCTTCAGTTTTCTCTGTTTCAGGAACTTCTTCCAATGATTCAGGTTGTTTAGTGTCCTCCTCAGATGATTGTTTATCGTCCTCCTTAGCAGGTTCCTCAGTAGCAGGTTCATCTGGCTTATTTTCGTGGTGCCCATTCTCACTAGCTAAAGAAAAAAAATAAACACCAAGTACATCAAGAATAAATAATTATTGATTACGCTCATGAAACATTGATCCTAAAATACTTGTTATTTCATCTCATCAAAGAACGTCTAAAAGTTACAACCATAATCCAATGTCCAAATTCCCAATTGTATGCCTAGGATGCATAATCAATAAGAGATCATTTTAAAAAATAAATAAATAAATCTTCTCAGATTTGGAGATCACATTTGGTTATGTTAGTAATACAAAGGGCAAAATACACTTGGTCCCTAAGATTAAGCTTTGATTAGCAGAAAGTTACGGGATTTCTGCAAACAAAATCCATGTTCTTTAATCTTTAAATCTACCCTCATTAATCTTTTTGTAGAGTTACATCTTTTCGCACAGGAGTAGTTCAGAATATATGCATCTATAAAGCATGAAACTCTAGTTGGCAAAATTTTACCATGTCCAACACTTATCACACTTTATCAGACACTAGCTGAATACAATGAACAAGAGTCGAACACTTGTTGGGCACATGTCAGAAAGTTCTCAACGAACCCACGATTCAACAGGATAATTATTTCATGTACCTAATCTTCTCCTCCTTCCAATGAAGAGAATAGCCGGCGGCCCGGATAGTTTATAGGGAAAATCATAAAATTACATACTCTCTAAAGTTACTTGGCTACAATCGGGTATTGGTCACAGAAAAAAAAAGTACGCAAGAAAAAATCAGCCAGCATTTTCCGCTGGCAGCTACCAAAAACTTAAAAAAAAAACATACAATATCTTCCAAGAAAACAAACGCCTAAATCACAGAAAAGACAAGAAATACCATTCTCATCGGGCTTGCCATCGAGGCGAGGCCGCTTGGCCTCGGATTCATCAGAAACAGCAACGTCAGCGTTGTCATCAGCAGAAGCAGAAGCAGCAGAGTCCTCATGGTTCTCCTCGGGAGCTTCAGTGGGTTCATTGTCCAAATCTGCAAGTTTGCGTTTGTGATCCAGCGGCTCGGGGCTGGCGGCTCCGGTGGCTACGACGACTTCCTCCGCCATGGAAGAAACCAAGGAATGGGTATTGGAAGGAGTAGAGGAAAAGCCCTTGACGAGAGGGCAGATCGAAGCTTGGGGTGAGCTAGGGTTTGGTTCTGATGAGAAGAGAGGATATGAATAAATGACGAAGATGTGGCCGTTGAGGGCTTTGGATCTAATTTATATATACGCCAAATCCCAATCCCAAAGAGATTCTATTTCCCCACATATAGATGTTTTAGGGCTAAGTTCCTAAATGGGCTCTGGCCGGCCCAATGGGCCTGTTTGAGCCTGTATATATACAACTACACTAAAAAAGAAAGAAGGAAACCGTTGTTTGGTCGGTCATTTGAATTATTTTGAGATAATATTTTCGGAGGTCTGTTTTAGAAAGTTATTTACACAAATGTCTAATGTTTCCCAATTTTACCGTTTTAGAATTCTCCACATAGGATTTTTTTTAAATACCAATTTTACCCTTATTTATTATATATACTTTTATTATACTTTTTTATTATTTTGAAATTTAAAATATTTAATTCCATAATTGTAATCATATTCCTTTAATTATTGTGGACCCCATATAAATTTTCAACACTAATCCCTTAATTCACTCCTTCAAAAAAGATTTTTTCCTATAATTTATCATTATTATTAATTAAAAAATATCCAATTTTGATCCAACAATATTTTTCCATATGATTTTTTCCGTGTGAAGTTCCCACGCAATTGACCACTTCAGTTTGAAATTATTTGATTAAATTACATTGGAGCCAACCACACTATCAACTTTAGGGTTTCCTTTCACAAATCCATGATGGTCTCATAGGTAAATAAAATAGCTGGAATTATGTATAAGATATATACCACATATACAATATATTCTAATATTTACAATATATGCTGCTTCAGTCAATATATTTTCATATACGATATATTCTCATATATTCTCATATATACAATATACGGTTATAACATATATTCTACTTGTACTTTTGAAATCTACTATTATTCACGATGTAATTAACATTATGTATATACGTCTTTTAAGTAAGATCTAATTTACATATCACGTATTATTATAGAATATTAACAATTAAGTATTCATTTGTATATTTTTATGATATAACGTATATACTGTGAAGACTTTTGAATTCAAATATTATAATGGATACGGTTAATATAATTTATATACCTATTAATATTGTTTTATAACATACAAACTATGTATTATTCAAACTTATAAGAATAATTTGATATCAATGTCAATGATTTGTATTTCTATAAATATTATGGAAGTAAAGGTACACATTATAAGATATATCCCCATATATCCTCATATATACTGATGACAAAGCGATGAAATCAAACTCACTATAAGGTATATCCATAGTTCACAACTACATTTTGCACTACTAAAATCTAGGTGCGTACAAAAATAGAGCGTTAAACTATACAAAATCATGAATCGAAAAAAAAAACCATTGAATATATATGTGTATGGAAGGGGTTTAAGAGTAAAAAAAAAACAATGAGTTTTCAACCTTGTTCAAATCTGAAATAAAAAAAAACTTGGAGGATATATTGGAATGAAAAATATGTCATGGTGAGACAAAACTACTTTCCAATCGGCGAGATGAAGGAGACGATGAACGGAGACGAAGGAGCGCAGACGGCGAATGGAGACGAAGGAGCGCAGACGAAAATCGAACGAGAGAGAAAGAATAGAGGATTGCTCCGATGATGAAGAATAATGGAGACGACGACCGGAGACGAAGAACGTTGATGAAGCCGGAGATGGAGGAACATAGACGGCCGGAGACGAAGAAGAAAAGTCGGAGAGAAGGAGCGCAGACGGTCGGAGATGAATGAACGCAGATGGCTGGAGACGGAGCTTAGACGGCCGGAACGGATGAGCGCAGACGGCCCGAATGGAGGAGCGCAGACGGCCGGAATGGAGCAGTCTTCGAACAATAGAGGAAGAAGAAAAATCGGAGAAGGAGGGGTTTTCAAATTTTTTCAATTATGGAAGATTTTGGAATTTGGTTAGTATTTTGGGATTTGGTATTTTTTACTTTTGGAAAGTAGGCAAAATTTAAGGGATTTAAATTGTAACTTCCCAATTTACCAATTTTAGATTTTAAAAATTAATTAATATTGAAGCATAGATACGAAAGGATATACTAGTAAATTGGGTGATGGGTACCATCTTAAATTGGGTTGTTTCATAACAAAAGTGTAAATTTTATACATTCAATCCTTTTATGTAATTATGATCTCTAAATAGCCTATCAATGTACTAATCCCAATTATTTTTTTTGTTTTCAGATCGACTGAAATATGTCTTTTTAAAACTATTTTTGGATTCTGCGATCCAAACTTGGTAGAAATTATAATTTGTTTCGTGTTATTCAAGAAATCTGAGACCTATTGTAGGAGCGAAGTCGCTTTACCGAGTTTACGAGGGGAAGGAGCGAAGCAGCTTGAGCGATTTCCTAGATTGAATAGCCTTTCGTCATCCTATCAAACGAAAGAGGCTCAGGTGCCTTGAGTGCTGCAGATGGTGCTCATGATGCTGGCAATTCCTGTGTAGCCGGTGGAGGGGTTGAAGCTGTAAACTCTGATGTTGCCGTTTCGACTTACTGATTTGGTGGTCGACAATTGTTCGGACTTGGTAAAGGTTGTTGCAAGATTAGATACCTTGGTAGTCCATGCTATAAACGATGTGTTCGCCCTTGGTCTACGTGGATCAGGGGCTCAGCTAGCACGTGAAACACTCTGCCTGTAGATTCGTTCCCATGGTTTGATCCTTCCTAGTAAAACGCGGCGTGTTCAAATTCTGATCGCTTTTATGCGAGAAAGGGAAAAAAACACAATAAATTATACAACATTTAAAATAATAATTATAAAAATGTTAATAAATTAGTTGATATTGTTTTAGATTAAACTAAATATTTAGTTGATAACTATTACTCGTTTACACAAATCGACTACCAAATACATATCTAAAAACTCTAGAAACAAACAGAGTTTTATTTTCAGATTTAACCAAGCGCACCCTAACATTTTCATCGTGTATTTTTATTGGATAAGCAATTTAGGACCCGTTTCATAATGTTTTTATTTATTGTTTCTGTTTCCACTCTTTTGATAAATTAAAATAAAATTGAATGCCTCCAACACCCATTGATTCAAGAACCATAAAACAATATTTGTATTTATATTTTAAATAAATTGGGAACAGGAACAAAAATAATAGAAATATTTTTTTGTTGTTTTCAAAATTTATATACATTTTTTAAGAATGTTTATAAAAAATGAGAAACGAGAAATAAAAATAGTTGCCAAATGTTTATATTTTTTTAATAAAATTAAAAATGAGAAATAAGAAAGAGTAACATTTTCCTTAGTCTCTCGACTTTAAGATAAATACTTGGCTCAAGGATCATTGTCATCCTCATCATTAAATATTTGACAACTCAATATTATTTATAAAAAAAATTATGTTTTCCATTTATCTCTTTTAATTTTCAAACATTTAATGATGAGGAGGACAATGTCCTTCTCATTGTTGAGGAGCCAAAGTATTTCCCCAACTTCGATATGTAACAAATGGATGATGTTTAAGTAACTAAAAGTTTTTTTTGGGTACGAAATTTGGGGAAATTGACCCATATAAACTAAAAAGTTTTAGGTTTTGCTCGAATGACTCCAAATCAGAAATTTCACGGACTTTTATTTTAATAATAGAAATTAAAAAAAAAGAACAAAAATAAGATGTGTTTGAAACTATTTGCAAATGTAGGTTATAATGTACATTGCACACAATTTCACTAAATTCGTGCCCATGCACACGATTTTGGTGGTCCTTAATTTTGTCCCCACCTTTCCTTTCCAACCCCATTTCTTCAAACTTTATTTTCAAAACTCATCTCCTCCCTCGATCTAGCATTGCTGTCGTCGGCGCTTGCTTGCCCTCCGATCCCTCCTTCTACCTACTGTCGACAGTTGCTTGCCTCCTCATACTCACGATATTACGACTTTATTGTCTGAATATTGTCATAGGGGAGAGATATATGATTAACTGCAAGTCCTCTTATATGTTTTCATTTTATCGAGTTTTATCAACCAAATCGGGTCTTACGACAATTTGGGCTAAGACAAATTGTTCCATCATATTGTGATACAGACTCACAATTACATAAGTTAGACTTGCGAAGAAAACGTGATCATGATTGGCGACACCAGCATGCAACATATATAACAATGTGACGTCAACGTCGTGAACAATGTGTAAATGGTGATGTAACAAATAGCCCGACTTCCTTAATTGAGTATTTTGGTATAATTCCATCACGAGAAAGTACATTACACATGAAGGTATTTTTTACGATCAAACGGTGAGTATTACATTTATTAAATTGATTAATTATGATATTAATTTAAATTTATATGCTTATCTTTTTTTTGCTTTTTTGTAGAATTTTTTGTCACTGAAGTGCAGAACATTGCAATAGAACATAATATATGTAATTGAGTTTATGAGAACTTTATTCAGAGCCCAAACATTCAGGAGGGCACTGGTAAACCAGTTCCTTCTAATTTTGAGGAGAGGTGCGCTCGTTGTAGGCACCAACCACCCATTGATGATAATATTCAAGATCTATAACCTCCAATAGTTGAAGACAGGTTCCGAATACTCCAGTACAGTCAGATTTTATTATGATTCCTACACCTGCAGTTCATATAAACATCGCATCAAGTTCAATTCATCCACAACTATCACATATTCAGGTAACACAGCAAGATATCAATAATATAACTCATCATCCATCATCACATATTGATAGGCCTCAACCTTGTCGTGGAGGTCGCCAGATAAGACAGCAACCATGTAGTACATTAGTTTTTTATCCATATTCTGTAATATTTCAATTTGTTTATTTTTAAATCAACTTGTATAATGAATTCTTATTAATAAATTTGAATTTAGTTTATTATTGAATTAAATTTAAGTTTAATTCAGAATTCAGCCTACCACAAAAAAACCAAGACAAAAATTCTAAATTTTAAACAAAAACCATTATAGCAAATTGTTATGGTTTAAAGAATAACATTAAAAAATAATTTTCTTGAACTCTTGTACAATATACACAAATTTAAGGAACTCGTGGTACGTTGTACTAAATCGTGTACATTGTACGCGAGTTCACTGAAATCGCGTACAACGTACACGTCAGCGTAACACGTGTAAACCGTGTACATTGTTCACGAGTTTTGACTTTGACCGCTACTACTCTAGTTTTGTCAATAGTTTTGAAATTTACCCTATTTCAGATTTATATTATTTTATTTACATTTTTGTTAATTTTAGTGTGTAATCTACCTTAAATTTATTATTTTTAAAAATTACATTATTTGAAAAATTAGCCCAAATTTTATTTTTATAACCCAATTTATTATTTTGAATAAAATATAGTCTAGTGTATTACAATTTTACCCACCATTCTAAAAATTACGTGGGAATATATTTTCCCATTTTTTTTCCTTTCTTCTTCACTCCTTTCTTTCTCCCTTCTCTTTCTTCATCAAGTTTTTCATCGAGTTCCCCTTCTTTCTTTTTACTTCAATGTGTGTAATTTGAACAACCGATTTTCTCAAGCTCGTCTAAAATCTAAATTAACAAGTGAAAAGTTTCATATCTCACATTTTTAAGTCATTTTCCTCCCGAACTTTTGGTTTTTTGACGATAACAGGGATAGTTTTAAGGTGATTTTATGTTGGGATTAAAATGTGTTCGTGTTTTTGGCTTTTTTTTTAATGAATATTGTGGATCTATTTAATTTGTATGAAAGAAAAAATGAAGTGTAGGTTTTGAATTTGGGAAGTAGAAATTATGGGGTTTTCTATGAATCCCAATCGAGTTTCATTGAATCCCCGTCGAGTTGTTTAAATAAATTTGTTGGAAAAAATTAGTTGCCAAGACTCAAAGAAGTTTCCTCGAGACTTGAATACAGGATTCAATGTAATTTAGGGGATTTCAAAATAGGGTTCAATTTAAACAATAAATATATGAGATTTCAAATTTGGGTTCAATAATTTAGTAGTTTACATGTAATGGATTTGGGTTTTAGAGTTTACATTTGTGGGCATTGAAGACTGTGAAATTGTTTCTTGGCGAATCCCGAGCGGGGCTCCAAATTATTTCATAGTTGAAAACTAGAGCAAAACTCGATGAACTTTGTCAAGTATTAAACTGTCTGGAAAAAATCTCAAGCCCAAACTCCCTCGAAACAATTCTGCAATCTCCGAATTTCACTAAAACACGAGGGAGTTGGCTCTAGTTTTCAGCATACTGGAAAAAATCTCGACCCGGAACTAGTTTTCAGCATACTAAAATCTGATCGAGATTCTAAAATTTACAAAACTCAACTAGGTTTCATAAGCAACTCCCTTGAGTTTCTTAACCGTTCATATGCAACTCACTTCATAAAATTTTCCCGACAAGGATTTACAAAAACACTTATAAAGATTCTGAAAATTTACAAAACTCGTTGGATAATTTCCTAAGCGACTCCCTCGAGTTTCATATGTAACTCACCCAAGATTTAACCAAAACTGAAGTAAAAAGTTAAAAATTATGCTATCGACCTAGTTTTGAGTGTCTTTCAACTCCAAAAATACAACTCATACTCAAAACATATAACAAACTAACCTCCTTCAAAATAATGAAGATAACAAAATGAAATGTAATCAACCTTCAAATGTTGATTCGCGGAGTTCACCGTTCAAAGAATCTACACGTTGAAAAAATGGATTTCTTTAAAGGGTTATAAAAATGAAGAAGGTGCGGAGATATTCGTGCTCTAAGAAGATTTTGTTCTCTACCATATTAAACAGAAGTACAAAGTATATGGAATGAAATTAATGTTGGTACAAAAAATTGGTGATAATTTAGTGGGTTTGGTCAAAAGCTTTTAAAAACTCGGTCGAGTTGGTTGCGATCTAGGTCGAGTTTTCTCAGTACTTCTACCTCCAAAAGTTTGAACATTTCCATATAAATTAGGAAAAATTTCATCTTTTTGAAGTCTTTGACGTGTCAAAAAAACTTCTCTTAGATCAAAAAGGTGAAATTTCTGATTTTGGATAATTTAAACAGTATCTAAAACTTTTTAGATTATATACGTCAATTTCCCATGAAATTTGTTAACTTCCTTACTCTTACTTTTAATAAAGGCTTGTTTGGGAGTCATTACCATTTTGAAATTACATGTTTGACAATAATTCAAAATCCACAATCACTTTAAGTGATCCATAGTCAATCACTCGAGAGGTGATTCTCAAGTGAATTTTGATTTAAAAACTAATTTAAATTGTCATTGTTTTAAACTTAGGATAACTTGGGTGACTTGAGGCCTAAATTAATCTCACTATGTTTATGTCAACCTAAACATAGTTCTATCTATTTCGAGATAATACGGGGACTTAGGCAAAACTTTGATAGGGAGGCCTTAATATAGAAAATATCATCTAAAATTTATTTTTCTTACTTTTTAGATGCAAAATTATGTATTAAATTTTGATAATCTAAGTTCTTTAATATATCCTTTTCAATTGACAATATGGCCAATCCATTTAATCTTTCTTGTGACATAGTTGACCTTAAATAGATTAATTTTAATTTTGAAAAACTTCTTTTTGCAGAAGCAACGGTTACTGGTATTGTTAATAATATTCTATAAGCAATATATGCATTTGGAAAAGCATTTACCTTTGTTTATATAATTTAATATTTTAATAGGACAATCCATTTCATTTTTCAAGACTTCTCTTAATATTTTTAATTCAAAAAATAAATCTAAACCGTTAATATCAGAAAATGTATCGTGTTTTGATGTATTTTCAAGATTAATACAATATCTTTTCAAATTATAATCATCTAATGACTTTAAAAAATTCATATCAAATAAGAAATTAAAGATATTTTCATATACTTAAAATTGTTCAAATCTATTTTTAAGGGAAGAAATTGTTTGATCTATAATATAGTAAAAGTAATCAATTCTAAAAGAATCTTCACGTGATTGTGTTTTTTCAATATCAGTATTCTCATCAAATTGTTTTTTTCTTCGAATCGTGCTTTTTTCACGAAATATAGGTTGTATTTCCATATCATTTGCAATTTCCTTAGCTGAAATCATAGCAGTTGTGAATCCATTTTCTCTCTATTTTTCTAAAAATGACATTAAACCTTTCAAGTGATCTAAAACAACGTTAATATGCATATGTTTATGTTGTAAGACTTTGCTCACATAATTTACAGCAAATAAGATATCATATCATATAGTCATGCCTAACAAGAATTCAAAATTTTCAAATTCATAAGTAGCTAAACAATTAGCTTCACTTTTTACTTTAGGATCTTCACTAGTTTCTCTAATTTCAATAAAGCATCCCTTATTTGAGGGACTTGAAATCTTATTGCTTTTAACACTTTCAATTCGACTTTCCCATCGTGTTTGTGACAATGGTTTGATAGTCAAAGTGGTTATGTGATCTAGCAAGAGTTTCCATCGTTTTGTAGATGAAGAAAATAAAGAATAGATACGTTGTAGAACTCCAAAAAATGTCATAGCTCTATGACATTAGCTAGCCACTCAGAAAGTACTAGATTGAGATTATGACAACCACAAGGTTTATAAAATGCCCTAGGATTTATTTCTAATAATCTTTTTTGTAAACCTTGTTGTTTTCCTTTCATATTAGATCCATTGTCATATCATTGTCCTCTTATATTAGATATATCAAGTTTAAGATACTTAATTGTATTTATAAGCACATCAAATAAACTTTTTCAGTAGTATCTTCAACTTTTGAAAATTCTAAAAAATATTCTTGTATAGCTATTGGACTTGTAGCAATATTAACACACCTCAATACCAGAGACATTTGTTCTTGATGACTTACATCAGGTGTGCAATCTAATATAACTGAAAAATATTTTGATTCTTTAATTTTTTTCAATAATTGTATTTTTTATTTCAAGTCCTAATAGTTGTATGAGTTCATTTTGTATATTATGTCCAATATAATGATAATGAATTTCGTTATTTTGAATACGACGAACATGTTCTTGCATTATTGGATCAAATTATGTAATCATTTCAATTAAGCTTAAAAAATTTCCATTATTTTCTTGATAAAATTTTTTCATTTCTTCCTCGAAACGCTAAATTATTTTTAGCAAGATTTTTAGCAACAACAATAATATGTGTTAGTTACTTTATTCCAATGATCTTTTTCTTTATTAATTAATATTTGAATATCTTTGTCAATTGTTTTATTTTTTAACAATCTAATTTTTAGATCACTCCAAGCATTCATATTAAATATGTGTTTATTACTAGATTCATGACTTTTAAGCAGAGAACTAAGATTTTTCCAATCTTTAACTCCTTCATTCCCTAATTGAACTGTATTCGATTTAGTACCAAATAACTTACAACATAACCAATAAACTTTATCAAAATTCTTTGAGTAAACTAGCCACTTTCTATCATGTTTTTCGCCATTAGATAATTTTTTAGTATAATGAATATAAGAAAAATGTCTAAAATTTTCATCTTTCGAAAAAATTAAATTACTTTCTCTAATGGGACCTTTTTCTACCAGTAAATCAATTAACTTAGAATCAATGTTGTCTCATCTTCCTGGATCATATATATTATATTCATAATGCATCATACCTATCTCATTATCAATACTAATATCATCAGTGTTTTTTTTTTCACTTTCCCCATCGCTCTCTAGTTCTTTTTCATGATTAAATGCTTCATTTTCAACAATCATATCATCGTCTACAATTTTCGTTTCATATTTTGATTTGTCTACACCTATCGTTTCTTCTATTATTTCATCATTTTTATTACTTTTACTTCCAATAAAAAATTTATCGAGAGCACCTTTTTGAGATTCAATTAGTTTTTCTACTCTTCTTTTCTTTTTAAGCTTTTCATATCCAGATTCGTATTTTCTGGTAGACATATTGATATTATAAGTAAGCAAATCTAAACAAATATAAAATATTAAGGTACTAAGAAATATACAATAATATGAAATAATTTATACAAGAATAAAAGAATTTGAACGAAAAACCCTGGAACTTTGAAACCACTAGATTGAGTTGAGGAAATAAAAAGCTTCAATTTTTGTTGTAGCAATTGATAATCTCGGGAGACCATGCAGAAGAACAAGTTGAAAGTTTGAGATTTGAGAGAGATTGAGAGTGAGAGGGGGAGAGTATTGACTAGTGAGATTGAGAGTGAGGGGGAGATCAATATTTAGATTTAATGAGTAGTAGGTAATATATTCATGAAATCTTTTAGAGAAATTGAAAAGTTTTGGTTATTAAAAACAAAATAAAAATATAAAGAAATATGGAAGGTCTCTCACTCTCCCAACGTAAACTTGGAAGAATTTTGAGGAGACTGCATTAATGAATTGATATTTTTGAGAAGGATTAAAAGGAATATGAATAAAAAAAATTAATGCTAACCAATTTGAAATGTAATTCAATTAAAATTGAAAATTTAATGAACTTGTTATGGACTTTTTCAGTAGTTTGAAATTTTAATATTGTAAGAAGAAATTTATGAAAAGTAATAAGTGTATTTTTTATATTTTAATTTTAATTTATAATTAGAAATTAAATTAAATCGATATCAATATGAGGCTTTTCTATTACGGAGCTCACCAATAACTTAAAGCCGGCCCTGTCCAAAACCTAACAAAAAAGGGGTAAATTTTGTTTCTTCAATTACTCAATTAAAAGGGATTTGGAAGAAGAAAATGGTAGAGTTTTCGAGAAGAAGATGCGATGGGTGTGAGGCCGAAGCTTTCGGGGCTGCAAAAGCAGGTGCTCAGTCTCTACAGAGGATTTCTACGAGCGGCGCGCTCCAAATCCGCCGAAGATCGGCGGCAGATGGAATCGCTCGTCGCCGCCGAGTTTCGCCGGAACGCCGACCAAATCGATCCCAAAAACTTCATCTACATCGAGTACCTCCTCCGCCGAGGTAACAAACAGCTGGATCAGCTCAAAAGCCCGGCCACTGTTCGATTGTCGTCGATGAATGTCTCAAACGCCAGATCCTGATTCATGAGCCGTCAACTGTATGTACATTGCTTCATTTCTTAGCTTTTATCGCTCGGATCGATTTCTTCATATGAAACCCTAGAAATTGACTGCGATTGATGATGATATGCCTTTCTTTCATTTTCTTTTCTTTTCCTCTTTCCACATGAAACGATTTCAGATTCCGATTCGCAATTTGTTTTGGTGGTGGATCCTGCGTGCTCGATGCTGATCTTGTCCTTCATCATCTTGCTTTCTTTGCCGATCAATTTCTTCATCATCCTTGGATATTGGATTCGATCTATTTAGTTCTCCTGTTAAAAAAAAA